>NW_023270442.1:3256247-3329787 GCF_011800145.1 Mirounga leonina
TTCTTTCTTTCTTTCTTTCTTTCTTTCTTTCTTTCTTTCTTTCTTTCATTCTCTCTCTTTCTTTCTCTCTTTCTCTCTTTCTTTCTTCTTCTTTTTCTTTCTTTCTTTCTTCCTTCCTTTCTTCCTTTCTTTCTTTCTTTCTTTCTTTCTTTCTTTCTTTCTTTCTTTCTTTCTTTCTTTCTTTCTTTCTTTCTTTCTTCTTTCCTTCACTTTCTTTTGCAAATTTTCTATTGTAATCCTATCCCTACCTCTTTGAGATGTAAACCTTTTCCCAGCCTCCTGTCAGTTTTACAACCCAGGAATGTTTTTCTCAAGGACTGGGAGGGGAGCCATTTCCTTGAAATGTAATTATCAAGAAAGATAGTGTCCCTATCTCCCTGTCTTTCTGGGAAAGTAGGAGTCTACCAATAAGGAGCAATTAGCAAACACAGATGCCCTTTTCGCATTGAGAGACCTGCCCCCTCATGCCCTCCGGTACTTTTTCATTAGCTGTCCTCAGTGCTTAGAAATGCTCTCGACCTTTTGTTTCCATGGAGTTAAGTTCACTCTCTCTCCCCTACTGCAACAGTCTTGAATAAAGTATTCCTTGCCTATTTAAATCTGTGTGGTACATTTTTTAAAGATAATTTGTAAGCAATTGTGTTGTTTGCCACCTTAAAAAGGAGACTTTAGCTATGCCTCATTAGAAAGTTCTGAGGAAAGAGTTCTTGATGGGTTATTAATGGTCAAGGTGAGATTTAACCACAGTTACCTCTGTTCACTATATATATACCTTAATATTACTAAAGGAGACCTTAGCAGGAACTGGAATGCAAGTAAAGTTCTATCAAAACCTCTTTGCCTTATTATAATGACACTTATTTTAATATAACTGATTTATTAAAAACTGAAAAATCCAATATAAACATTGGGGCACAGGTTTAACCCAAAAGTGATCCAAACTAAGAACCTAGGGTGGCACAGAAATCTTGGGAATGAAACATTGTCCTTTACCTCCCATTTCTTTCAGAGAGTGAGAAGCCAGCACAAAACTCAACTAGTATAAGCTAGAAACAGCCATTAGACACCCACAATCATATTGTACTAAGTCAGTAGACAAAGAACCATCCAAGTTTAGTGCAGTGATTAACGAGAGAGAGTGGAGCTAACAGGGCTACATTCAAAAGTTACTATTTGTTTCCTCAAATATTGTAACAGAAATATGTTTTTTGTTAAATTTTTCTCTTGCAGATTCTATCTATGTGTCTGTGTTGGGAAAGAGAAGAAGAAACGAGAGAAGACAGGGACCTTGCTCAATTTTCATGTAATATGTTACTGACAAGTCAAAAACATAAATGCAAAATGCAAAAATTAGGGTGAGTGAAAAGTCTTTATAAAATACTTATGTATGGTATATCTGTTCAAAAATACTTTAGCATTTTTACAAAATGCATAGTTTTTGCTTTGCAGACCAAGGAAAGACAGTTTGAATGTTTCCACTCACTCTTATTCTGTCCAATCTGTTGTTGAATCAAAGTCATGAATCACTGTTAGGTACTTGAAGTTCTTTCTTTAAGTTACTTTACGTCAAGTTTTTTCTTGACTACTGAAAAAATCATTTTAAGAAAAGCCCCATTTTATGTAATCAGTGGAAATTTTGGAGCTGTAATCTTTTTTCCTAGGTATTTGCAAATACATGTGAAACTTCAGGGATTAGTTTAGTGGCATTTTTGTAGGCAATATTCTCTTATCCTGTTCCTGGTACACAATTCCAAAGTGCTCCAGGCTGTTTAAACTAAGCAAGGTAGTCTCCAAAACAGCCAGGAAGCTCTGAGGGTGTCAATCAACCACTATTTAGCTGTGTGACTTTGGTTAAGTTAAAAAGTTACTTAACAACAAGAACTCTCATTAATTACTACTGGAAATGCAAAATGACAGCCACTTTATTTTATTTATTTATTTTTAAAATATTTTATTTATTTATTTGACAGAGACACAGCGAGAGCAGGAACACAAGCAGGGGGAATGGGAGAGGGAGAAGCAGGCTTCCTGCAGAGCAGGGAGCCCGATGGGGCCTCGATCCCAGGACCCTGGGATCATGACCTGAGCCAAAGGCAGCCACTTAAACGACTGAGCCACCCAGGAGCCCCAACACAGCCACTTTAGAAGACATTTTGACTGTTTCCTACGAACCTAAACATACTCTTACTGTATGAGCCAGCAATCATGCTTCTTGGTATTTATCTACCTAAAGGATTTGAAAAGGTATATCCACACAAAAACCTGAAAGTGAATGTCTATAGCAACTTTCTTCATAATTGCCAAAACTTGGAAGCAACCAAGGTGTCCTTCAGTAGGTGAGTGAATAAGTAAACTGTAGTACATACAGACAGTGAGCTGTTATTGAGTGCTTAAAAGAAAAGAGATATCAAGCCATGAAAAGACATGGGGAAATGTGAGTGTAAGTGATCCAAACTTAGTGCCTAGGGTGGCACAGAAATCTTGGGGATGAAACATTGTCCTTTACCTCCCATTTCTTGCAGAGAGTGAGAAGCCAGCACACGGCACACCACTAAGTGAAAAAAAAACAATCTGAAAAGGTTATATATACCTTATGGTTTCGAGTATATGGTATTTTGGAAAAGATGAAACTGTGGAGAAGGTAAAAAGATTAGTGTTTTCTAGGGGAGAGGGAAGGATGGATAGGCAGAACACAGAAGATTTTTAATGCAGTGAAGCTATTCTGTATGATTCTGAAATGGTGAACAAATGTATTTATACATTTGTCAAAACCCATAGAATGCACAACACCACGGATGATCCCAAATGTGGACTATGGACCTTAAGTGATAATGATGTGTCGATGTAGGTTCATTTTTCTACAAATGTACCTCTGTGCCGGGGGATGTAGATAGTGGGTGAGGCTATGCATGTGTGAGGGCAGGGGGTATATGGCAATTCTCTGTACTTTCTCCTCAATTTTTCTATGAATAAATCTTCTCTAAGTTAAATTTATGAATTAAAAGAAAGTACTTAACCTCTCTCAACTTCAGTTTTATCAAATGTGGACTGTAGGTAATCATCACATCTATTTCATACAGTAGTTATAAGGCTAAATCAGCAAATATCATTTGCTTATAACAGTGCTTGTCTTTTAGTACCCACGTGTTGGCTGTTATTAGTGGTAGTGTATCATTTAGATTTATCATTACTTCTTTTCCATTTCTATGATTTTTTTTTCTTTCAAAATTTTATTTAAATTCAAGTTAGTTCACATATAGTGAGTGTAGTATTGGTTTCAGGAGTAGAATTTAGTGATTCATTACTTGCATATAACACCCAGTGCTCCTTACATCATGTGCCCTTCTTAATGCCCTTCACCCAATTACCCCATTCCCCCACCCACCTACCCTCCAGCAATCCTCAGTTTGTTCCCTGTATTTTTTCCCTATATTTAAGGGTAAATTATGGTTTGCTTCCCTCTCTGTATTATTTTATTTTTCCTTCCTTCCCCCACGTTCATGTTTTGTATCTTAAATTCCACACATGAGTGAAATCATATGGTATTTGTCTTTCTCTGACTGACTTATTTCACTAATACACTCTACATCCATCCACATTATTGCAAATGGCAAGATTTCATTCTTTTTGATGGCTGGGTAATATTCCCTTGTATATTTATACCACATCTTCTTTATCCATTCATCAGTTGATGGACATTTGGGCTCTTTCCATATTTTGGCTACTGTGGACATTGTTGCTATAAACATTGGGGTGCATGTGACCCTTCAAATCAATATGCTTGTATTCTTTGGATAACTACCTAGTAGTGCAATTGCTGGGTCACAGGGTAGTTCTATTCTTACCTTTTTGAGGAACCTCCATACTGTTTTCTAGAGTGGCCGCACCAGTTTGCATTCCTACCAATGGTGCACAAATGGACCTACCACCTTTTCTCCACATCCTCCCCAACACCTGTTGTTTCTTGTGTTGTTGATTTTAGCCATTCTGAAAGGTTTGAGGTGATATCTCACTGTATTTTTGATTTGTATTTCCCTGATGATGAGTGATGTTGAATATCTTTTCATCAGTCTGTTGGCCATCTGAATGTCTTCTTTGGAGAAATGTTTGTTCATGTCTTCTACACATTTCTTGACTTTTTTGGGGTTTTTTTGGGGTGTTGAGTTTGTGAGGTTCTTTATAGATTTTAAATACTAATCCTTTACCAGATATGTCATTTGCAAATATCTTCTCCCATTTCCATAGGTTGACTTTTAATTTCGTTGATTGTTTCCTTTGCTATGCAGAAGCTTTTTATATTGATGAAGTCCCAATAGCTCATTTTTGCTTCTGTTTCCCTTGCCTCTGGAGATGTATCTAATAAGAAATTGCTGCAGCTGAGGTCAAAGAGGCTACTGCCTCTGTTCTCTTCCAGGATTTTGATGGATTCCTGTTGAACATTTAGGTCTTTCATCAATTGTGAATTAATTTTTTGTATTTGGTGTAAGAAAGTGGTCCAGTTTCATTCTTCTACATGTTGCTGTCCAATTTTCCCAACACCGTTTGTTGAAGAGACTTTTTTCCTTTGGATATTCTTTCCTGCTTTGTTGGAGATTAGTTGACCATATAGTTGCGGGTACATTTCTGGGTTTTCTATTCTGTTCCATTGATCTAGGTCTTTGTTTTTATGCCAGTACCATACTGTCTTGATGATTACAGCTTTGTAATACAGCCTGAAATCTGGAATTGTGATGCCTCCAGCTTTGATTTCTTTTTTCAACATCACTTTGGCTATTCAGAGTCTTTTTTGGTTCCATATAAATTTTAGAACTATTTGTCCCAACTCTGAAAAATGCTGGTGTTATCTTGGTAGGGGTTGCATTGAATTTCTAGATTGCTTTGGCTAGTATAGACATTTTAACAGTATTTATTCTTCCAATCCATGAGCATGGAATTGTTTTCCATTTGTTTGTATCTTCTTCAATTTCTTTATAAGGGTTCAATGGTTTTCAGAGTATAAATGTTTTACATCTTTGGTTAGGTTTATTCCTATGTATTTTATGGTTTTTGTTGCAATTGTAAATGGGATCAATTCTTTGATTTATCTTTCTATTACTTCATTATTAGTGTATAGAAATGCAACAGACTTCAGTGCATTGATTTGTATCCTGTAACCTTGCTGAATTCCTGTATCAGTTCTAGTAATTTTTTGGTAGAGTATTTCCATTTTTCTACATAGGGTATCATGACATCTGTGAAGAGTGAGTTTGATTTCTTCTTTGCTGATCTGGATGTCTTTAATTTCCTTTTGTTGTCTGATTGCTAAGGCTAGGACTACTAGTACTATGTGGAATGGTAGTGGTGAGAGTGGACATCCTTGTTGTGTTCCTGACCTTAGGGGAAAAGCTCTCAGTTTTTTCCAATTGAGGATGGTATTAGCTGTGGGTCTTGCATATATGGTCTTTATGATGTTGAGGTATGTTCCTTCTATCCCTAATTTCTTGAGGGTTTTTATCAAGAAATGATGCTGTATTTTGTCAATTTTTTTTTCTGCATCTATTGAGAGGATCATATGGTTCTTACACTTCCTTTTATTAATCTGGTGTATCATGTTCATTGATTTGCATATGTTGAACCACCCCTGCAGCCCAGGAACCCACTTGGTCATACAGTCTGAAACCTTTGGGATGCTGCAAAGGCAGTCCTAAGAGGGAAATATATAGCAGTACAGGCCTTCCTCAAGAAGCAAGAAAAGTCTCAAATACACAACTTAAACTTACACCTAAAGGAGCTGGAAAAGAACAGCATATAAAGCCTAAATCCAGCTGAAGGGAAATAATAAAAATTAGAGCAGAAATAAATGATATAGAAATTAAAAACAAAACAAAACAAAAACACAGAACAGATCAATGAAACTAGGAGCTGGTTCTTTGAACGAATTAACAAAATCGATAAATCCCTCATTAGACTTTTCAAAAAGAAATGAGGAAGGACCCAAAAAATAAAATCATGAATGAAAGAGGAGAGTTCACAACCAACACCACAGAAATACTTTTCTTTGTTCTTCACAGTCACCAACCACCCACACTTAATCTATGAAGTAGACTAAACAGAAATTCTTAGCCCTTCTTTACATCAGGAAACAAAAGGTAAGAATTCAAATAAATTCCATAGTATCATATGTCAGACTGAAAGTCGGCCTTCTGTCTCTTAGAACAATCCTTTTCCCATTACACACTTTCTCTAAGGACACCTTTACACTCTTAAAATTACAGGCCACTCTTCACAGTACAGTGTTAATGGAAAATTCATGCATATGAAAACCATGCAAAGCAAAGAATGCCTGCATTGAGGAACCCAAAGAACTTGTTTATGTAGCTTATATCTCTTGATGTTTACCTTATTAGATATTTAAACTGAAAAGTGTAAAAATCCAAGACACATAAGAATGCAATTCATTAGTCTTCAGACTGATGACACTAATAAGAAAATTACACTGTATGTTCCCGAGAGAATAAGAATGAAAGGCAAATAAAATCTTAGTCTTTTTTTTTTTATGAAAATAAGTCAGTTTGACCTTTTAGATGCCAATGTAAAGGTCTTGGAACACCTAGCAGTCAGTCCCCAAACCACAGTTTAAGAATGACTGCGACATACGGTATGTCATGAGACTACTTTATACATGGCCGTCCCCATCCTCAGCTACCTCACAATCTCCCTGCTCTGTAGAGGGAGCTTTTCCATATTCTGCCAGTCATCCTTCACTCTGATCATTAATTTCACACTGGACAGCTTCTGAGTCTCTGTCCCCTCCATGTCCATTGATACCTTTCCTGTAGGTGTATGCTCCCTTGGGGGAGAAGGCCTTAGAATCTAAAAGCTTTCTGCCTGTATGAAACTCTCAGCTCAATTCCTGCACAGCAGAGCCTGGGATAAGAAGCAGTTCTGGTCTCAGCTAAAGAACAAGAGAACCCTGAGCTGTGAGCAGGCTTCAGAAGCCACAGAGGTGGCCTAGGCCAAGCTGGAGGATGAAATGGCTGCTTTAATGTAACCAAGTGGGAGGAGGACACAGAATGAGGTGTAGAGTTGAGCAGGGCAGGGCAGTGTATGAGCCAGCTGAGACCCATCCAGAGGCTTCATGAATAATCAACAATGTGGAGAAACACTGGTTGGCTACTTAATGCAGTTTATACAAGGTAATTTCCTTTGTTTTTAAAGCATCACCGATGTCGATGAAATGCCCTTTCATTTCACATTTAAGCTATAAAATGTCACCACCATTTCCAGTTTATTAGATGATGTGTTTCCTTAAAACTTTTGGTTTCACAAATACCAAGCTCTATTGTTGCATAAGGTCAGAATTATTTTCTGCCTGTTTATATGCAGTTTGACAAACTAAATCAATTTTTGGTCTTTAGGAGAATAGAGCCACAGCTAACAGGTTAGACTTTGTGTACATAGCAGTTTTTCATAAGGGATCCTTATACTGAGCGATGTGCTATGTGTTGAAACATCTCCCTATCACAGGCTTTCACACACAAGTTAGCATAGGATATGCTGATTAATTATTGGATATCCTTTCCTGTAATTCTGCATTACCCACAAATGTTTATTGAATTCCTATTTTGCACAGATCACTAGACTGATTGCTGGGTATAAAAAATAATATAAAATGTAGTCTTCCATGAAGGCTTATCATGGTCTTGATGAGAAAACACATGCATTCATAAACATCATGTGGGTGGATACAGTGTAGTTATAATGATGTAAGGTAAATGCTAAATGTCAGGTGCTACAGACCAGAAATATAGGAGGATAGAGGAAGGATCTCTGGTGGAAATCTGTTTTTATCAACTCAGTTTTTTTTTTTTTTTTTAAAGATTTTATTTATTTATTTGACAGAGAGAGACACAGCGAGAGAGGGAACACAAGCAGGGGGAGTGGGAGAGGGAGAAGCAGGCTCCCCGCAGAGCAGGGAGCCCGATGCGGGACTCGATCCCAGGACTCTGGGATCGTGACCTGAGCTGAAGGCAGTCGCTTAACCAACTGAGCCACCCAGGCGCCCTATCAACTCAGTTTTTTTAAGAATATATCTCTTCTCCCTTAGACCATGAGATATAATAAGAGCACAATGAACCCCAATGGTGTATACGTGACTCCTGCCTGGTTAATTAGCATATTCTTCTTGCTAGCTACACTGTCTCAAGCTGGACCAATGAAAATCTGCTTCCTGATTTACTGGACCAATGCTATGGGACTATTTTTGTGCAGGTCATAGGCTAGTTGTATTAAATCATGGGAGTTCTCCTGACCATTTTACTACTCAATTAGAAGAGCTTTCTGGGAATAAAGCTTATGTCAAAGAAAGCAGGATTGAGAGATGCAGAAAGAGGGGTATTCCTGGATGTAGTTATACCTAGAGTTTCTTCTACCCCTGGACTTCTCAAGCCATGTTGGCCAAAAACTTCTTATTCTTAAATCAGTTTGAGTTGAATTCATGAAACCAGCCACTAAATGAGTCTTGATTCACACAGGAGTAATAATCACTTGAAGACTGAAATGGTCCTCTCTCACTTTCTCTCTCCCAAATAAATAAATAAAATCTTAAAAAAAAAAAAAAAAAGACTGACATAGCCCAAGAGGTCTTTTTGGAATGATTTAAACAGAATCCTGAATGCTGTTTAAGACTCAATTGAGAGGGAAGGATGAAAAAAGAATATTTAAGATAAGGAAAATACAAAGGGCAAAAATCCATAGTGGGAAGTTTAAAGTCTAATTTTGTGTAATATAAGGTGGCTTCATGTATGGAAAGAGATGCAAAGTTTTATGAAAGGGAAAGGACTCAATTTAGCAAGGGTAGCAGTTGGTAGATGGTTTTAGGGGCACTCATATTTAAGCAATGGAACACAGAACTGAAATTAATGAAGGAAGCCTATGCAAAAGAATCTAAATAACCAATAGAGAAGGAAAAAATATATATATATTTTTTATATATATATATAAATATATATATATATATATATATATATTTATATATATATATATATATCATCTATCTATCTATCATCTGTCTATCATCTATATCTGTATATATATATCCGGAATATGGGTTTTGTCCTGCTACTGGCCCTGTAAAATTGTACATGTGATGATGCATTTTTTTAATCGAATAGGTTTTACTTTTCTGCTCCATCAAACCTGTCAAATAATTTTTAGGAATATTGTTTTCCAAATGCTCAAAAATATGATAGCCTATCAATTTCAATTTTCTTTCTTGATCTTTCTTGAGCTCTCCCTCTTCTCTTTTTAATCTCAACTTCAAACTTCATGTCTTAAGGCCTGTTTTCAAGATATCTGAGGGCTCCGAGTGCTAACTTTCTAGGCTTTAATGGGGTCATTTTACTCTGGAACTGTTCCTCCCCTTTCTCTGGTAAGTCAGCTACTGCATTTCTGTCTGCTGACTTTTACAAAAACATGTTGAAATCACATTATGGTTTGTACATATTGACTTACACTTTTTTTAAAACTTCTTTTCTATGTTTTAGTTTTGAGTAGGAGAGGAGATAACTACATATGGTCAAACTACCTTGATTATCTAGAAATTGCCCCATTCACTTTAATCTCTTTTGTTCTGTCTCCATATCTCTGAATTTTATATTCTGTATTCTCTTTGGAATATGAAAAGTTTGTTTTTTTTTTTTTTCCCAAAGAATCTTTGAAAAATTTTTAAAAGATTCTTTTATCTCTTAAAGTCACTTCTTGGTATTTAGTGTTATCCCCAAACACACTCATTTTTATCCCTTAAATTCACCATTTATATTCCCCAGAGTCCCCACATTTCACTCTTTATTAAGAATTATAAATAACTCAGAAATGATTTTCAGGTCTCCATGCTTCTGCTAATAGATTTTAGTAACGTCCCTGACTTGCTTTATAGTCACATATAAGGGTACATCAATCACTTTGAAAACTGATTATAGAATAATGCCTATACTTTAAGAATCTCCTTAAAATCAGTGGCCTGCAAATATACACAGGTATCTTAATAAGTTAATAGGCATTTACCCTTAGAAAACAGTCACCTCAGAAGACAATAACTTTAGCTATTGGCAGTTTGAAACATGAAAACTTGAGTAATAATCGGTTCCAAAGCTTTTTTTGCAGTCTCCCTGATGGTCCCATGCTATCTGATAGGTTCCCTATCAATGAACTGGAGATGGCAACCCCAGTTCAATACAATAGGCATTGATTTCACCCACAGACCTGCTATGGGCCAGAAATGCAAATTTTATTTTTATTTATTCATTTTTTCTGGAAATGCAAATTTTAGAACAGTCCTTCCATATGTCTTTTTCTCCCCAATGAAAGCAAAAACAAAAATAAAACAAACACCAAAAAATCTCACATTTAATTTAGAGAAAAAGTTGTTAGATGTACAGCTTATTTTTGGCTCCTAACTATGGTCTTGTATGTCTTTATTCAATGATAATAGCTCTCAGTAAATTCCTCTTAACCTGTATGTGTTTAATTTTTAAAGTTTTGAAGTCTTTCAGGCGCTTTTGACAATTACCTAAGTTCTAGCTGTCCGTGCCCATTGAAACCATTTATCAGGGTAAATTCTAGCTGCCCATACCCATTGGAACCATTTATCAGGGACTGGTAGTAGAAAGGGAGAGATTCAGTCAATCCTCATTATTCTTAGATTTCGTATTTGCAAATTAGCCTCCTTGCTAAAATTTATATATAACCCCCAGATCAGTATTCCCAGCACTTTCAAGGTTATTCACAGACATGCCAAGAGCAGCAAAAAATGTGATTTGCCCAGAGCACACCTCCCCAGCTGACATGGAGCAAGGCCACTCTGGCTTTTAGCATCAGCTCTCATACTCTAAAGGAGCATCCTTTTTGCAGTCTATTTAGTGCTATTTTTTCTGCATTTTTGTTTTTGTTGTTGTTGATGATGATTTAGCTGTTTAAAATGGCCCCCTAGCTGGTGTTAAAGTGTGGTCTGAATTTCCTAAAGGCAAGAAGATTATGATATGCCTTACTGATAAAATACATGTGTTAGATAACCTTCACTCAGGCATGAGATATGCTGTTCTTGGCCCTGAGTTCAGTGTTAATCAATCAGCACTATATATTAAATAAAGTGTTCTTAAACAGACACACGTTAAAAAAAAAAAGGTTATGTATAAGGTTGATGCACATTTTGTGACCAGAGTCTCACAGTACTTAACTCTGTATTTTCCCTAGGAACAATGGTTCCGTACTTGCTACACCAGTGTTCACAGAAACTTTGTAAAACATAATTATCAAGAGTAACGAGGACAGACTGTATTTACTTATTAACTCCATGGATGCCTATTCTAATTGGAAAATCTTGAGGTAAATCCATGAGGGAGATTTCAAGTCAAGGATGGATAAATAAGTTGGCCTTGGCTATTTTTACTATTATACCAAGATTCAAGATAACGAAATTAATAGTTCTATTTTCATTTGGATTTTTTCACTTTTGTTCCAAAAATGATTAAACAAAACAATAGGTGATATAAACAAAATTTATTAAGTAATTCATGAAACTGCAGTCTTCATTCTGAGAACTGCAAAAGGGGTGGAAGGCAGGAAGCTTTTATAAGATAAAGAATAATGAACAAGGAAGAGACAAATAGAAAATATCTGATTGGCTGGGGCCACATAGTCAGCCTTGTTTGGGGTGAGAAGGAACCAGGAAGTAAGTATGGAGTGCAGAGTTGGCTTTGTGTTTGGGAACTGGCTGACCGGATTATAGTACTACATTTCTTGTCAAGCAAAGTTATCTATCGGGACATGAAAGTTATCTGACTTTCAGTTCAAGAGCAGCTCCATCTTGGGCCTAGAAAGTTATTTCAACATTTCTATGGACCATAGGAAAAGAAAAAAAAAAAAAAAACTCAAGTATCTTTGTAAAAGCAAACTGTTCTTTTTTTCTTCTTTTGTTTATGGCAAGAACATGTATATAATCTTAAATTGTCTTTCATATTAATTTACTTTCAAATTTATGTCTTTTGTTTCTTGATACTTGTAATTATAGCAATATCTGAACTTCTAAACCCAAAATACTATGTTGTTTATAGGCTTCAGTGAGGGGTTCTGAGTTAACCTGCCAGGTAAAACCAGTTAAACCCTTATAATATTTCTGTCCTTTTCTTTTTTTTTTTTTAAAGATTTTATTTATTTATTTGAGAGAGAGAATGAGAGACAGCCCAAGAGGGAAGAGGGTCAGAAGGAGAAGCAGACCCCCCGCTGAGCAGGGAGCCCGATGCGGGACTCCATCCCAGGACTCCATCCTGGGACTCCAGGATCATGACCTGAGCCGAAGGCAGTCGCTCAACTAACTGAGCCACCCAGGCGCCCTATTTCTGTCCTTTTCTTGAAAAATTCTAAAATCTTAGTTCTAAGTTCTATAGAATCACATATTGAATGTAAAATACATTATTAATTGATGCTAATCCTTCACAAAACTGAGTGCATTTAACTATCATAATTCATCTGCAATATCCAAGTGATCATTTCAGTTAAAACAAAGTAAGCTATAAATGAATGTTTCAAATTATTTTGCTATGCTCTGATTTTTTTCCTCACTAGGAATTACAGCTGCAGCAAAATAAACTACAGCCTAATATATAGGAAATAAGTTAGTGATTTATACAGTCATGCGCATTTTTTAAGTTACTTTGAATATTTATGTACTTGTATACATTCAAATCAGAGTCTCTTTTTTGTAACTCTACATGAAATTATTTGATTAAATGACCCTTGCCAATAACACAAGTCTTTGAAAGTTAGCTTGTCAGTCTATTATCAATAATTAAGGTATGACTGACCCTATCTTGCCTCCCTATTTCTGCTTTAGTTGCAAATTTTTTTTTTTCTTTAGAAAATATCTTCCTAGTTGCTGAAGCAGAAAAATTACTTTATTTCTACCTCAGTGGAGCTTCTGTTTTGGAGGTTGAAACACCTGCTGTGCATATATTATGTAAAGAACATACCAATCATTTAGAATGAAAGTTTGAATATAAGTGCCACACATTACTGAAACCTGTTTCATAATGTGCTTATGTATCATTTTCATTGTTTTACTATTTTATTGCTGTAGAAGCAGGCAGGCATATGTGTGTGTGGGTGTGTGCTTGGGTAATTAATGGGTGAGAGTAACAACTAGTGGTTAACATAAGCAAATAACCTTAGTTACTTACCTGTGCTAACATTATTTGACAAAAACTCTGTAAAAATGATGCAAAAATGTCCAACCCTTGTGTTTCTGCTTCATTCTATTTGCATTGAGGTATCTGCATTTAATCAGTGATGTTTTTCAAATTGTCTTTCTTTCTCAAAAGACTGAGAGTGATCTACACATTTTAAGAACTTCCTGATGTATTCCACAAAGTTCAACTAAAATAGAAAGTGGGCACTAGAAACAAGTGAAATGTGGAGAAAGTGAAATTTGACCCACTACCCAAAGCTTGTTAATTACTTCTTTTATTTCAATTTTGATCATGAGAACTCAAGTAACTTACCCATCCCAATCAGCTCTTTACAACTGGTATTTATATATGCCCTGGTCTTTCTCATATTCTTTATCTCCTCATTTTTTTTAAGTTTGCAAAAGATACTATTAATTGTTAGCAAATGTTGGAGATAGGGTTCCATGTTTGAGCCTCCCTAAAGTCTTCCTTTTTTCCTTGTCTTTTATGACAACATCTCTCTTCTGGTTTTCCTCTCACTTCTCCACCTTATTTATCCAGTTTTATACATCTTCTACCTCGGCTTTACAACTCGGTCCTTTAATCTGCTAATTCTGCACCTTTTCAAGGCAATTTTTCCATATTAACTGCATATTTTTCCCCCTTGTTCTACCTTCCAGCACTGCCTTCTCCTCAAATACCCATACTCCTATGTTCAGACACTTGCTTCATATCTCCATGTTATTTCCAGACACCTTTAATTCAATCCATTCAAAAGTGAACCCATGAATTCCCATCTGCAATTTTTTGTAGCCCAGATTTAAAGTGTCCTCATTGGCCTTCCAATGATCAAATTCAGAAGAGTTAGATTTTTCTAGCTGTCTTCTTTCTTACTCTCTTTATCTCATTGATGATCAAGTTCTATTTATTTTACTCAATAAATATCTTTACAATATACTGTTTTCTAAATGTTTCACACCTTTTGGGGTTCAGGTTATTATCACTTCTTACCTAGATTATAGCAGTAACCCAATAACTGGTTTCCTTCCTCCAAATTAATTTTTTTTGTCTGCCTATGTAATTAATATTATACAACATGGTACCAAAAGCAACGGACAATCAGTAAAAGATGTAAGGTTGAATGTTGTTATCGTATCGATGTTAGAAAGCTATCTGGTACTAGTGAAGCCTCTGGGTTGAAGGGAGACTCTGGTTTGAGGGGTGATGAGCTAGTGTGAAGGGCCTGAAGCTAGTAAATAGTAATCGGAATGAAAAAGCGAGATAGATAAGTAAATATTTTGCAGTGTGGTTTTTGTGGTTAATAGGATATGGTGGTGAGGAAGAGGCCTGGCAGTCTGAGCAAGTCAAAAGAACAGCTGTCCTTTGCTAAAAAAAAAACCAAAACCAAAACCAAAAAAAAACCTACCTGATTGGATTTAATGCAATGTTCTTTAGCAATGTCTAAGAAAATTACAGCATCCTCTTTGTCATCAATTAACCACTGTTTGTGTGTTTAAGTATATGGGTGTATGAAGTTACATGTGTATATATGCATAGGCACATGCATATTTATGCACATACTTTTGCATGCAAATATATGTATAATATACATATATCCACGTATGTAAACATGTGCACATACGCACATGCACACAATACATATATACATGTGCCTAATATATATAGATTGTGACAACAGCATTTGTTTCTCTTGGTCTTCCTCCATGATCTAGTGCTTTCTAGGATATACTAAATGTAAGGAATATGGATCGGAGACAAATCGGTCAATAATTTCTGAACAGATCAAATAGCATTAACTAGAAATCATTTTCTTTCACAGGCTATGTGAACTGCTGAACTTAACCAAGATTTATTAATTTCTTCATACCTTTTGTGTCTGATGATAGCTGAAGTTACAGATGGTAAGTCAAAAATTTTGAGTTTAATTTATTTTCTAGGCTCAAAAACTACCAAATCATCTTTAGTAAGTTATTTGGCCCAAATTAGCGCTCGGAACATCCACATTTATATATATATATATAAAAATCTGGGTATCTAGCTCTAATGAAGCAAATTAAAACAAACCAGATCTATAATAGAGTAATTGTTAAGCTAAAGACAGAAAATTGTACAGACTTTGATGCTTCTATTACCTTTCTTTTTATATTGTTATTGTCTTAGTTCCTGCTGCTCTAGAGAACTACTATGGACTGGGTGGCTTTTAAATAATAGAAATTTATTTTTTCATAGTTCTGGATGCTGAAAGGTCTAGCTCAGGGTGCGTGGTCAGGTACTGGGGAAGGTCCTTTTCCAGATTGCAGATTGCCATCTTCTTGAATCCTCATATGGTGAAAAGAGGGTGAAAGAGCTCTCTGGGGAGTCCTTATTATAAGGGCACTAATCCCATTCATAAGGGCTCCACCCTCATGACCCAATCACCTCTGCAGTGTCCTACCTCCTAATAAAATCACGGTGGAGGTTAGGATTTCAACATATGAATTTGGTGGGGGAGAGACACATTCAGTCTTTTGCAGTTAGAATTTGTAATATTCCAAACTTATTAGTCTACGTGAATTCCTTTCAAATTTTCATCATTCATCAATAGGGTGAGTGATAAATTTAAACAATTAAATTTACATATCTCATTGTATTGACATTTGTCTTCATAAAGCAATTTTGTGAAAAATAAGATCTTTGCAATATAATAAATATTTCATAGGAAGTAATAAAATTTCTCAATTCCAATAATTATTTTGAATATTCTTTGAATAGTCTTAATATTCTGAATATCTTGAATATTTTGAATATTCTTAAATTTCAGTAAAAAAGAGAATAGATTTCTTATTTATTTATTTATTTAATTTATTTATTTTTAAAGGTTTTATTTATTTATTTGACAGAGATAGGGGACAGCGAGAGCAGGAACACAAGCAGCAGGACTGGGAGAGGGAGAGCAGGCTTCCCGCCGAAGAGGGAGCCCGATGTGGGACTCGATCCCAGGACCCTGGGATCATGACTTGAGCTGAAGGCAGACGCTTAATGACCGAGCCACCCGGGCACCCTAGATTTCTTATTTAATATGTATGTTTCACTGGTTTTTTACTCTAAATCTTTTCTTTATATTGTTCCTACTTGCTAGAGATACATGTAATTTGTAGTCACATATAGAAACATATTAATATTCTTTTTATTTAGAAAATAATTATTTTACAACATACCAAGGTACAAAGTAATTGAGCGTAATAATCAATGAGACCATAGTTTTTCTTAAATGTATGGGAAAGTTATTGTAGCATAGTGGAAGTGTGGCCAAATCTGGCTTTTAGCTGTTTAACTATTTTATTATATATTACTGGTAAATAGAAATCAGATCAAATAAGATGGACAGATTTTTTTTTTCTATTTCATTATCTCAAAATTGAGAAATGCCAAGACATAAAAGACCAAAGGATAAGAATCCATGTATACTCCATGGTCAGAGTCCTTTGATTTGAATTTCAACCCTTCCACTTGTAGGTACATGATCATGGAAAATTCCCTTCCTCATTCTAAATGTAATGTCTCTACCTCTAAACCAGAGATGCGTATAATGCTGCCACAGGCCTATTGAACGTTTACATGAAATAATTCTTGGAAAATACTTGTTACTCAATAGTTTTTCAAAATGTAGCATACTATAACAATCTATAAAATTTGTAATTTCTTTAAAGATTGCTGAAAGACAGTGTAAATAAGGATATTGAACCAATGAAATTCTACTTCATAATGGACAAATGGGTGTTTTCAGTGCTGACCTCTTCCTAGTGCTCATATTTCCAGAAGCATGTCTAAGCCACCCCAATCAATATTTAATCTGACTTTAGTTTACATAAGAATTTATATAAATGAAATACACTGGATACATTTTTAAAGACAGTTATGCTTTATATATTACTTTAAAAATTACAAAGAGTTTAATATCCAGCATAAGCTGAATATTGGCATTTTAAAATAAAGCAGTTACATAACTCCTTTAAACACTTCCAGTGGAATCAAAATACTTTAATGATTTAATATCCACTATTATCTCTTTTTAGGAATATATCTACATTGTTTTGTTTAACCATCAGAAATTTTACATTTTTTTTTCTTCTAAAACCAGTATCATTCAACTCCCCACACTTAACTTTTATCATAAGGTGATTTATTTTATGCTAGGAAGAGTTTTATTGATTTAATTTATTTTTGTGGCCATAAGCTTCTCTAAATATTTAAAAATTCATTTAGGAGTATTATTTTTTTAAAGATTTTATTTATTTGACAGAGAAAGAGACAGCCAGAGAAGGAACACAAGCAGGGCGGAGCAGGAGAGGGAGAAGCAGCCTTCCCGCCGAGCAGGAAGCCAGATGCGGGGCTAGATCCCAGGACCCCTGAACCATGACCTGATTGGAAGGCAGACGCCCAACGACTGAGCCACCCAGGCATCCCTAAGAGTATTATTATTGTAGTAATTATTACTGCTTATAGGTTATGATGATAATTATTAGTAACATAATTGATATAGACAATATAAATGCATTCATATTTTCATAAAACCTTTTACACATGAAAGTGATTTTTACGTAAAACATATCACTTTATGAAATATGTTGGACTTTTTTATTATATTAAATCCAATATCTATGAATGAATCACTTATTGTTAGAATGAGACAGAGTTTACCATAAATTCTATTCTCCTTATTTTTTGGTTCATTTTTATACATGTAGGTATTGAAATACCTTGTTCACATAAATAAATAGAGAGGAATAAGAGTACACTTACCATGATGAGTACTGAGTAAAACAGAATTGTTGAATGACTATATTGTACACCTGAAACTAATATAACACTGTACTGGAATTAAAATAAAAAATAAAAAGGAAAAAGAAAGAAAGAAAAGAAAAATTACTATAAAAAGAGTACTATTCTAGCAATCTCATTGAATTATTTGAACTCCTCTTAGATTGTATGCAAAAGTCTTGTTCTAGGGGCACCTGGGTGGCTCAGTCGTTAAGCGGCTGCCTTGGGCTCAGGTCATGATCCCAGAGTCCTGGATTGAGCCCCACATGGGGCTCCCTGCTCAGCGGGAAGCCTGCTTCTCCCTCTCCCACTCCCCTTGGTTGTGTTCCCGCTCTCGCTGTCTCTTTGTCAAATAAAAAAATAAAATCTTAAAAAAAAAAAAAAAAAAGTCTTGTTCTAATTCTTCAACAAATATCCTTTTTAAATGAGCTATCAGCTTACAATTCATGTAAATATTCCTTCAATTTGGTTTAAAAGAGTTAGTTGAAAACCGTTGGCCTTCCAAATTTATTTATTTTTTACTTTTTAAAAATATTTTATTTATTTATTTGTCAGAGAGAGAGAGAGGGGGAATGCACAAGCAGGGGGAGCGGCAGGCTCCCCACCGAGCAAGGAGCCCTGTGTGGGGCTGGATGACAGGACCTGGGATCATGACCTGAGCTGAAGGCAGATGTTTAACCAACTGAGCCCCCAGGCATCCCAGCCAATTTTATTTTTATCTTGTCACTAGAATTCTTTATTTTCTCAAAATCAATAATAAATTCTAATATTCTGAAAAATTATCATTATAAGTTTAGTGTTGGGAAGGAGGTATTTGATTTTTAAAGTTGGAGAATTTTCATAGAGGGTGGTGGAAAATTGGACGTAAAGTTCCATCGAAGACTCTTAGGAAAGATTTAATATAAAATATGTAATTCTTTAATTTGAAAATCAATTCCCTTAAACTGTCTGTAGCCACATACCCTTGAATGCCTCCAGATACTTCAGAGGCACCCCATAGCCAAGTGGTAGTCCACTGATCTGAGGAACACCACCACACTGGTTAACCAAACAACTTCACAAAGGATCTTCCGGCTGCCTCTTTCGGATTTCCATTCTTAGGCTCCCTTCTAAGTAGAAATTCTGGAGACTCACAAGGAAACTTAAAAAAAAAAAAAAAAAAAGTCTTTAAAAGCAGATGTATAACTTTTTTTTTTTTTTAAATCTTACCTAAATTTGTTAGGTTTTTTTTTTTTTTTTTTTTTTTTTTTATCAAGGCTGGATATTCTCTTGGGGCATAGTCTCTTTTGTGTACAGAACAGTTTCTTATTTTAATTTCCTACATAATTTAAAACTTGATGAATTGATTTCATTAGCACATTAAATCTGCACAGCACTTACATTGCCCATTTCTCTTAACACAAACTAAAGTAAGAAAATAACCTCTGTTGTTGTTTGAGATTTCATTTGGGTAGATTGGGTTCTGACTGATTGCCTCATCACAAGTTGCATTGATTAAGATGAAAGTAGCTACACTTCTTACATCTTCTCAACATCTTATTTAAAGCTTATTTCAAACTTTTATTCATTTTAGAAATTGTGTGTTATACATACTTGGAAATAGTTTCCAAAAATTCTTTAAGCCTTTAATGTATTCACAAGTTCTTGATTTTCACCTTGCCCACACTAACGCCTTTCATCTAGGGCAATTTTTAAACATCAGCTGCATTTTTTATCAAGTGAAAGTTGCAAACAGCTGATAAAATAAAAAATTCATGGTCCGTTTCTAAAAGAAAGAGGTAGTTCCCTTGTCTCAAGACCTGTACTGTATTTGTGGAGAGATTAGTTTTCATTCAATTGGATATCCGTCAAAAGGGGTAGGTAGTAGTTGAAATACCACAGTCCAAGAGCTCCTCTAAAAATAAAACTTAAAGAGAACCTCACTGGTTTGAGGGACTAGATTCTGATACTTTGCACAAACATTATGTTTTACATGTCTAAGGGGGTCGGGATTTTTATTACTGTTACTGAAAAGGGAAAATTTTAAGCAGTCATATGTAGATTAAAATCCTGATATATTTAGTTGTGCCTGGGTGGCTCAGTTGGTTAAGTGTCTGACTCTTGGTTTTAGCTCAGGTCATGGTCTCAGGGCACTCAGCGGGGAGTCTGCTTGAGATTCTCTCTCTCCCTCTTCCCTTGCTCGTGTTCTCTCTTTCTCTCTCTCAAAATAAATAACATCTTAAAAAAAAAATCTTCAAGGGCTTTCTATTAAAAAAATATCCTGATTATATATCATGAAAAGATCCAAGTCATAATATCAGATCATAAAGAAAATAGCCATAATCGTGGCAATCTGAATAACTGCACTTTCAATTTTCATGTGTATTGTGGAATAATACTGAACAATAATTAGGATTAACCAAACATTTATTATATTTTGGCTCTAGACTAAGAATTTTAACTATGTTATACCATTTAATCAAAGCAACTCCATGAAGCATGCATTTTTTAATTGGCACTTGACAAAGGTGTAAACTGAGGTTTACAAGATATAGATAAATCCAGGTTTAGACCTTCAACCTACATGACTCTGAGATCTGTGCTCAAAAGCCTTTGGTATCTCTCTGAAAAGGAGACAAAGTTTTTTCTCTTTAGATAGCCTAATATTCAAAGGGAAGATAAATAGGATGAAATAGATAAAGGGGATTAAGACATACGAACTTTCAGTTATAAAATAAATTATGTCACAGAGATGAAAATTACAGCATAGGGAATATAGTCAATAATATTGTGATAATGATGTTTGGTGACCGATGGTAACTGTACTTATCATGGTGAGCACTGAGTAAAGTATAGAATTGTTGAATCAATGTGGTGTATACCTGAATCTAATACAACATTGTATGTTAATTATACTTCCATTAAAAAGGGAAAAAGGAATTTAAATAGAAAGGAGAAGAGGTAAATAGTACAATTAAAATGACTATGCTTATTTTTTTTCTTCCTATGTTTTATTGGTGGGGACAATAGATCCTTTCTGAGCTGCTAACTTGATTTCTAGTAGCAGGGCATAAGAGGTCTGGGTAGCATTTGCTTCATCACAAATTCAATGTTGTGGTGATTCAGTAAGACATTGCACTTTTGAAAGTTTGTATCAATGCTGATGAAAGAGAAAAATGAAAATATATTATCTTTGAAAGCAAAACTAACAATAGAGAGTAAATGTTGACTAAATCTTTTCCTTGAGAACTCTATCCCCCATCATGATTTGTTGATTTATAGCAGTGACAATTCTTTTAGATATTTTTCTTGGAGGTCAGTCAAATTTATCCACTCAATTGGGTTAGGATTTGGGGCAATTTCTTTCTATTCATGAAGCCATAATCTTACCTCGTTGGGATAAAGTTGATGATTTGCTAGTCATGATGGCTGCAAGGTTGGGACTCTATATGCATGTGAAGGAAACTTTTGGCACAGAGAAGAGTTTACAAGACTTTAACATGGGTATTATTTCTGTAATGAACAAGACTAACAGAGACAGACACTGTGGAAATTCATGAGTACTAAAAACACAATCAGTAAAGCACTATGCCAGAACCCATTCCTCATCAAAAACATCTAACTCCATTTTAGTTCTTGACTTGGGACGGTCAATCACACAATCAATACTCACTAAGTATCACACAAGGCAAAACTATAAGCAAAGCCTCTACCCTCCTAAATATGTAACATACTTATCATTTTACAAAGAAAGCTTTTACACACAGCTATTTTATTGTCCTTCAAAATATTTGAAACAATATTTTCTGCATAAAAATACTTAATACAAATGGTGGATTAGTGTTTCTAGTGAAAAGATATCCAATGTTTCTTTCCCCAAACACCTTACTTTTTGTTTGTTACCCCATTTCAGAGATGATCTGATAAGAAAATACTAACAGCTGTTTCACTGTGAGCTTTGGTGCCAAAGATCAAATCAAGTTCATATTTAATTCAAGACCAGACGCAGTAGGGACTGTTGGTATCCAAGATCAGACCATAATCATATGTAATTCAAAACCAGACTCAGTAAGACTCTGCCACTGGTTTTTGAATGAATTAGCCAAGCTGTTTTAAGGGTAACTGACAGTTGTTATTCAGCAAATGAGGGTTTAGCAAGAAAGAAACATAAATTATACTGAAAACCTACCCTGCTGTCCACAATATAGGCAAATTATGATTTAACCTCACCCTAAACAGTTTAGTTCAAAGACTCTTAAGAAGTTATATAAAAGGCTAGCATTGATGGATCCAGTGATCACATACAAGCTTGACTTCAGAATCCATTCTCTTCCACTGACCTATAATTTACTGCTTTATTAATTTATCTCTTGTAGAGAAATATGGGATAGTAGAAATATTGTTATGCAAGAATTCTCTCTGTATACAGACAACCAACAATATACATTTATGTAGGTTTGCTCCTACCTGGTTCCTATGCCCAATAGTTTCACCATGGAACCATTATATAAAATCTACATTCATTCATTTATCCCACCCTAAAATTTTTAAAAATGACCCTGAATATATCAAGATATTATTGAAAAGGAAAAGAAAGACAAGTTATTTTAATTCAGATGCTGCGTTAATGCCACATGCTTTTATGTCCCTTACAATCCTTTTTTGTGCATACATGTATCTTTTTTAAACTTTGAGAATCCCTTGAAGTTAAAGGGTGTTTCATGCAAGATGAGATAGATGGGTCTGTGGAGAAGTCAAAAATTAGGGTGATTATTAATTTTGGCCCAGAGTGTCACACTATAGTTCTAGGAGAAACCTAAGCCAATACCATAATTCTCATAAGGTTGAAGTTCAACCAGAGCAAGAAATTGATCATATACATGTTCAATCACTAAACTTACATCTTGACAGAATAATGATATAGATTTCACATTTCAAAAACGGTATTGCATGCCAATATAAATTCTAAATTTATTCCAGAAACCTTGAGCTGAACAATTTAATAGTGGTGTTACCTAGTAATTGGAACTAAAAAGATTTAACATGCTGTCTTTTAGTTTTACTTATGCAGGGCAAATTATTTACATCACTTGTCTCCAATTATGTAGGCCAACTTTTAAGGGCAGGGTAGTTTTTCAGAGCTGCCTTTGGGAAAAGAGAATAAACTAAAAGATAAATTTGGTATGGAAACTCTATCTTGTAGAACCACACTGGCTAATACAAAAATTAAAAACTGATTTTAATAAATATTTTATGTTATTCAGAAAAACAAGGATTTTATAATATCAACACTTTTATTAAGACCTAAAACCCTTGTTTCATACTCCATTGTCATCTTGAACTTGTAGGAATCTGAAGATTAAGCACGTCTTACAGAGCTGTAAAACAAACAGAATCCTTCAGGGTTGTTCTTCTACCCTTGAAGTCAGAAGCTGATTTTTCAAACAGTGGTGTGAAGAAATTAAACATGACCTGAAGCAGGAGAGAACAATACTGTAGAGATAAACAAAATCCTTTCTACTGTACCAATTTTGCTATGAGTGATTCAAAGGAGAAAAGTTATAGAGCAGAACATGGTTGCTATGAAATTGCAGATCACTCCAGCAAGAGAGAAATGCTGTGGGTTTATAATCGTATTTGAAGAGACTTAATTTGATTTTTTTCCAGAATTTTTTTAGTTGATGTCATTAAAACTTTACATAATTTAGATTAATGGTAGTGTGATTTTTTCCTTGAAAACAATCCAGACATACTTGAGTTATTAAGCATTTACTAATCGTTTAAGAAATTTAACTATTTAGTGATGATTTATTAAAGTATGGGTTTTTTTGCAGTTTTTATATGCTTATATAATTACCATTTTAGCCCGATTGGTATAGCTACTGATACAGCAAGCACGACTGGATCGAAAAAGAAATGAGAGGAAACGAATGTATTGGCACACTCAGATAAATATTTTTTGGTTGAGATCATAAAAATAAAATGTGAAAAAAATTTAAAAAAAAGGTGTTTATATGGAATTTGTGAAAAGATAATCCTTTTTAAACAGGTAACAAGTAGTTCTAAAATATCAGCTTTCAGGGTGCCTGGGTGGCTCAGTTGGTTTAGCATCTGACTCTTGGTTTTTGCTCAGGTCATGATCTCAGGATCCTGGGATTGGAGCCAGACATGCTCAGTGCAGAGTCTGCTTGAGATTCTCTCCCTCTGCTCCTCCCCTACTCAAATGCATGTGCATGCACGGTCGCTCTCTCTCTCTCTCTTTCTCTCTCTCTAAAATAAATAAATAAAATCTTTAAAAAATATATCAGCGGGGCGCCTGGGCGGCTCAGATGGTTAGGCGTCTGCCTTCGGCTCAGGTCGTGATCCCAGGGTCCTGGGATCGAGCCCCGCATCGGGCTCCTTGCTCAGCGGGAAGCCTGCTTCTCCCTCTCCTTCTGCTGCTCCCCCTGCTTGTGCTCTCTCGCTCTCTCTGTCAAATAAATAAATAAAATCTTAAAAAAAATAAAATAAAATACAATAAAAATATGTCAGCTTTCTACAATGCATTTTTTTCTACAATGCATTTATTTTGCTCTAGATGTCCAATAAAGCTGAAATTAAAATCTCACTAATAATTTTCCTCCTCTGTTGTTAGAACCATATAAAATATTTCATATAAAGATTCTTTATATAATTCTTAAATAGTTCCAAGACTTTCCTAGAGAATTTAGGATAAATTTGAAGTCACCACTCTATTCTCTTTGCTGTATCTTGTGTATATGTGTCAAGGAGAGATTTCTGGTCTGGCTGAAGCTTACTGGATAGTAGCAAAACTATGTTATATAAGAAAGTGGAGGTTGGAACCCCAAGTCATTGACATCTAGGTAGAAATATTTTGACAGTGAATGTGTAGAATGAACAAGAATGGATAATGATGAAAACAATGTTGAAATGATGAAAGACTGGTGTGGGAAATGAGGAGACTATTTAAGGCACATAATGAAAGCTCTGCTTTCATGCTCAGTTTCCCTTACTGGTTTATTTTAGTGTGTGTCTGTCTACACTCTTGTTTGGATTGGTTATGTGCAAATTCCCAGACCTGCTCTGTCAGTATTGGATATGATAATAAGAATGCTAGGTCTGAGGTTTCAATAATCTCTCTAGGGTTTACCGATAGGAAAATTAGGTAAACAAAGTCTATGGATGCTGGTAGATGTGATGACTCCCTCTAGACCTAGGGATAACCAGAGCTGGGATGTAGAGTCATAAATCATATACTCACAGAACACACAAGCCAGAACAGGAGGGGGGAAAAATTTGACAAAAAGGGGAGTTTATTGTACTATTAATTATGCTGGTCTTTCCATTTGTGGATGTGCTTAAATATTTCTAGAATGTACAGATAATTTATAAAAGAGTATGGGAAGAATCTTAATTGAAAAAAAAAACACAAGACAAAGGACTAAAAATATTATTCAAGTTCTATATCTTTAATTTCAATTTTATGGCCTTGTTTCAAATAAATAAGCTAAAAAATGGTTAGGAAATTAATGTGTAAATTTTATTTTACATGTATTTGTCTCTAAGATAATACATCCAACTTGGAGTAGTTGGGAATATGGAATTGTTTTTTGAGAAAGAGTGAAACAGATAAGGAATTGGCTGTAGGTAGCCAAGAAGTCAGAGATGAAGTCAAAAAGTTTGTGTTCTCTCCTGTATTGAGCATATAGAGAAATAGAGAAGACCAAGAATTGAGCCTTAATTGAGGCCATACCGTGCATTTCTCTTACTCTATGCAAGTTTCCAAAGCCTACATTCTTCTTCATGTTTCACTAAATCAGTCTAACCTGGGCATTTAGTGATGGATTTTGACATTTGGTGAAGTAAGGAAATGAATGTAAACAGGAACCAGAACATTAAAGAAGTATACAGAAACACAAACAGAAGGGCTTTGAAGTTAAACTTTCACTTGTTTTAACAATTAGAGCTTATCCAGCACCTAGTATTATGCTCGATATGAAGATAAGCAGGCCTTGGATTTGATGCATTTGTGTTTTCAACATTTAGCTTCCATATTTTATATGTATATATATATATATATATATATATATATATATACACTACAAAAATACATTGAAAAATACTTCTCCTTAGGGAATCTATAATTTAGTTTAGAAGAGTAAGCATATGTGATTCTAAAAATATGAACATATACAGAAACAAGTAATTTTTACTAAGTTTAATAAGAATTATAGGCATTCAGAGGACATGCATTTAATTGTGTGTCAACATAATTGAGGGAGACTCTACAGAATAAAATGGGCATTAAAGAATACGTTCATAAAAAAATTATGATGTAAATGAACAAAGAAAGCATCAGAAACAAAGTTTCAGATTTCATGATAAGCTTGTGATTTGATCATGGAGTCAAATACTCACCTCCTGAAGTACTGAGAGAAGAAAATAAGGTCTATTCTACACTTACACCTTGTCATTGCCATTGGATCTGATCTATCCTCTCCTTTCGGCCTCCCATTATGCTTCTCTTTCAAGTTTTGCCATTATAACTTACCATGGGTGTAGGTTTCCAGAATCCTTACTTTGCTGTTTCCAAGTTTGGAAATGATATCTATGTTGTGTTTCTAAGTGTTAAGGGGACAGTTCACTGCTGGCTTGGTCTTTTGTGAATTTCCATTGCTATGACATTTCTACAGGCTCTTTCTCAATCATTTTGTATCAGGTAGTTCAGTCTGAGGTTTCATGGAATATTTCTGGAATTAAAAAGCAGTTTGTAAACAGTTTTTTAATAGCAACAACAGCTAAGAAATACAAGGAAAGAGTCTATTTTAAATGAGTTTCTTTTAGCAATTATTAAAATTTGTCCTGAAAGTGATTACTGTCTCCACATAGTAACAAGTGAGAAATGCTATGGACCTTAAAATGGAAGCAAGGGAAGCAGAGTGAGAGAGATTAGCCACAGAGGTTCTTAACTGGAAGCAGCAAATTGGTTTACTCTTCAACAGGTCTGTGATTATGGCATAATGGAAGGGAGGCAGCAGAAATACTAAACACCCACCTATCAGCATAACCCTTTCCATTTGGTTTGATATTAAAACTCTGAAAACGTGCCAACAGACTAAATATTAGAGAAAACAGTGGAGGTTATGATGGAATGTATTTAGATAAGATTGAACAGATAAGATAAAAACAATCTTTGCATTCAGTGATTTTTTATTTTTTTATTTTTAAGATTTTATTTATTTATTTGAGAGAGAGAGTGAGAGAGAGAGATCATGAAAAGGGGAGAAGGGTAGAGGGAGAAGCAGACTCCCCACTGAGCAGGGAGCCAGATGCAGGACTCCATCCTAGGACCCCGGATCATGACCTAAGCTGAAGGTAGACACTTAACTGACTGAGCCACCCAGGAGCCCATATTCAATGATTTTCAAGTTTGAGGAATGTTATTTGAGGTTCCTGGATAAGTCTTATCTTGTTTTGTTTTAATTCAATTCTTGTTGGAGTCATCTTCCTGGAACTAATGGTGTGCCCTCTCTTGGAGGGCATAGTAAAAGCAAAGAGGACCTGGACATATGTGTTATAGCTTTCCAGGCAGTTATGATATGACCTCATCTTTCACTAAGTGTCACTGCAAAGTGTCAAATTGTGGAATTCTGAGTCCAAATAAAGACATCAGCCATTTTTTTCATTTATTTCTAAATCCTCAGATAGCTAAGTCAGGCATTGATGGAAAGGATATATGGCTGGACACTCTAAAAATCTTGGGGATAAATTAAAAGCGGAGATATAACTTATACTTGGTGTCATCAACATTCTCCCTGAGAGGCATAGGAGTTGTGACATTAAACCCAAAGTGTAACAAGTAAAATCCTTGCTCACCCTTTGCTCAGTTCTGACGAATATTCAGAGTCATAGGGAAAGGGAACGTTTCCTGTTAATATGCATTCTTTAGAATCATTTCATGGACACTGTCTAATAGACGTAACTACGGCTTTAGTACAGAGTATAAACCTTCCCAATGTTAATGAGTTAGAAATGAGAGTATAGCCAGCAAAGTTTGACAGCTGTAACTAGGGGAAAGTTGTAAGGGGGACAAATGGGAACACAATTGTCTCCTTTTTAGAAAATGAGAATTCAAGAGGTACTGCCTGTGCTATAGGGAACCAAATTGGGGTCAAAATATTGAGGGGCTAGAAATGGGGCAATTGGGTCCAGTGACATAAGCAGAGAGAAAGATTATATACAGATGAGCAGCTGGACCATAGGGAGTGAGGGAGAGGACTAACACCTACAATTTTTTGAGAACTTTTCTCTGGGTCCAATCTTTTAGAAAGTTTTCTTGGTTAAGATGCAGAGCAATGATGTGCATAAAACATCAATCACTGTTTTACAGAAAAATAACCAAGGTTCAAGGAGATTAAGTAACCTGACATGTTTATGCAGCTGTAAAGAGATATGACCTGGTTTTGAATGCATTTCTACTGTTTCCAAAGCTCCTATCCAATGCACTGTACCACACTCCTTTCTCCATAGGTCACTTCTTTAGTAAAAAGTGCTGGGGCATAAATCTAGACCTACCAAAACTGGTTTACTTGCTGCTTCATAGTTCACACCCTGAACCAAGTACTATTGTGTTTTGTGAGAGTAAAGGAAGAAAAGAAGGAGCAAGGATTTAAAAAAAAAAAAAAAAAAAAGGTCCATGTTCCATGCTTTTTATCAAGGCTAGAGTGTAGCCTGAAGAAATACCACTGCTGTTACAGTGATAAGAAATCATGAAAGCCAAATCCAACCATTAAATATAGTAAAACCCTGACCTATTTAATGAATTTCCCAAGCTTTAGGACAATAGAGATATCAGATTAGTCTAGAGAAAGAAATGAGACAGTATTTCCTTTTAAAAATGTATTGGCATTAATGCAGGTTTGTGAGATAAAAATTACTTTGTGTTTATTCAGAAAACTGTATGAAAAAAACATATATTTTGTATTGACATCTGTGATTTCATTTTTTTCTCTCATTTGTGAAAATATATGGAAATGAATTTTGTTAGAAATTCCTGATCTTATTGTTTAAGTGATCTTTTAGAAGTAAATGTTTAAAAACACTGCCTATTATTTCCGTATTACAATATCAAGAAATAACTTAAAAAAACAATTGTTCATTCTGTGATACCTGGTATTACATAAATTGTGTCTAAACTCTATATGAGAACTTTCCATTAACATTTAAATGTCAGAATTTCTGTTTTATTTCAACAATGGAAATTAAGACAATCATATTTTTTTAAAGTAAGTACCATTCAAAGGAGTTCATATGTTGGTTTGACTGTGGCTGTTGTGCTTTGGGTACTTTTAAATCTCTATATAAATCAGTTCTGGAATGCAGTTTGCTTTGCTAATAGTACTCTGTCAGTATCTCACCTGCAGGTGACAGATATACAGTTTTGTAGAACTTTTTGTAGCATATCCAAATTCAGATTAAGGGTTTATGGGAGAGGGAGAAAAAGCATGAGAGACTCAACTCTAGGAAACAAAGTGAGGGTTGCTGGAGGGGAGAGGGTGAAGGGATGGGGTAACTGGGTGATGAACATTAAGGAGGGTGCGTGATGTGATAAGCACTGGGTGTTATATGCAACTGATAAATTATTGAACATTATATCTGAAACTAATGACATACTATGTTGGCTAACTGAACTTAAAGAAATTTAAAAAAAAAAGTTTACGGGGATAAAGAGCCAAAATACAGTAGTTTTATCATGCTAAATCATTGCAAAATAATATCTATGATGGTCATTTTAAATTCATCATCTACTTTGCCTTTGAATATATAATAAAAATCAGTAAAAAGAGTGAATATTTTGGTCACCGAATGTTTAACCTACGAAACTTCAATTTTATGTATACTCTAAATATTGAGACGTAGATTTTATATTAAAGTGAAGCTACGTGGAGATTTTCTTTTTCAAGCTGAAGTTTTATTTAAAATGCAAAAGAAACAATTCTTGAAAATGCTGATATATTAATAAAGCAAAGGATAGAGTGCCCTCTTCTTCCTCCTCAGCCAGCCGACCCATGTATGGGGCGGTAGACAGTACTTAATGTGCGTGCAGAATTTCACAGTAGTCCGTGTTATATTATCTGTGCCTAGTGATGGTCAGATTCTCAGTGTGCAATCTGTTTGCTGTAGGCCTGTGAGGTTGAACACTCTCTGGCTTGATGCCCAGCCTCTCACCGGTCCCTGGCCATGACCGTAGCCTTTGCGCGTATACTTCTTTCCATGGCAGATCTCTTCATCACGTGTTGCTACTGTTGTGCTATCTAAATGTTTCCTGCAAACCATGCACAAAAAGCAGCAGCGGTGGAAGCTTCTCCCATCCCACTGCACGTCTTCCGTGTGGTACACGGTTCTCCCACAGCCCCGACACTTTTTTCCACCTCCCCAGACTGGCATTTCCAGGGGGAGGCAGGACCACGCACCGCCCGCGGAGGTGGCAAGTCCAGGCTGGAGGAAGCGTGCTGCATATTCTCGGATGACATGGAGATTTTTTGGTGATACATAAATTAGGCTGGATTTGGAGTGGACACTATGAATTTATTCTTATTACATATTATCCAATTTTGAGCCTCAATTTGAATAAGAAGTTTTGAAACAGAAACTGTTACTGTGGGAAAATCAAAATGCCATTGAAGAGATTCAAAATATCATCTCCGGTTTAGCTTGCAGCTCAGAGCAGTGGACGGAGAACCTATGGGAATGGCTCCTTGATAAAATATTTTTTAAAGGAGTGGAGTGATTTTGTGAGGACAGAGTTGGTTAATCAAGGGTCCTATTTGGGACATTTGAGTTTGAAATTCCTATCGGATCACCTTGTGGCAAAGTCTGTGTATTTCAGGCAAGGCGCTCAGGAGGAGGTACATAAAGAATCAGCTTTCCCTCGCATCTCAATGTGGTGGTAGGAAGGAACCCTGGAGGGCAATTAAGCACAAATTAGGGGAAAAGCCCTTTTTGTAAGCAAGTTAGGCAGAAGAGGGAGTTCCAAGGTGAATATTCTGGATCCTCTGTGTGTTCAGCTAACTGATAATTTTCATTACCAACATCAAGCATACACATTTAAAAAACGATGAACAGAATATTTCAACTAAATAATGTAAGAATAGATTAATCACTACGTCATACAGGCACAAGTGATTAATCATTAAAAACAAAGAAAGACAAACTCCATTTCACCCAGAAACTAAAAGGCAGAAATTATAAAAGCAAAGCTTAATAGTTTGACTGTATATAAATATAAAAGCTCTGTATGATGAAATACACGTAAGAAGTGGTAAACAACAACAAATTCTTAAAAAATAAGTGCTGTATGGGGGCGCCTGGGTGGCTCAGTCAGTTAACGGTCTGCCTTTGGCTCAGGTCATGATCCCAGGGTCCTGGGATAGAGCCCCACATCAGTCTCCTTGCTCAGGGGGAGCCTGCTTCTCCCTCTTTCTCTGCTTGCAGTTCCCCCTGCTTGTGATCTCTCTGCCAAATAAATAAATAAATAAATAAATAAATAAATAAATAAAATCTCTTAAAAAAATAATTGCTGTGTACATAAGATACAAAGAGTTAACAAACAAAACATTTAAAGACCTCTTATAAATCCATAAATAAGAGGCAAATTTTCTAGTGCAAAAACTGAGCTATGTTAGGCCAGACAATACTCAAAAGAAAAACCTATCATGAAGAGCTCATCCAGTTTTTTAAAAAAATCTGATTGGTGGCCCAAGAGCTACAAATAAAACAGCAATGAAATAAGACAACAAATCAAATGTTTCATGTGTTTAGAAAATATTCCGTTCAACTAGGGGTTCAAGTTTAAGTGGGTATAAACTTTCTGATGGGCAGTTAGCTGAAAAAAGTTTTAAGTTGCATTGAACCAGCGCATTGGAGATGTCTTAGAAAGCCTTGGCTGCCAGTTTAATAATCACAATGTTGAATACCATGACAAAAATTAGAAAGCAGTTAATGTCCAGCAGAAAGTGACTGATTAGATAATCTATTAAGTGGAATACTAGTAAGTCATTAAAATCACATTTGTAGCTGCTGGAATCACATCAATTTGACCTTTTTTTGGGTACTCATACTAATTAGCCTTTGTGGACTAGCACCCCCTTTCCTTGCCACACACAGAATGGACAGTCCTCATGAGAAATGTCAAGATGCCCTATACTCTCCTGGATCTTGAATGGAGTGACACAGGCAAGCAGCACTTAGAGCTGATTAATCCTGACAGAGACACCTAGGATTGGCTGTCCCTTGGTCTCTGTTAGTTATACCTTGAAGCTTATCCACTTTTTGTCCGAAATATGATGTTTTTTTAGCTTCTCTGTAATTTCTATGAGCCAGTCCATATACTTGAGATTATTGCTTGCTTAATGTACCCTAGATGGTTGCTGTTGCTTGCTACCAGAGGACTTGAAATAAATTAGATATATTTACTGAGGAAATTGGTCATCAAATATTGGTGATTAGAGAAAGAAACCTCAACACAACATAGTCATGTGATTACATTTTTTTCCCTTTTCAGTATATTTGCTTTCCAAATAAACAAGCACATTTTAATATTTAACTAGTAAAATATAACTAATATATTTAATAAAATATAAATAATAATATATGCTTAATATATTTGGTTTAAAACATAATACATATTGGACATTATAGGTCCAATAATTATATTTGAATATACGATTATCTCAATAAAAATTTCTATTAAAATACCTTATAAGTATATAAGAGGTATCCAAATTCATTTATAAATAGATAAATGCAAGTTAAAATAGGAAGGGACCATATTATACATAATAGATTGGCAAAATAGTAAAGTTTGAAACCTAGAGTTGGTAAGAGTGTGTTATTTTCTAGTGTGTGTGTACCAGTTTATTAGACAGGTCCTCTGCTCAGTGTTTCACAAGGCTACAATCAAAGTGTCAATAAGGCTGAATTCCTTTCTGGATCTTGGGATCTTTTTCCAAGCTCACGTGATTATTAGTAGAATTCATCTCCTTGTTACTATATGAGTACAGTATTGCTTTTCTTGCTGACTGTCTATTGGGTGAGGTTCTTAGCTCCCAGAGACCATCCAAAGTTTTCGGTCATGTGACTTTTCCCAAGGCCCTCTCATAATGGCAGTTTACTTCTTAAAGACTAGCAGACTCTCTGAATTTACTCTGCTAAGATGGGGTCTTATATAACATAACATAGTCATAGGAGTGACTATCCCATCATCTTTGCTATATTCTATTGGCACAATCAAGTCAGAGTTTCCATTACACTCAAGGTGAGTGGATTTTCCAAGGGGGTAACCCATAGGGGGTCACTTTGTGTAAGTCCACCATGAGTTACTTTATAATTCCTTGTTTCAACATATCACTAACCCTGCTTTTAAAATAACCATATTGGGGGATGGGGTTAACAAAGTCCAATTTATTCATATTAGATTCAGTCTTGCAATTTGACCATGCTGATCACAAAGAATAAATTAAATATTTTCAGGTCATTTGAACATGTCATTGTGGAAACATGCATGGAGAATCCAACTTAATATAAAATACTAAATTTAGAGTGTTCAAAAGTGTGAACTGTCTTGATCTGAGGATATTAACTTTGCATGATCCTTTTTAAGGTGAGGAAAAAAACCCCTCTTGAATTGTTCAGGAAATCTTTGATTTGAGTGTACAATGAATAAATGTCCTTCAAAAAAAGAAATTTTGAGTTATTTTTGGAGGTAGTTTGAAAAAAGACAAGATTCAATCAATCTTACTTGAGGCTAGAGAGAGATTTTGGTTAAAATAATACAGGATATTCATATCCATTCTATATTTATATTTCCCTGGGCTAAAAATCAATTTAGCCAAAAGGATCATGTTTATTTATACATGAAGAAGGATATGACATAAAGACAAATATAATTCCTAACCTCATGTTTCATTTTTTCAGAGTATGCATAAAATATACAAATGGAACATAAATTTGAAAAAGTTAATATTTAATAAGTATAACAGGTTTTGAAGGAGATATTCTGCCTTAAGGACTTGTGTAAAATACAAAAATTAATAACTATTGAGATCTAGCTGAGAATGTGATAAAGCAAGGATAGGACAAGGTATACTCAAAGAAAAATGGAGGTTGATATATTAATTTTAGTGCCTATAATTTCTCTAATCAAGGTTTTATTTGGTGGCCCTAGCAAAAATAACTTGACTTTCTAATTTTCTTTACTTAACTATTGTCATTTTTAAATGGAAAAATTCTGACAGTACCTCTTGTAGAGCTTAGTTTTATATTTTTATTTTATTTAGATTTTACAACTCAAAGTCAGCAATTTGACATATGAATTATTTTAATTTATTATTTTTCCCTTGGATTTTATTTTAGTATGTAAACATGTAAACTTTTAAATCAATATATATGTCATTTTTATGCTAAGGATGCACTTATCAAGCATTACTTGATATGTAAATATCTGGTAATTTTGCCTTAAAATATGTGTGTGTGTGAGTGTGTGTATTTTTTCCCTTGAAAAATCTGCATTAAAGCTAAATAATTTTTTTGCCTCTTTGAATATGGGTTAGCAAAAAAAAAATTAAAGATTTTATTTATTTATTTGACAGTGAGAGCACAAGTAGGCAGAGAGGCAGACAGAGGGCGAGAGAGAAGCAGGCTCCTCGCTGAGCAGAGAGCACGATGTGGGACTCGACCTCAGGACCCTGGGATAATGACCTGAGCCGAAGGCAGACGCTTAACCAACTGAGCCACCCAGGGGCCCCTAGCAAAAAAAATTTAATATAAAATGTGAAGAATGATACTATTGGGAGGACTTATGGTATGCATACAGTTCATGTATCAAATCCCTCTGGAAATAGCTGCTTTTATAATATTGTGTTGTCCATAATAGAAAATAATTTCTTTTGAGGACAGATTAAATACAAATGGACAAGTATTTATATTTAAGATTAACTACAATAAGAGTTTAGTCACTAAGAATTGAAAAAGATAATACATTTATATTGTACTATAGAGATATTCCATACATGTGTATACTAAGACCAAATATTGATTTTCTTTCTAATCATGTAAAAACAGTTCATGAAAGTATGACCCGGGATTCACTATAATGTGAAAGAATATTGCTTCTTAACATAATTTTATGATTGAGATATTCTCTGTGGAAATGCCCAGCATGGTATAATTATAACATAGTAAAATTTCAGGAACACTTTCAACCTATAATGGCTGATAAAAAGTGTGTGAATGACAATACTAAGCTCCCTGCAAAGACACCAAGTATATTGGGTGAAACTTTTAGTTCAGTTCCAGGCAGCTACACAAAAATGTTGGAAGATACAGAAGTTCAACATGCAGAGGACCATTTTCTAGGAAGACGGGGCAAGAATTCTTGAAATGGTTTTGAAAGAAATTTATTTGCACAGGAATTTGCAGTGAGTTTAAAAGGTACAATTCCAAAAGCATCTCTTATATACTCCATATGGCTGTAGCTTCATTTAGGAAGACTTCTAGGTTGACTAAATGTCTCTGTTGTCCAACACAAGGTCTTTCTCAGGACAAAGGGTGTGCTCAAACCAGGAAAATCCATGGCCAGGTCGGGACTAGCGGGGGTCACCCTAGTTTTGGTTCTGACTGTACAAACTATCTTGGAATTTTTGCAAGAAAAATATACGCCCAAGCTCCTACTAACAGATTCTATTTAAATTTATCTGGGATGGGTCTCAAGTATTGTTTTGTTTGTTTATTACTTTTCTACTCCTGCCATAATAGATGACCACACACTTAGTGATTTAAAACAATACAAATCTATTACTTCACAGTTCTATATGTCAGATGGGCAGGTACAGCATGACTTGACTGGTCCCTCTGGTTAGAATTTCAAAAGACCAAAAGTAAGGTGTCGGAGGTATGTGCTCATATCTGGAAGATTTGGGGATGAATTCCTTGCTCGTACAGATTGTTGGCAGAATTCAATTCCCTGCATAGGTAGGACTGAGTTTCTTGTGTCCTTGCTGGCTATAAACTGTGAACTCTTATCAGATCCCAGAGTCCTCTCATGTTGCCTGGCTCATGACCCACTGAACTCCATCCTTGGATTGAGTCCTTTTCATGTATCAAATCCCTCTGAGCAGCCTTCTGCCTCATCTCTCCTGCCTGTTCTTCCACATCCATCTGACTCTTGTCATTCCTCTTCTCATCAGAAGGGCCATGCAATTACATTGAACCCACCTGGATAATTCAATGCCATCTCCTTATTTTAAGGTAAGCTAATAACCTTACTTTCCCCTGTCACGTCCCTTCATAGCAGTACCTAGATCGGTGTTTGGTTGAATAACCAGGGGATGAGAATTCTGTGGGAATATCTTTAGAATTCTGCCTGTTCCATTTTGTTTTAGGTTATCTGAGTAATTCTATAGTGCAGTCAGAGTTGAAAAATATTGGTAGGGATGCATCCCTCCTACCTTCCTATCTCACTTCAAACACTTCCATCCCTCTACAAAAGCCAAGTATACCCAGTATGGGGAGAAATTTAAAAATCTCTCTGGAACTTCTGGTTTAAGCTCTGACATATAAAGAGCTCAGAAGCTGTATTACATTCCCATTGCTGCTGTAACAAGTTTTTACAAACACAGTGGCTTCCAATAGCACAAATTTATTATCTTACATTTCTGGAGGTCAGACATCCAAAATCGGGCTCACTGAGCTAAAGGAAGTCGCATGACTTATCTATTTTGTCTACAAAATTTTTTCCCAGATAAATAAAGCTGTAAATCAGTGAACAATTTTACTTTTATTCAGGAAATTCTTACAAGCTATTTTTTTCCAAGCAAAGAGTTAGCTCACTTGGGCAAAGAAATTTCCCTCAATCGGTTGTAACCTGGCCACACACCTTGCTTGTTACTTTCAAGACCCTCAACTCTCACTGTTTCCATTAGTCCTAAATTATTATGTCACAATCTTTGCCCAAACCCAGTTAATTTTCCTCTTTGAAGAAGGGAAATAATCTAAAGTAATCTGAAATACCTACTTTATCTCAGACCCCAACACCCTAATAATGTCCTCCTCTGACAATTCCCTTCTGAGACACTGCAAAGACTCTCTGCAATGAACAGATTATTCTGTTGCTTTTTGGATGGTATCAGCAGTCGACACTTGTTTTATGGCAACTTGCACCCATTTTATACACCGCAAATGTAGAAATGTTTTATTTTACCACTTAAAGAAGAAATAGAGGCTCTGAGAAGGTAAGTGATTTGTACCATAATATGGAAGTCAGAGACATAGAGTCAGGTTCTAATCCCTGGCTTGACTCAAAGTTCTCCAATGTGTCCAGTCACTTCAATGCTGTACTACTTTTTTGTCTATATAGTTAAGTGTCTTGAGAAACCCACCCACTTCTATGCAATAGAATAATTCATCTTTATCTCTCATTTTCACCATTCTCTGAGCATCCATCCTACATTTTCAACCGCTGGCGGGACTTTTCCACTTGAATGCATTTCCATCATCTGACACCATTTAACTGACACCATTTAAACTAAATTCTTCTACACCGAAAATGTAATTCTCCAGACTTCATTATTATACAGAAATTTGACAGTAATTTTAAAAATCTTAAGCATATATTTCTTGTCTCCCCATTAACATTGTAAATGTCCTGAGGAAAGGATCTAGGATGATACTTCTCAATACTGTCCTCTCTGTTAAGCACAGTGCAGTGTGTGAGGCATTCAGTGAAAGGGAGAGCAAAGCAGGGTATCTAAACTGAACAGTGAAAAGTGATTGAGCTATAAGTCATTTTAATTACTACATTAAATTAAGTTCAGTGTGACATTTAAATTACAATTCAATTTGATTCAATGGCCATGAGCTAGCATCACCAGGGGTGTTCAGGAAAAAAAAAAAAAAAACAAAAAAAACCAAAAACAACCCAGGGATACATATAAAGGATAATCACAATACCTTCACCCCTAGGCAAGCTGCTCTCAGGTTTCTGGTACCACACAATGAGTTCTTGAGGTGATTCAAGGGAGGAGAGGAAAAAAGGAAACAGAAGGGTAGAAGCTTCTCTTTATTATCTTTGCTTTCTCTCAGCTGAAGTTGTCTACAGAAGAGAGACATTTCAATTTTCAAGGATATTTAGAAAGGAAGAACATTTTAAAGAGGGAAGAGAAAGTGGAATACTAGAACGGGCCGGAAAGATTAAGACCATCAGTGCAATCACAGGAAGGAGCCTCTAAAATTGCTGAGCTTTCTTCCCCTAGAATCACCTCGGGTGACTTCCATGCTGATGATGTAAGCAAAGGCAGTTCTCCAATACTCTAAGCTTGTAAATCTCTCTCTAAGGATGATCAGCAACAGATACAACAAAAATCATATACAAGGGAGTGCAACACTGTCAGACACCAGGGCTCTTTATCTAAGTCCCAGCATTAGTGGTGAAGGAAAATCAGGAAATCAAATGTAAAGGTTTTCTCTTTGTGAAAGAATCCTAGAGAAGCTGGAGACACCATCTAATAGGTGAGGGATAAGTCTCATGATGCAGCATTCATTTTCATTCAATTTTAGTCCACAAAATCTTAGTAAATGAAATATGCTAGATACTCTATTAATATTATGGGCATACAAAGGAAGTGAATACATATCATATGTCCTCAGGGAGATGCATTTGTTTGTAGATATAAGCCTCTGATGCTATATGGGAATTCTACATTTCTCTATTCTGTTCCTATCCATGTTCCTGGATGATTTCCTGGGTACTTTTTCCCATCTTCTCAAACTTTCCAAAGCTCCTCCACCATCCTTACTCACAGAAGGTAATCTTGCTTCCTATTTCACTGAGAGAATATGAGAAAACTGAAGAGAACTTCCACATGTTCTGACACCAAATTCACCCACCTGCTCACAGGGTGAGTACACCAGGTTTAAATATCACCTGTTCACCGAGCACTCCCAAATACCTAACCTTGGCCCTAACTTTCCCCTGAACTCCAGACTAATATATCTGGGAGCTTAGTCACAATACCCACTTGGATGTCTAAAGAGGCATCCAAATTTTAGTGTGTCCTAAAAAGGTAGGGGATAGTTTTATTCTTCCAATTCCTTATGTTCCAAATCTTGCATTTATCCATGGTCTCTCTTTTTATCTGAAGTCACCTATCTTTTTTTTTTTTTTTTTTTTTTTGACAGAGAGAGAGCATAGGCAAGGGGGAGCGGGAGAGGGAGAAGCAGTCTCCCCGCTGAGCAGGGAGTCCAATGTGATGGGCTCAATCCCAGGACCCTGGGATCATGCCCTGAGCCACCCAGGCACCCCTGATGTCACCTGTCTTGCCCACCAGTAAATCCTATCTAATCTACCTTCGAAACACGCTCAGAATCTTATCAAGTCTCACTGTTCATCGATACAACCCAGGTCTATCACACCATCATCCCATGGGGATTATGCTGTAGATCCTAACTGGTCTCCCTATTGGGCTCTCTCTGTGTCACTGTATTTTTGTGATAACACTAAGGAGTCCAAGAATTCTAAATGCAAATAGACTTCTCGGTTGTTTGAAAAGTAAATTTGTCAATGTAGGAAGCTTCTCTGTATTTTATTCGGGAGTTGGCTGTCTGACTTATTCATTTTATATACTGGGCATGGGATTCTTGAGCCCCACTTGTATTCTTACTCTGGATCCCCTCGTGCCAGGTGCAAGTCTGCCCCTTCCCTCTGACTCTTCCCCTTCCCTGCTCTGCTCTGCCTGCTGGCCTCTCTGCTTTTTTCTCAAACATGCCAACTTTGTTCCTACTGAAGGATCTTTTCACTTGCATCTCTCTCAGCTTTGGACTAGCTTGCGCACACACTGTTTTGAGACCTCCTCCAGGCTTAATTTTCACCCGATTCAAAAGGCCTCCTGTCACACCCATATGCATCTCCATTCCCAAATTCCCTTTCCTCCTATGCTATTTTATTTTTGTTCTCTACAAAAATACCACCAGCTAACTTGTAGAGATGTAGCGTGTGTTTGTTTTCTGTCTCATCCCACTTGAATGTGAGCTCTAGGAGAGCAGAGACTTGACCTAACTGATAATATTGGGCACTTGGAATTAGTGCCTGCCACAGAGTGGAGCTGTGACTAATAAAGCTCTGTGACTAATAAAATAAATGAAATTTTATGGTAGGATGAGGCTCTCTAATGTTTTACATTAAAGACCTCTGATTTGATTCTGTGCGGCTTTTTGTCTAAGAACCATGTGCAAGTGCACAAACACACCCAAACCTCCAGAATATTATAAATACATCTTAATCTCATGAATCTCAAATTCATTTATGTGACTTTTAAGTATGAGTGACCTATGTTTGCCACCTCACATGTTTCATTTTAATAGCCCACAATCCTGGGACACATACTCTTTATTTTGTTTTATTTTATTTAGACTTTATTTAGATTCAAGTTAGTTAACATATAAGTATATTATTAGTTTCAGAGGTAGAATTTAAAGATTCATCAGCTGCATATAATACCCAGTGCTTATTACTTCGAGTGCCCTCCTTAATGCCCATCACCGAATTACCCCATCCCTCACACCAACCTTCCCTCCAACAATCCTGTTTGTTCCCTATAGTTGAGAGTCTCTTATGGTTTGGCTCCCTCTCTGTTTTTACCTTACTTTATTTTTCCTTCCCTTCTCCTATGTTCATCTGTTTTGTTTCTTAGATTCCACATATAAGTGAAGTCATATGGTATTTGTCTTTCCCTGACTGACTTATTTTGTTTAGTGTCATACACTCCAGTTCCATCCACATCACTGCAAATGGCAAGATTCCATTCTTTTTGATGGCTGAGTAATATTCCATTATATATATATATACAACTTCTTCTTTATCCATTCATCAGCTGATGACACATACTCTTTTAGCTCAAGTGTGTGAACATGAGCACACTGTAAAGAACCCTAGTGACACTCATTCTGTCCCCTTCTCTTCTCCCTTGAATAACAGCATGTGACTTTAAAAAAAATAAATTTATGTTTAATGCACACCCTAAGTATTGATTTTCAGCCATTTTATTTTATTTATTTTTATTTTTTATTTTTTAAAGATTTTATTTATTTATTTGACAGCGAGAGACACAGTGAGAGAGGGAACACAAGCAGGGGGAGTGGGAGAGGGAGAAGCAGGCTCCCTGCCAAGCAGGGAGCCCAATGCGGGGCTCGATCCCAGGACCCTGGGATCATGACCTGAGCTGAAGGCAGACGCCTAACGACTGAGCCACCCAGGCGCCCCTCAGCCATTTTAAATGTAAACTATTATCTTTTGGTTTATGTCACTGGTGGAATGAATCTATTTTAAAGTATGATAAAATAAGTCAATAAATGCAAATCACTTCTCAAAAAACAGCATGTGTGATGAGATAGTATTTGGAGGTATTAACTAGTATTGTGTTATATATGTTGTTCCCTTTTTTCCAGTCCTCATTCATTCAACAACTTTGTTAGTTTCCTTGTGATTCTAAAATAGGGAATTCATCCTCATATATGCCATACATGTTTGAAAATTAAGCTTCCACTGTATAATAGGGAACAAATGTTTCTATAATATTAAAATAGTGTTGTCATTTGCAGCTTTGCAAATTTGATTAACTTTTGGCATTTCTATAGCTATAGAACACTACTTTATTCTTAGGAATGTAACAAAGTAATATTAATTTTAATTTTCCCAATGAATGTCTGATGTTCATTCCTCAGTGATGTGGATAGTGAACATATTTTCCAAGGTCCAGGGGGGGTTGCAATATTATTGACATACATACAGATTTTAATACACCTACCTTGTTTCATTTAGGTTGGCAGTTTCTTCAAATGGCAAGATATATACTTTTCAAGATACCTGATTTTTCTTCCTATTCTCATACTTAATAGGACTAAATCAGGTAATCTAGACTGTGACTTAATTGCACTGCTGAACTAAAGATCAATTTTGGTCATCCATTTAATCTTGCAGAATGCTGAATTACTCCCAGTTAGGTTTAATAAACTCCTCATGTGTGTGTGTGTGTATGTGTGTGTGTATCTAAACTCAATATATTTAATAGTTTTTAGATTAAAAGGGTCATTTTGATAAAATCACTTTGTTATAATAAATATTTTCTTGCTCTGACCTGCCATGTGGAATACAAATTAAGCTTCTTTGTAAGTCTAGTATCTATAGTATCTGTAGGCTAGTATCTCTAGCATGAGTGTCACATATGAAATATAGTATAATACCCTCTGTTAGTAGAGTACAGGCTTTGAATTTTTTCCCTTGGAAGTTGATGGTTGGCATGAAATCATTCATGTTATCTTGGCCTAGCTGCCAAGAAGCAACAAACACTTATTCTTAAAATGTCTGGTTGACATTAGTGTTGCAGTTGGGGGACAAGATAGAGTGATGCTAGTTGACCCATATGAGAATTGGATTCAAGAATGTAGTTGCAGCAAGTGCCAAGTGTCGCTTACTTGATTAACTATTCTCTTGATATTATTCAAAATCTGCATGCATTGCACATCACAACTCAAATGCTGCCTCATTCACCTTTGGCCTTCAGCAGGAACATGTCCTCAAAAGGTATTTTAGGCTGCTTTTATTATATGTACAATATAAATGTAAAAATTTTAAAGTCTGTATGTAAAATACTTTAAGTAAATAGCCCTAAGTATATTTTCTAAGGGTGACTTATATGGTGAGAGCCCCAGAAGAAGCCCGATTTGTAGAATCTGTGATTTCACATATGTCTGCATAGGTTTTGGTCCATTAAAATCATCAATGTGCTTGAGAGGATAATGAAACTCATGGGAAACATGTGATCAGACTTGTTGAGACTGTCAACTCTTAAGGCCTAGACTCTCAGAAAGACATGGACACTACGGACCTTCTTTAATACCCTGAGCAGTGTATTGAATTTGGAAGGAATCCCTTCTCTTCTTCCACCCCTAACCCCAAGAGAAAGTATTAGAATGAGTATTAGGATAGTGGCAGCTTATAAAGGCCAATGGAGGATTTTGAGCGCAACTTTGAAGAATATTCCTTGAATGATCTTTCAATCCAGCCTACCAAGATAATTTTTAACAAGTTCCTTAGGAGGGGGAATATGTAATGAACCGAACATGTAAATGAAATAAAATGCTTGCTATCTTAGTGAGTAATGTAAAAAATGACAAGGACGAAGTTCTCTGGATTTTACATCCAGAAAATTGTTTTTCATAAATAACTATCATCTTCACTGCTGACTCATTTTTATAGAAATATTGCCATAATTCTAGTTGCTCTTTCTAATTAACCGTCACAGACTGCAGGCAAATGAAAAAGCCTTTCTAATTATAAATGTGAATTTAAGAATGTAATGCATTTAATGTAACACTCTTTAATAACATATTGATTATACGATATTCTTTAGTGTTGATCATGCTTTAATTATATAAATGTAGTTACACACATATAGAGGTATAAACATATTATTTGTAACAGACATATAATAAATATAAATGAGCATGGATTATAAGCAGATAAATGTTATTGAAATGCATTATTAATAAAATTGATAAAGAATCCCCAGTCTAGGTAACAGTCTAGGTAAAACTGATTAAAATAAATATATTTACAGACAATCTAGTTAATTAGTGCTATAATTTGCCTTTGCCTGTGGAAACCCAACTATAGACATTATAGCCAAATATTTTTTTTTGTAAAAGATGTCATACTGAATAAAATTCAATCATTTCTTTTTTTAATTTATGGATTAATTTAAGTTATTTGAAAAATTAATTTGTGTCTTAATAACTATGAACAACTTAGATTCTCCTATAAATATGTTTATTGATATGAATGTAAGTTGCATTTATAGAATCACAAAATATTTTCCAAAGTGGAAGTTATGATTTGTTTACCAACTGAATCTTGTCAGCTACACTGTATCTATTGAAAGTAGCAGTAATTCTTGTCTTTCTTCTCTCTTTTTATTTTAATTAACAGGAGATTATTTTTGCTATATTATAATAGCTATAATATCAGTTTAGGTTTTGCCTGACTCCTCTTCTGCAATGGTACATAGTTGTCTCTATTGAATACACTGGTGCAGCCAATTTGTCCCTGACATGCTAGCTGACCTAGAAAGTGCTTCTTTCTGGTCAGCTATGGGGACCATGTTAAGTGGAGTGGTTTAAGGGATCTACCAATGTTACAGATTTTTTTTTTTTCCTTGATGGATTACCAGTATCTATTTTTCTTTTCATGATGAAATAGTCAATGATAATCCAAACCTTTGAATTGCTCATAAACGCATCTTGATTAAAGAAGAACAAGTTATAATCTGTGGTTCCGTCAGTGTTGGAGGCAACTATTAAGTGTTCAAATTACTTACTGAAGTATAACAAACCATCTAGAACTTAATGGCTTAAATAACCTCCATTTACTGATGACTGCTCATTTTCTACATTCCGAATTAGAACCGAAAGCGATGGCTTGTTTCTGATGGAAAGACTCCAATGACTGGGAAAAATTGAATATCTGGAGGCTCCATTACTCATATGTCTAATGCCTGAGTGGGAATGGCTCCAAGGCTGGGGTCAGCAAGGGGGATAGACCAAAGCACCTGCAGATGCCTGTCTTTGAGGCTTGAACTTCTCCCAGAATGGAATTTGGATTATGAAAGGATCCATCTCAAGGGGGACCATCCAGAGAGCAAGTGAAACAAGATAACCAGGTGGTTGTTGCATGACCTGTTATATATATATATATATTTTAAGATTTTATTTATTTATTTGAGACAGAGAGAATGAGAGACGGAGAGCATGAGAGGGGGGAGGCTCAGAGGCAGAAGCAGACTCCCCGCCAAAGAGGGAGCCCGGTGTGGGACTCGATCCCGGGACTCCAGGATCATGACCTGAGCCGAAGGCAGTCGCTTAACCAACTGAGCCACCCAGGCGCCCCGCATGACCTGTTATAAATGAGCCTCAGAAGTGCTGTAGCACCACGTCCTCCATACTTTCTTGGCTGAGGCTGGCACAAGCCAGTGCAGGTTTTAAGCAAAGGAGATAGAGATAAGAGTCTTAATAGAATGAGTATCAAAGAATTTGGAGATATGTTTGAAAACTGTCATTGGTTGGGGCACCTGGGTGGCTCGGTTGGTTAAGCGACTGCCTTCGGCTCAGGTCATGATCCTGGAGTCCCGGGATCGAGTCCCGCATCGGGCTCCCTGCTCGGCGGGGAGTCTGCTTCTCCCTCTGACCCCCCCCCCCCATGCTCACTCTATCTCATTCTCTCTCTCAAATAAATAAATACAATCTTAAAAAAAAAAAAAAAAGAAAACTGTCATTGGCTCTCGTGAGAGTAGTGAGAGGATAAGCCAGAGGTATTTCCTTTAATAGAGCAGGAAAGAGTCTGAAGTAGTGTCCCAGCTAGCATATTTAATCTAGATAGCCCACATCTAGGAAAAAAGTTATCTGATAGGATTGAGATACGATAAAAGGATTTGTAAGAAAGAGGTAATAAAGGCAAATTCTCCATTTCTGGTTTTATTTAGACCCACATAGCATGTTGGAAAAACACTAGAATTATTTATTTTACTATTTGTGATAGCGTCATGGTGACCCTTTTTCACTCAAATATATATGTTCTTCTAGCAATTTGTTTAACGATTTTTTTTTAATTCTGAAGTTCCTAGGCAAATGCTAAGTGAAAAGGAAGTTGAAACACATTATCTATACATTTAATGAAAAAATAAAATAATGAATGGATGAATACAGACAAACACACATACATACATACATACATAATAAGGTGAGACTTTTTTTTCATAAGGTAGGTCTTTTAAACTTTATTTTATGCTTTCAGAAAATATTTTTATTCTGAGTTAATTCAGGGGAAATTTTAGTTCCTTATTTCACTTGGAATAATTCATAATCATTATGAAAACATTCAAAATCAGTCATCATAGAAATACTATGAGTGTAGTGCTCCTGTATATATACTGGGAAAAGTGAAATCGGTATTGTAGGCATTAAGCAGTTAATATTGTAGAAAAAACAGATTCAAACATGCTGATAAATACTGAGTTTTTAAAAGGAATAGGTTAATTTGCTGGTAAGTGTCACTTACAAATGGGTAGGAAATGAAAGTTATGGGCAATAAAAGTCAAAGGTGATTTTTTTATCTCGTGATATGAACACTTATATCATTACACTTAGTCCGTAAGTGATAACTTTACTGCACATGAATACTTATTGGTGCAAAGAATTTCAGGAAAATTTTGAAGATGATATAGCTCATCAGTGAAATTGATTATGCTCAATTATTCTCTACAAATGCAAAATTCAGGTTCATAAGCATAAAAGAAGATTAGTCCCAATGTATATAAGGGAGTGTTGTGCTTATTTGGGATGATTAAACTTTGTGAATAAAATATACTCAGCACATAGTAGATGCTCAACAAACTTAATTGATTCATTACATGTCATTAATTAGGCTTAATGTAATTTACTTATAAGTTTCCTTAAATTTATATTGTTCTTCCCATTTTAAAAATTTTGCTGTCAAAGCTTTAGCACTTGTAATTGACCTTCTTAACTATCATTAATTCCGTCTTCAAGAATTTTGACTTACATTTTATGAAATTCAAATCAGCATTATAATTCTTTGAAAAATTTGATTCTCTTGCTATCTTCCCTTTATGTTTACCCATAATTGATCTTTCTTTCTTGACAGCATTTTGAGGACATTGAGTGGCATCTGAAGGCAGTCATGACAGCATCTGTAGGAGATTTACAGCACTTAACCTGTCAGGGATTTGTCCTTAGAATTAAAGAGGAACAGGATATCTTTAGAGCTCAGGTCTCATGCTTAGTTACATTCAAAATATCTTGTAAAATTAGTTTCAATGTCAGCATACTAATGTCTATGTCAGCTTTTTAAAAAAGAGTGGCAATGATATACAGCCACCTAACTGACTGGAGACTATAAAATAGATGGAGTGGTCAGATTTAATCCTAAGTAACCTTTTATCCAATGACAGTAATTACTTATTTGAACCTTTAATTCATTTAAATTTGCTTGAACTTTCAAGTGACTACTCCCATATTTTCCCTTTTGACAGATAAAATTAAATGACTAATATGTAGAACAACCTACCTAATGCTATGGTGTGATTGACAGTTAAAAAAATCATAAAGCACCTTTTACTTTTCCAACTTTGAAAAGCTGAATCTTTAATAAGATCAATTTATATTTGTTACTTTATTACACTGATTTCACAGAAACATCCTCTAAACTAAAAATTCAGGATTAAAAAGGAGATTCTAAGAGATTCTGGAACGTATGAAAATTCCCTATATATATGCTCTTTGCTTGTGAAAAGTTCAAAATCTTCATCATATTTTCAAGTTTGTCTGTGACTTCGGTAAAGTATGGTCACTACTTTAAATGGCATTTAGAGCATTTGTGGAGCAAATGACAAAATGACCCTACCAAAAACACACTTTAAATGTATTATTCTAATGAAAGAATCCAATATAAATGTTCTTCTTGTTTTTCCCCCAAAGATACCATTCTCTCATTCACTTGTATCTCTTAAAATTGTTGGCTATGTTTACTGACATGAAATCCTTTGAAATAGTTTGCTTTAAGTGGGCTGCTGAGCAAAAGTACAAAAGGTTTTGTCTTACATTTGTACTCATGTCATTTCTGCTTGAGGGAATAATAAGTCATCCCTTGATTGAACTCACTGTGGAGCATTTTGGAATATCCACATTGTCCTTAATATCTTCCCTTGAAATATGGTGGGGCAACCATATTTCCCTTCACAGTCGATGCTAAGAAAGTTAGTGTAATTGCACTGTGTTTGGGAACTTTGTATTCGTTGATATGGGAGTGATTATAACTTGTGACACTTCTTCTTGGTTCCACTGAAGTACCTGAACACACTGCACAGCCACTGATGGGCTACCGTTGCCTAAAATCTACTTTTATATTACCCTGGAAATTTCTCATTAACTTCACTCCAGCAATATTACTGCTATATTCTTTCTAAGGTTATCAATTCAGATTCCTATAACTTAGAGCCAGTGGTCATCTAGATACAGAATAGAGGATTCAAGGCAGGTCCATGAAAAAACAAATTAAATCATACATGATGAAGTCTACAATTAGCCTGTTACTTTTATTTTGTCGTTATTACTGGCCACTATTTTTCCCTAATTGTAATTCTAGGTGGTTCTCTGATATCATCAGCTATAAGAGTAACTGGAGAAACTTGTTGTAAATGACGATTATTAGGATCCACCTCAAGTTTCTAATTCAATAGCTCTTGGGTGTAGCCCAGGAATTAGTATATTTAATAAGCTCCCCCTAATTACTCTGCTTCTAGTTTTTCAAAGATCTTGGTTTGAGAAAAATTAAGAATTTCAGGTAGGTCCTGTAACATGAAAGATTATCTCTTTTCCCTATCCTCTATGTGAATTGCAATCAGCAGACATATTTAATAAACCTTATACAGTTATGAAGAAAAATGAAGGCATACTTTTAAATCTGAAGATTCTTGCTTTTATATGTAAACTTTAGTGAGCATAATGCCATCAGTTGATTTTGCATTTTCCCTACTCTTTGTATTTTTCTCTCATGGGTATTCTGATTTAATTATTATTTAGAATCAGAGGACATTAGAACTTTATATTGGACATTATGTTACTTTATACTGAAGTAAATAATTTCCTCAATTTACAAATGAAGAACCTGTTCGGAAAATATATGACTTTTACTTTAAAAGTAATGACATATTTAAGATCACTTAAATAAAAGATTAATTATATGTAATAATTGTTCTGGTATTAGAGCTAGTACTGACACTAATTTTCGTGTTATTTCTGACATCTTCTTTTTTTTTTTTAAAGATTTTATTTATTTATTTGAGACAGAGAGAATGAGAGACAGAGAGCATGAGAGGGAAGAGGGTCAGAGGGAGAAGCAGACTCCCTGCCGAGCAGGGAGCCCGATGCGGGACTCGATCCAGGGACTCCAGGATCATGACCTGAGCCGAAGGCAGTCGCTTAACCAACTGAGCCACCCAGGCGCCCCTCTGACATCTTCTTAAAAGAAATTTCTTGCCAAATAAGAACTTTGCTCAATAATAATATTTAACTTTATTTTTCATTTTAAATACTATATGCTTGTTGCAAAAGTAAAAATAATACAAATATTCTCAATTAAGAATGAATAGTAAGCTAAATAATTTCTCCCATTTTCCAAATGTTAGTGCTCAGAGGTAAAAGGTATTTTCCAGGCTTATTAATGGACTATAGATTGAATATTTATGTATTCATTTTTAGGTACATACATAATGTCCATATCTGTATGTATTTTGTATATATAAAATCAATGTATATATGATTGTCCTACAACTTGTTTTATGTAACAATATATCATTGATATTAAGCCAATATAAGGGTCCTAAAATTAAACTGTTTTTTAACAGCATTTGGCACATAAAAATCATTATTAAATATTATATTGAATATATTGAAAAAATAAACCAATAGAAGAATGTGTTATGTCTCTTGGTTCCTACACCCCTATAATACTTCATTTTTGCTTATGGCCATAAAATGTTCCAATCAATATATATAAGTAGTAATATATAAATAAAGTTAGATAGGGCGGATGGGTGGCTCAGTTGGTTAAACATATGCCTTTGGCTCAGGTCACAATCCCAGGGTCCTGGGATTGAGCACCACATCAGGTTCCCTGCTCAGCCAGGAGCCTGCTTCTCCCTTTCCCTCTGCTGCTTTCTCTGCTTGTGCTCTCACTCTTGCTCTCTCTCAAATAAATAAATGAAATCTTTTAAAAAATAAATAAATAAAGTTGGATAGAGAATAGCTAGAACAGATGTTCAGTGCACATTTTTCCTTAAGAAATAATACAGTCTTTTATTTTTCTTTATTAGGAAAAAGAATAGGAAATAATTTTATATCATCAGAATATGTATCCATTATCACATTGCCTTCTAAATATCACAAGATATAAAATAAGCTTCCATATATTTACCTCTTCCCCTTACGTATGCACATATACGTAATAAATGGATACAACTAAACTAGTGAAAAGTCATCAATGTACAAAGCTGGAGACATCATAGCATATTTATTTTCTACCAGACATCTATTAGATATGCACATTAAACATCTATTATGGGTGTGTGTGATATAATAATCTATAAGACAACATGATTCCTACTTGAAAGTGCAGATTGTTTAATAAGGTAGTCTTGAATGCTCATATAGATTTTGTTATTCTTTTTAAAAATGTTTTAAATTTTTTAGAAGATTTTACTTATTTATGTGAGAGAAAGAGAGAGATAGTACAAGTGGGGGGGAGGGGCAGAGGAAGAGGGAGAAGCAGACTACCCACTGAGCAGGGAGCTCAATGAGGGACTCGATCCCAGGATTCTGGGATCATGACCAGAGCTGAAGGCAGACACTTAACCAACAGAGCCACCAAGGTGCCCAGATTTTGCCATTCTCTAATTGTATAACTTTGTATCTGTATAACCATCAAAGAGTTTAGATGTTCTCTGCAAAGCTCATATTGCCAGTTTACAGTCATGGGGACTAAACCACCCATTTTATTGATAAACCTAATCTTCAGAATGTACTTATCCCTAATTTATTTACCCTTAGGACATGTGCTTCTCAGAACTGGGAGTTGTTCATTCATTTTTGCCTCATACCCATTCCCCAACAACTCAAATTCTTGCTTTTCTGTCCCTTTTCACATGACCAACCTAAATGTGTGTAATATATAAAATGTCTACTCATGATCAGAAACTCGATGTATTCTTAATTTCAGAATAATCTTCCTGCTAGCAGTAATTAAAACTTTCTTTTTTTTTTCCTCCTCTTTTTTCCTTCGGTCTTATTCTAGAATACTGATAGAAACTTACTAAACCCTCCTAAAAGCTTAATTTTCCCCGTTTAAAAGTGTGGGGAAAACAATACTGAGAACTAATACAGCCTGCAGACACAGCATGTCTATTAGGAGTAAGAAGTAAAGCTGCCTACATTTTACTATTTGTTCCAGGAAACTCTTTCCCTGGAGGACAAGTCTGTAAATCAGTAAATAATTTCATTATTTATTTCTGGAACTTCTCAGAAATCAATTTATCTGAAGAATAACCTGGTCAAATAATTCCCTTTTCAGGGCAGCAATTTGTTCATCTGGGCCAAAAGCCCCCTTTACGGACAATAACTTGTTCAAACAGGCAAACCATTCAATTTTGGAACAAACCATTGTTTGTTGACACTTTCAAGACGCTCACTGAGTCCATTAATCTTAAAAAAATTGTTTCATAAAACTGGCTCATTTCTTTTCTTTTTTTTTTTAAGATTTTATTTATTTATTTGTGAGAGAGTGAGAACTAGAGAAAGAGAGCACACACACAGAGGGAGAAGGGGAGAGAGAAGCAGACTCCCCACGGAGCAGGGAGCCCAATGCAGGGCTCAATCCCGGGACGCTGGGATCATGACCTGAGCAGAAGGCAGACGCTTAATGCCTGAGCCACCCAGGTGCCCCAAAACTGTTTCCTTTCAATCAGATGTCCACGTTGAAATGTCTACCTTAAACTCCCCACTCCCAGACACTGAACACCTATTGATATTTCCCCCATGGCCACCACTAAGATGCATTAGATGGATGCCTTGTAGTCGCAGACAATAAACTTAACTCTGCATGATCAACTCTGGCCATCTTCTGGAGATCTATAGCCAGCAGTCATAGAAGTCTGGCAAGATAGAATTGAGTCCCTTTACCACTGCTGTTCAATTTCCTGTCATCTATTTCTCAAATTCTGCGTTTTTTTTTCCCCTAAGAGTAAGAAATGCCTTTCAATAATTCTTTAATTATTTAATAAGACTTGCACATTTTTATACTTGGTAAAAATATGTCCTATTAATGATGACACTACTATTTGTCCCTCTTTTCCCCTTTCCCAGGCAGTACTATAACCCTGTCAAATTGATACTTTCCCTTCGTACAGCAGATTGTAAGCTCAGCTTTGGTTGATAAACAAGCTATTCTGATGATCTTTGCGGGAGTCAAAAGTCCAACCTGCCTGTGTCACAGTAAATGTGAAAAAATGTGTAATATGAAAAAACAAAAAACCTTTGTCAGTCAAATAATAAGTAGTCTTTTTTTTTTAAGATTTTATGTATTTATTTGAGACAGAATGAGAGAGAGAGAGAGAGCACATAGAGGGGGGAGGGTCAGAGGGAGAAGCAGACTCCCTGCCAAGCAGGGAGCCCGATGCGGGACTCGATCCAGGGACTCTAGGATCATGACCTGAGCCGAAGGCAGTGGCTTAACCAACTGAGCCACCCAGGCGCCCCAAATAATAAGTAGTCTTAAATTAAAATTTTCCCTAGTTGTGATCAAATCCTTCAACAGGCTATAGTGTTTTCCTTTTTATTGTCTAGATTTTCTTCTTTTGGTCTCATTTGGCAATGCAATCTATTTTTAGCCAAATATTATTCGCAGTAGTCCACAATTGAATAAGATTTGTCTTTATCTGTGGTGAAACAGTAATTAAAGAGAGTTTGTTTGTGAATGTCTTTTGGGTTTCCAAATCTCACTTTACACACCATCTTTTTCCCTCTATACAACATGGATTTAATTTTTTAAGTTTCATGTTATAGCTCTTAGGTTGTTAATTTCTAATTGTACAATCCACACAAATGGTTGAAGTTCAATTCCTCCCCCAAATGAATGCTGTGTTAAGGCCTTAACAAATCAATTACTTTATCTGCCTGTCAATACCTTCCATGGCTTTTAACATAAAAACTTATTTATTTTCTTTTAAAAGATTTTATTTATTTGTCAGAGAGAGCGCACAAGCAGGGGGAGCAGCAGGCAAGAGGGAGAAACAAGTGCTCTGAGGAGCAGGGAGCCCAATGAGGGACTTGATCCCAGGACTCTGGGATCATGACCAGAGCCGAAGGCAAACGCTTAACCAACAGAGCCACTCAGGCATCCGCATAAAAACTTATTTTTAAGCTATTTTTTGACTAAGCATAAGAAGGATCATCTGTAGGTTGATTAAAGTCTAATTGTGTTTGGCTAGACTTCAAGAGAGCCAAGAATCATCCCTGTTCCTGGTATTCGTTCTTAAGTTAAATCCTCCCCTCTAGTCATTTGCTTCCTACCAACAGTACACAGTAAAGTTGAGGGGATGTCACTTCCCAGATTTTTCACAAAAGACTGTAACCTCTGTATTGTTACTACACTTTTCCAATTACCTTCTCAGTTTGTTCTTTGATGAAGCAAACTGCCATGTGAGAGGGGCCCAGCAAGGAACTTTGAGCCACCTCGGGTGAAGAGCCTGCAAGGAACTGATGCCCTCAATTCAACATCCCACAAATGACTGAAAAAGAAACACTAAGTGAACTTGTAAATGGTTTCATCCTGAATTGAGAATTCAGGTGAGACCAGGCACCCTGGTCCTGTATCTTGAGTATTGCCTCCTGGGAGAAGCAGAGGGCTCAGCTGACCCACAGAAACTGTAATATGATAAGTGTGTGTTGTGTTCATTGCAAAATTTGGGGGTGATGTGTTATTCAGCCATTGAAAACTAATGTACACGTTCTAAGATATCAATTAGAACTTTTTTATTTTGTGGTTACTTTTTGCTTTCAATTTTATTCTTTGAGTGCAAGGATGATTTTAAAAATAGGCTTGTGGGGCGCCTGGGTGGCTCAGTTGGTTAAGCGACTGCCTTCAGCTCAGGTCATGATCCCAGGGTCCTGGGATCGAGTCCCACATCAGGCTCCCTGCTCTGCGGGAAGCCTGCTTCTCCCTCTCCCACTCCCCCTGCTTGTGTTCCCTTTCTCGCTGTGTCTCTCTCTGTCAAATAAATAAATAAAATCTTAAAAAAAAATAAATAAAAACAGGCTTGTGTATCACAAAGGTTTTATGATTTAACCATTTAGAAGCCATAAATATATATATATATATATATATATATATATATATATATATATATATATTTTTTTTTTTTTTTTTTTTTTTTTTTTGGTAGCAGATACAACTCTTACTGCTTAAACACTAAGTAGAGAGAGAAGTTTTTATTTTTGTTTTGATAGTCTGTGAAATTGCTCAGGGAGGAGTCCAGAGAGCCAGGCTTGAAACAAAGCTTTCTTAAACACACAACGGGCTGTCGAGGAAACCAATCAAGCTCCTGCTGCCCTACTGAGCTCTAGTCACAGAAGCAGATTAGGAAAGGACTCAAACTTACAATCACTACCACTTCTGAGAGTTGGACGTGTGCTTCTTTTTTCCAACTACAGTTGACCCTGGAACCATGTAGATTTTAGGGGTGCTGACCCCTATGCAATTGAAAATCCATGTATGCAACTTTTGACTACCCCCAAATTTAACTACCAACAGCCAACTATTGACCAAAAGCCTCACGGATAAAAGTCGATTAACACTTATTTTGTATATTATGTGTATTATATACTGTATTCTTACAATAAAGTAAGCTAGAGAAAGGGAAATGTTACTAAGAAAATCCCAAGGAAGAGAAAACACATTTAGAGTACTATACTATATATATCGAAAAATGTCACATGTAAGTAGAACCACAGGGTTAAAATACATGTTGTTCAAGGGTCAACTATAGTCCCTTCCAAATGAAGTCTCCCTTGAGTGTATCTGATTGGTAAGCCAATGCTATATATCTGAATCTTGACTCCAGTAGAGGCTGATATTTTCAGGATTTTTGAGATCAATCTTGAGTTGATGGGATTTAGGAGTCTGAAAATTCCCCCAGCATAGCCAGGCTTTAAAGAAATGAAAGCACAGGCTTTAAAGAAATGAAAGCACATGTCCTGAAGCATGTATTTTGTTGTTTACTGAGAATCTTCTGTGGGAAACAATGAGGGGGATTGAGCACCATGAAAAAGCAGGAGATATCACACCAGTTTTAACATTTTAATATTATGAGTGCAATTCAAAATTTTCCCACATTTCCAATTGCTAATTTTGAGATTAGAAAGGAAAATAAAAGTCCTTGTGCTCAAAAACAAAGGAAATTACAATGCTTAATAATACATATTTGGAAAGTGGTTTAAATGTACATTTTGGAAAGGGAGAGGACTGAAGCAACATGGTAAATTTACATCTAAAAATATATTTAAATACTCATTCCTAAAAGGAAAATTTCAGGAAAAATAAAGTATACATATGAGAGATTTAAATACATATTTGAAAACAAAGTGAGTATCAAAAACTAGTGAAGTAATGTATGGTGATTAACGTAACGTAATAAAAAAAGAAAACAAAGTGAGTCATGGTCATTCTGAAAATAAGAGTAAAAAAATAAAAAGGAAATATGACACTGAATAAGTAAAAATTGTTAAAGATATATTTTGATGGTTTAGTTACAGATATCATAATATTCTGTTGATTATGAATGGGCAGTTTTCCCTCATTGCTAAGCAGTCAAAAACATAGATGTCAACTATCTATACTCGCATGTGATACAAAATATTCAAATCACATCTAGTTTTCTAATAGGTTTTAGAGAGGATTCTACCCTTTATCTCCAAAGCTTGGGTAGGTGTTTCTCATCGAGTTCCAAATATCCATTTTAATTTTTATACTTAGAAAATTATATTACAAATTCCTGTGTACTTTTCTGGAATTTCATTTGAGTATAAATTACTTCAGGGCACAGAAGAGTCTCATTCATCCTTCCATCCATATTGGTTGCCCAAACCTGAAGCTAAAAATCATGGATGCTGCAGAGCTTTCTGTGGGCAAAAGGGAGACTTGACATTTCACATACATTTATTTGACAGACTAAACCATGTCAATCTATGAGATAGGAATACTAAAACTTTTTTTTAAATTAGAAAGTCTAAGGGAGGAAAAATTAGTATTGAAGAAGTGATATTTTGAATGCTTTACATTTTAAGATGTTGATTAACATGATATTAAAATGGGAAGATGAACTTTAGTAATCAATTCTTAAAATAGCTTTAAAGAAGAGAGATCAGTATTTGAAATTATTTGGTATGCATGATAAAGGACCTATTTTTTCTTATTATGCCATAAAGAGTTTTGTCTTTTCTCTACATTTTGTCTGGAACTCTTTTCCTGTCATTTGGCAGTAAATTTCTTAGAGCCCTTTTTGCCTTAAAACAGTATTATTTTTACATATAGGTTATGGAACTATAATTCACATAGGACACCTCTCTCTTATAAATGCTATTCTTAAAATGCAAAGACCCTTAATTAGCTCATTCATGGTAGTCATTCTCTAATAAATATTGTAAAATACAGTTTAAAATATATAAAGGTTATATTTATTAAAACTGTCTTATTTCAGAGAGGATAAATATGTCCTGACCTATTCATTCACATATTTATTTTAAAACTTCAACTATGAGTGTATGTCAATAGCCAACTTCCAAAAGATGACTCTAAAATCAAATTTGGGGCACCTGAGTGGCTGAGTAGGTTAAGTGTTTGACTCTTGGTTTTGGCTGAGGTCATGATCTCAGGGTTGTGAGATTAAGCCCCTCATGAGGCCCCATGCTAAGTGCGGAGTCTGCTTGGCCTTCTCTCCCTCTCCTGTGCACACTCTTTCTCTCACCCTCTGAAATAAATAAATAAATAAAATATTAAAAAAAATAAAATCACTCCAAATTTATTGTTTACTATGGTAGGACACACTATTACTACTATAATCTTGATAATTTACAATGAGGAGGGACCAAGGTCATGATATTTACAAAAATTTTGGATTAATTTAATTGGATTTTTAAAATTAGACTCCCAGTTAGGATTTGTGATGTAATAGTTTAAGTATAGTGCTCAGAATGAATCAAGAGTTTTGAAATATTTTTTTAAAATACAACAATCAATTGCTCTGAGAAGAGGACTATTACCTTGACTAGTGTTTGAATAAAGAGATATACAGGAAGCTACTTAAATAAACAATAATGTTATTTGCAACTCATCTTTCTGGTTGAGAAATGTCCTGGAATAGTAAAATTAATTTGACATAGGTTTTTTTTTTTTTTTTAAGATTTTATTTATTCATTTGAGAGAGAGAGCATGAGAGGGGGAATGGGCAAAGGGAGAGGGAGAAGCAGACTCCCCACTGAGCAGGGAGCCTGATGTGGGGCTTGACCCCAGGACCCTGGGATCAGGACCTGAGCCGAAGGCAGCTGCTTAACCAACTGAGCCACCCAGGTGCCCCTGACATAGGTTTTAATTAGTAAATTCAATGTAATGTAAACAGTAAGCTTTGGGGCTGTAGATGTTTTCCTCTTGAACCTGCTATCTTAATATGTAACTTTATGGAGCCAATTGAAGTAGAAGATGAGACCTGTGACTAGGTCTAAGTCATATAGAGAATACACAGGACCAGGCAAATATTTGCTGGGCCCTAACTATATATGGCCAATGTGAATTATAGTAACTCATCAATGAAGTTTTAAAATAATGAGTAGAGAAGAGGCACTGGCATATTTATTTATTATTCAGTAAGTTCCTGTGAAGATTTTTCCAGTGTTCAGGCACATCTCTTCCTTTGTTGGTATAGGGATACCTATATGGGTGTGTGTGTGTGTGTGTGTGTGTGTCTGTGTGTGTTATCATCAAATGTAGAATTGTTGGTTAATATCTTGTCACCAACATTGAAAAAGGACAGCATGACGTCATGGCTCTTCCGAATGTTTGTATTAAAATTATATAAATCTAAAAAAAATCCAAACTATATAAATCTTCCCTCATAGTTTCTTTTTTTTTTTTTTTAAGATTTTATTTATTTATTTGACAGAGAGAGACATAACGAGAGCAGGAACACAAGCAGGGGGAGTGGAAGAGGGAGAAGCAGGCTTCCCGCAGAGCGGGGAGCCCGATGTGGGACTCGATCCCAGGACCCTGGGATCATGACCTGAGCCGAAGGCAGACGCTTAACGACTGAGCCACCCAGGCGCCCTCCTCACAGTTTCTTGACATAACTTATTTAATGCTGTTTACATCACTGCTCATGGTGCTGCATCATCCATTGTGCCACTGTTATTACTGGCTTCTCATGACTCAGCAGTTATTACCATGCTTCCTTGATGATGATGAGGAATGCAAATCTTAACTGTATGAAAGAGGATGCACAAGGTCATTTGTTATTTACTCCAGTTTTCCTGGGACTAAGTGTGGTACTGAACCCAGTCATTTGAATACTACTGTTATAGACCTTCAGAAGCTCGGTTTGAGTAAGGAATTTCATCTTCATTGTCCTTGGAGCACTTTCTTTTTATTCTAGTCCACAGATTTTGTAGATATACCACTTGACAATCAGATCAAATCAAATATATATATTTTTTCGTTTCTTACATTCTTACAGGTTCCTTTCAATTGGGTATAAGGCTTGGGTAGAAATTGGAATCACCACCATCTTCCGGTTTAATAGTGGAAAGAAATATTTTTTGAAAGTACTAGTTTTGTTTCTTAATAGCTTTACGCTGTTACAGATTATGAACTTTCTTTCTTTCTTCTCTTCCTATCTTCCTTTCTTTCTCCTTATGTGACTAATGCTATAATAAAACATGTCTACAAAATAAAAGACATTGATTGAAGATGGCAGAATATGATTTGTCAAAAGAATATAGTGTTGAGAAAGATTACCTAAAATTTGGAAATAAAGAAAAATTGAATATTCACTATAATGGTCTCTTAGTGTTATAATTGAACATGTTTGGGGTTTTTTAGATTTATTTATTTATTTTGGGGGAAGGCAGAGGGAGAGGGACAGAAAGAATCTCTAGCAGACTCCCCAGTGAGCCGGGAGCCTGACAACATGGGGCTTGATCTCAGGACCCTGAGATCATGACCTGAGCTAAATCAAGAGTCAGACGCTCAACCAACTGAGCCACCCAGGAACCCCTAATTGGGCATGTTTTAACAGGCCCTTCGAAGAAGTATTTGAGTCTCAAAGTATGGTCTGGGGGTCCTGAGGAGCCCCAAAATTCTTTTAAACATCTATGAGACCTTAATTTTCCCTACTACATAGTGGGTAAAGCTAAATTTTCTTCATATACTTCAAATTAAATAATATATTGCATCATATTAATGCAGAAGCAGAAATAAAAATCCTGCAGTTTTATTTCTAATATTAAAAGATTTGCAATAAATCTATAAACTATAAATGATTATAAAATAATGTCACATTTTCTGCTTTTTGTTATAGAAATATATTTGTCAGAATAATATATGTTATTTATGTTAATGCTTATTGGATCTATTATTTTTAAATGAAATAATAAACATTTTTAAAGATTTGTTAGGTTTAATTTCTAATATGGTAAATTTCAGTAGATCGAACTTAAAAAAACAAAACTCATTAGTGTCTTGAATTTTTCTTTTTGTGTGTTTTCAATAATTTTTAATATCATAAAGGATTACTGAGAAAAACATTTTAAGGAATCCAGCAGTAGGAGAATATAACTAGTATAATGTTGCTATTTGGATAGAAGCTATGGGGTTACACACTAAGTTATATACTTCTGTCTGTAAGAAAAAGTAATTCAAAAGACATGCTTTATTGGCCACTAAGACACACATTAACCAATTTTGCATCTAAATTAGCATTATTAGCCTTTTTTTTTGTCTATACATAATCAGTTCCTCAAGTGCTCTTAGAAGCAGCTTTACCATCTTATTGGCTCCCTCATTTATAAGTTTATAAATCTTTGATATGGTTAAATCTATACCTGGATGAGAGTCACATTTTTAACTTTTTGAAAATTTACTTTGACAGCAGATTAACTAAATTTTATATCTTATGTGAGTGGGAAAGATCTTATAATACACACTCACAATACAACCTTAGTTTTGGCCCATAAAGGAAATTAAAATATGACATTTAACAAGAATGGCTGGGTCTCTGGTAGCACACCAGGAAAATATAGTTTTTTCTGTAATTCGGGTTTATTATAAGGTACAGTTTTTCAGGAAATGAAATAAATACTATCTTCACAAAATTCAACCCCAGAAGTTTTGATTTCTATTTGAATTTACTAAATAACATCTTTGGGACAAGATTGGTTAAAAGTAGTAAAATGTATTCAAAGCTAAATGTATTTTCAAAAATTGGTAGTAGAACATGCAAATATATGAACATAGAATGGGGAAAGCTACAGATTTATTTTGTCACTCAGTAACATGCAGATAGTTTAAATTTACACATAATACAACAAATGCTTTGAACATTTGAGAAATGAACACACAAAAACCCAGGTGGATAAATGTGATTATCTCTAGAAATTACTATTATAACAAGAAATCTTTAAAATTCTGATATTCTGGTAATTGTGATATTTGGTCAAACATTTTTGCCAGGTTGGGCAAAGTTTATTTATTATTGCCTATGCAAGTACTACATATTCCGGAAAAACCAATAAAAATAAAGAAAATCTGTGTAACAACAAAATATCATATTTTCTTTAATTATACAATTAATTATGTAATGAGCTTAGGCTATGAGCTGGGTACTAGAAGTAATGAATAAGATTATCAAAAATATTTCTTTAATTTCTAGAAACTAATATTATTTCCAGTACTTTTATATTCATAATTGGTGCAAGCATTAGTCTGCTTACGTCAGATTGAATCTAGTGACATGTCTTTCTGCACATTATTCAGGTTTTGAAAATAAATAGCTAAATAAACTTTAACAAATAGCGAGAAATATTTTCCTTAATTTTTGAATTATTAAATATTTAATGAGCATGGGAGGTTTTATCTTATGCACTACACATGAACAAGGGAAAGAAGAATGGAATTTGTCTCTATTTTTGAGAGATTTACTCTAGACCTGACATAGTATATGAAAATTTTTAATATGTTTTAAAACTGGAAGAAAAATTAAATATTAGTAACTCTATTATTTCACAATTGAGAAAACTAAAGCCCAAAGTGTTTCAATGACTTCACCTAAAAGTAGACACAAATTTATTCAGTGGCAGAACTGAGAGTATCACACAATTTTTATGACTCCAAGTCCAATTGGTTTACTACACAACATTGTCCTACAGAAAAGAAAGCAATGGAAAACAGAAAAAGTGTGCTCAATATCAATGTCTTAGCAAAATGGATTATTGGCAATAAAACTTAAGGAGAAATGAACTCCTCAATCAGGTTTCTGTGTGATCTTCCCTTACAAGTGATAGAGAGATTTATAAAAGCGATTAACAATCTTTTTAGCCTCTTCTGGAAGGAGCTGCCATTCATTTGCCAATCACGGAAGCAAGAAGAGATGGCCAAGAGAATTAACATGTGGTGAACAAGAAAAGACAACTTGAAAGCAGATCAAGAATATAATAATGACCTAAGTAAAATAGAAGAATATATACAGCATGAACCTAAGGGCATTTTGTGTCTGAGATAAGAACACTCGGGAAATTAGAAACCAGAGATACAACAGAGTGCTGGGTGGAAGGATCAGTGGGCGTGGTGACCAACACAGATTATGAAAGATTGACTGCATAACCTGGATGATGGCTGTGAGGGTGATAAGTAATGATTATAATTAAAGTGAAAAATCTACAAAATGAGAGATGAAAATTGTGAGGTTACCAGAAATGCAATATGTTGCTAAGAATCTTTTTTCCTCCTTGGTCTTTGTTTAAAAGAAGTAGCTGTTTTACAAACAGCCTTTGGATCTGAGTGAGGAATCTGGAAGATCTAGAGAGAATACCTTAAGAGTAAGAGACCTCTTAATAAGTTCAATTGCTTCAGCAATATGTTCAGCTGAACAGTCATAGTTTTTTTTTTTTACTTTTGTAGCACAAGACAATTTTTTTTTTTTGACATTTTTTGGTGTAGATTTTGCAAGGAAATATTGAAGGTATTTTTTAAAGTTACTTTTAATGTGTACATTTTTATCACTCCATGGAAAATGTCTCTATGTCATATTTCACTTTTCCCCAAGGGTTAGCTTAGGATGGCAATGGTGAGAAGAGATTAATAATGCCTTTAACCCAAGAAACTAGCATATCCGAGCTATTCAGGGTAAAGGACAATCACAGGTTTAATGGCAGTGTGAAACTACTGGGCACTGCAGAGAAATTAAGAAGAAAAGCAAAAACTGAGATTTTACTGAGACATTAGTGGGACATCTATAAAGAGACATCTGAGAGAGTTGGAAAGAAGATTAAAAACAAAACAAACAAAACAAAACAAAAACAGGTGAGAAGACAGGACTGAGGTACTGATTTCTTTATTCCATGAGTCAAAAGGCCACTGTTGATATCATTGAGGGGGGAGGGGCGAAATGCCTGGGGAATGAATATAAATAGGCATGGAAAAAATGGACTAAAGTTAATCTTGACCTGCTGAACACTAGGAGGTAAAAAGGGAATTTGAGAAATTGTTTATATATCTTTCAAGGCATTCACTTTTTACTAAGCCTGGATTTGGAGCTAGAGATTGTAGGTTAAATCTTTTCTTCACTCTCTCCAGCTGTTTTTTTTTTTTTGAGCATGACTTATAACTCTTCTTGGACTTGAGTTTCCTTATTTGTGAAATATAATACCCACACTTCTGTACTAAAAGTGATTTGAAAATTAAGGCTGCAGTTTCCGTAAATTCTTAATTCAGGATTATACAAATATAGATTTTATGGAGTGATTTGACTACAAACTACATTTTCTCTGATCTTGGAACTTATAAGGCAGTGTTGATAAGGTGTGTTGGGTCGCCAATGAACTCCATGCATTTCCTCGATACTTTAGTCAAGACTAGAAGCTGACGGGGCGCCTGGGTGGCTCAGTCATTAAGCGTCTGCCTTCGGCTCAGGTCATGATCCCAGGGTCCTGGGATTGAGCCCCGCATTGGACTCCCTGCTCAGGGGGAAGCCTGCTTCTCCCTCTCCCTCTCCCCCTGCTTGTGTTCCCTCTCTCGCTGTGTCTCTCTCTGTCAAATAAATAAATAAAATCTTAAAAAAAAAAAAAAAGACTAGAAGCTGAAACAGTGAAAACAATAGTCAATGTCTCTGTGTTCCTTGGGTGAGGCATAGTAAGGTTCCTATAAATAGGAATTTGGCCACCTACCACACATCTGGAAATAATGGCTAAGAAAGAAGGAGATGTCTCATTTAAAGATGAGGAGTAGAACATTCTGTTGACTGATAAACAATTTCAGCCTTAAAATAACAATCTGTCAGTTCAAAAAACAAATCTCCATATCTAAAAAGTAAATTAACATTTTTTGAAAGGATCTCTAAACATCCTGAGTTTGGAAAAAATAATTTATCACCCCCATTTATATGTAGGGCTTCCAGATAATGGAATGCAACCCCTTAAAAGGGAAATTCAGATTAAAGTTTCATCTCTTATAAACTAAATCTTTTATCCCCAAATGAAAGTGTTGCATTTTTCAATGAAATGTGGTTTCTTCGATATTTAGAATTTGGTATCTGGGAGAGCTGAATGAAAAGCTTAATTGCTAGAAGGACAATGCGTAATAGGAAATGGAAAGGAATAAGATATTTGACCCATGCATTTTTCCTCAATTTCAGTGGATATCTTTTGTTATGATTATCTTTAAGCCTCAAGGTACTTTTTCCTTGTATATCATAAAATCATTAATTAATCATTTGCTGGTCCATATAAAAATGAAATGAATTAGATTCAGCTCTGAATTATCCATAGTAATGGAAGAGTCACATATAATTTAACAATTATAATATGGAGGGAATTGGTAAATATTTTTTGCAATACAGTTAGATACAGAGACTCTGTTCAACATTCAATTGCCGATCCCATGGATACACTTTCAGCTAATCATTGCTCTGCTTTTGTATCTAATAGCTTGAACTTCATTCTTTGGTTGGATTCCCAAAAATCAAGAAGTTGGAAAAGTAGCTTATCTCAAAAGCAATAAGCTCATGGGATTTTGCAAAACATGATTCATCATGATCATCTATGCCATCCTTTGGTCCCTGTCTCAATAAGTTAATGCTTTGTGACAATGGCTTACTAAATGAATTGTATATCTCTGTAACTAGATGATGTAATACTCAATAGAGGCCAATATTATCTATCAATATTATCTATCTTTAAAGAATAGTTGCATTTCTTATGCCTTCAGTCTCTCTATCAAACATTTTACTCTGTCACACTATAGTGACCTTTGCTCACACATGTTCTTCTCACAGCCGAGCAACACTAAGCTATTGGTAGGACTTTTCCTTTATTTTTAACTGATAAGTCCTTGTTCATATTTTTGAGCACTAAAATATAAATAAAAGAATATTCAGTTGAGAGAGAACTGATTTCCTAGGTGTTTGCTTTTAAAATATGTGGTCTAGTTGACAGGGTATTTGATTTTTAAACTCATATATATTATATATATGCAAAGGATGGATCTATTTCTGACCTTTTCATAATGAGTTATTATAGGAATTCTAGCTTTCTCTCAGTGTAATATCATCTTGGGTTAAAGCAAATACATTTAAAATTCCCAGATGTGCAATGTGACAATCATGATTTCTAGTAGGTTTGTTTCCAGGCATTTTGGACATGTAAATTTTCTTTGGAGAAGGTAGTTCTAAACACCTGACAAAATTCTCTGATTGGAGCAAATGACACTCTACCTCAGCCATCAACATCTTTTCTCTTTTGTAAATTTAAGAGAAGAGATGAATGGGGAAAATTTAAAACTAGTTCTTTGGTAATTAGCCTTCACTGGAGCAATTCAAATTCACAACTTAATGGCAATTCTGAATTGGTTTACATTACTTAAAGCAAAATGTTCTCACTTGGATCTATCATCCATTAAATGAGACATATTAATAAATGCAATTTTAAAAAGCAAAGCTTAAATGAATACAAGATACTTATAGAAGATAGATTCATCTTACTGAGGGCAATTTTTACTGTCTGCTGGAAAAGGTGTATTCTCAAACTCAAAGGAAATGAGAGGTTTTTAGAAACGACACTCCAATTTCCAAGATGAAACAGATACAATGGCCATTTTTTTTCCATCTCTAAATGACAAGCAACTCTAACACATCTTTGTCCCCTTCTCTGAAAGATTGCTCTGGATTCAAATATATATCCCAATAAAAAATCTATAATATATAAAAACCATGAAACCTTCCCTTCATAAGGAGACAATAAAGTTTTTGTCTTTTTGGATATATGTGAAGTTCTTACTTCAGAAAATATACAATAGACAATACAAAATATAAAAAATAGTTTCATACTCTTTCATTCTATGCAAAAAGTTATTTTGGTTAAAATATTTCTGAATTTGAAAAAAGTCAAAACATTTCATGTTTATATATTATGAAGGGATTTATAGTATGGTTCAGTTCACCTAAGAAAGATGGAGTACACAAAAATATCTGCTTATAATAAGCAAAGCATGAAAAAATATAGAGTAAAATTAAAAATAAGGGTTACCTACAATGAAAGAAAGAAAGTAGAGGGGGCTTCTGTAAAAATTAGGCTTCTTTAAATAGTCATTGTTTTGTAAATTTTACTTTGGAGCTATGCAAATATTTCATATAATTATTAAACAAAATTAAATTAAAAATCCAAAATAATACAAACAACAGTGAAAAGTAACAATTGCGTATAAACATGCACGAAGTTGGTCATATCCGCACAGGTGGGAATTATGCCAAATGGATTTAAAATACAGTAATTTGACTATAAATTTGTAGTAGAACCGAAATAACAATTGTGAAAGTATTAGTATTTTTCAAAATGTATATTGTTTAATGTGGTGTTGATATTTCCATTCTGAGATAGTTGTATGTATCATAAAGTATATAAATTGAGTAATTATATAATTTTTTAATTCTATCACTCCTGATGTCCCAGAATATTGACCTTTCCACCACAGGTAAAGGAGATACAATTTTTTTTTGTTTGATTTTTTGCATTCCCATACTTTGTTTTCTTACTTGGTACATTTATTTTATTTTATTTTATTTTTAATTTTTTTAAATTAACATATAACATATTATTTGTTTCAGGGGTACAAGTCTGTGATTCATCAGTCTTACACAATTCACAGTGCTCACCATAGCACATACCCTCCCCAATGTTTCTCACCTAGCCACATCATCCTTCCCATCCCCCTCCACTCCAGCAACCCTCAGTTTGTTTGCTGAGATTGAGTCTCTTATGTGTCTCTCTCTCTGGTTTCATTTTATTTCATTTTTCCCTCCCTTCCCCTATGATCCTCTGTCTTGTTTCTCAAATTCCTCATATCAGTGAGATCATATGATACTTGACTTTCTCTGATTGACTTATTTCGCTTAGCATAATGCCCTCTAGCTCCATCCGTGCCATTGCAAATGGCAAGATTTCATTTTTTGATGGCTACCTAATATTCCATTATATATATATATATATACCACTTCTTCTTTATCCATACATCTGTTGATGGACATCTAGGCTCTTTCCATAGTTTGGCTCTTGTGGACATTGCTGCTATAAACATCGGGGTGCATGTGCCCCTTTGGATCCCTACATTTGTATCTTTGGGGTAAATACCCAGTAGTGCAATTGCTGGGTCATAGGGTAGCTCTATTTTCAACTTTTTGAGGAACCTCCATACTGTTTTCCAGAGTGGCTGCACCAGCTTGCATTCCCACCAAAAGTGTAGGAGGGTTTCCCTTTCTCCGCATCCTCACCAACATCTGTCATTTCCTGACTTGTTAATTTTAACCATTCTGACTGGTGTGAGGTGGTATCTCATTGAGGTTTTGATTTGGATTTCCCTGATGCCGAGTGATGTTCAGCACTTTTTCATGTGTCTGTTGGCCATTTGGATGTCTTCTTTGGAAAAATGTCTGTTCGTGTTTTCTGCCCATTTCTTCATTGGATTGTTTGTTCTTTGGGTGTTGATTTTGTTAAGTTCTTTATAGATTTTGGATCCTAGCCCTTTATCTGATACGTCATTTGCAAATATCTTCTCCCATTCTGTTGGTTGTCTTTTGGTTTTGTTGACTGTTTCCTTTGCCGTGCAGAAGTTTTTTATCTTGATGAAGTCCCAATGGTTCATTTTTGCCCTTGCTCCCCTTGCCTTTGGCGTTGTTTCTAGGAAGAAGTTGCTGCACCTGAGGTTGAAGAGGTTGCTGCATGTGGTCTCCTCAAGGATTTTGATGGATTCCTGTCTCACATTGAGGTCTTTCATCCATTTTGAGTCTATTTTTGTGTGTGGTGTAAGGAAATGGTCCAGTTTCATTCTTCTGCATGTAGCTGTCCAATTTTCCCAACACCATTTGTTGAAGAGACTGTCTTTTTTCCAATGGACATTCTTTCCTGCTTTGTCGAAGATTAGTTGGCCATAGAGTTGAGGGTCCATTTCTGGGCTCTTTATTCCATTCCATTGATCTATGTATCTGTTTTTGTGCCAGTACCATACTATCTTGATGATGACAGCTTTGTAATAGAGCTGGAAGTCCAGAATTGAGATGCCACTGGCTTTGCTTTTCTTTTTCAAATTCCTCTGGCTATTCAGGGTCTTTTCTGGTTCCATACAAATTTTAGGATTATTTGTTCCATTTCTTTGAAAAAAGTTATTGCTATTTTGATAGGGATTGTATTAAATGTGTAGATTGTTCTAAGTAGCATAGACATTATCCTCATATTTGTTCTTCCAATCCATGAGCATGGAACATTTTTCCATTTCTTTGTGTCTTCTTCAATTTCTTTCATGAGTATTCTATAGTCTGACTACAGATTCATTGCCTCTTTGGTTAGATTTATTCCTAGGTATCTTATGGTTTTGGGTGCAATTGTAAATGGGATTGACTCCTTAATTTCTCTTTCTTCTGTCTTGTTGTTGGTTTATAGAAATGCAACTGGATTTCTGTGCATTGATTTTATATACTGCCACTTTACAGAATTCCTGTATGAGTTCTAGCAGTTTTGGGGTGGAACCTTTTGGGTTTTCCTCATAAAGTATCGTATCATCTGCAAAAAGTGAGATTTTCAGTTCTTCGCTGATTTGGAAGCTATTTATTTCTTTTTGTTGTCTGATTGCTGAGGCTAGGACTTCTAGTACTATATTGAATAGCAGTGGTGATAGTGGACATCCCTGCCATGTTCCTGACTTTAGGGGGAAAGCTCTCAGTTTTTCCCCATTGAGAATGATATTCACTGTGGGTTTTTCATAAATGGCTTATATGATACTGAGGTATGCACCCTCTATCCCTACACTGTGAAGAGTTTTAATCAAGAAAGGATGCTGTACTTTGTCAAATGCTTTTTCTGCATCTATTGAGAGGATCATATGGTTCTTGTTCTTTCTTTTATTAATGTATTGTATCAATTGATTGATTTGTGGATGTTGAACCAACTTTGCATCCTGGGGATAAATCCCACTTGGTCGTGGTACATAATCCTTTTAATGTACCGTTGGATCCTATTGGCTAGTATTTTGGTGAGAATTTTTGCATCCATGTTCATCTGAGATATTGGTCTGTAATTCTCCTTTTTGATGGGGTCTTTGTCTGGTTTTGGGATCAAGGTAATGCTGGCCTCATAAAATGTGTTTGGAAGTTTTCCTTCCATTTCTATTTTTTTGAACAGTTTCAGAAGAATAGGTGTTAATTCTTCTTGGAATGTTTGGTAGAATTCCCCTGGGAAGTCATTTGGCCCTGGGCTCTTGTTTTTTGGGAGATTTTTGATTACTGTTTCAATTTCCTTAGTGGTTATGGGTCTGTTCAGGTTTTCTATTTCTTCCTGGTTCAGTTTTGGTAGTTGATACATCTCTAGGAATGCATCCATTTTGTCCAGATTATCTAGTTTGCTGGCATATACTGGCCCATAATATGTTCTTATAATTGTTTGTATTTTTTTGGTGTTGGTTGTGATCCCTCCTCTTTCATTCATGATTTTATTTATTTGTGTCCTTTCTCTTTTGTTTTGGATATGTCTGATCAGGCATTTATCAATCTTATTAATTCTTTCAAAGTACCAGCTCCTAGTTTCATTGATCTGTTCTACTGTGCTTTTGGTTTCTATTTCATTGATTTTTGCTCTGATCTTTATTATATCTCTTCTCCTGCTGGGTTTAGGCTTTATTTGATGCTCTTTCTCCAGCTCCTTTAGGTATAGGATTAGATTGGGGTGTATTTGAGACCTTTTTTGTTTCTTGAGAAAGCCTTGTATTGCTATATAATTTCCTCTTAGGACCGCCTTTGCTGCATCCCAAAGATTTTGAACTGTTGTGTTTTCATTTTCACTTGTTTCCATGAATTTTTTAAATTTTTCTTTAATTTTGGTTGACCCATTAATTTGTTAGTAGGATGTTCTTTAGCCCCCATGTATTTGAGTTCTATCCAACTTTCCTCTTGTAATTGAGTTCTAGTTTCAAAGCATTGTGGTCTGAAAATATGCAGGGTATGATCCCAATCTTTTGGTACTGGTTGAGACCTGATTTGTGACCTAGGATGTGATCTATTCTGGAGAATATTCCATGGGCACTAGAGAAGAATGTGTATTCTGTTGCTTTGGGATGGAATGTCCTGAATATATCTGTGAAGTCCATTTGGTCCAGTGTGTCATTTAAAGCCTTTATTTCCTTGTTGATCTTTTGCTTAGATGATCTGTCCATTTCAGTGAGGGTGGTGTTAAAAGTCCCCTACTATTATTGTATTATTGTCCATGTGTTTCTTTAATATTGTTAATAATTGGCTTACATATTTGGCTGATCCCATGTTAGGGGCATAGATATTTACAATTGTTAGATTTTATTGTTAGATCCTTTAAGTAGGATATAGTGCCCTTCCTCATCTCTTATTATAGTCTTTGGTTTAAAATCTAATTTGTCTGATATAAGGATTGCCATCTCAGCTTTCTTTTGATATCCGTTGGCATGGTAAATGATTTTCCACCCCCTCACTTTCAATTTGGAGTTGTCTTTGGGTCTAAAATGAGTCTCTTGCAGACAACATATCGATGGGTCTTGTTTTTTATCCAATCTGATACCCTGTGTCTTTTGATTAGGACATTTAGCCCATCTACATTCAGGGTAACTATTGAAAGATAACGAATTTAGTGCCATTGTATTGCCTATAAGGTGACTGTTACTGTATATTGTCTCTGTTCCTTTCTGGTCTATGTTACTTTTAGGCTCTTTCTTTGCTTAGAGGACTACTTTCAATTTTTTTTTTTTTTTTGTAGGGCTGGTTTGGTGTTTGCAAATACTTTTAGATTTTGTTTGTCCTGGAAGCTTTTTATCTCTCCTTCTATTTTCAGTGACAGCCTAGCTGGATACAGTATTCTTGGTTGCATATTTTTCTCATTTAGTGCTCTGAATATATCATGCCAGTCCTTTCTGGCCTGCCAGGTCTCTGTGGTTAGGTCTGCTGCCAATCTAATGTTTCTACCATTGTAGGTTACTGATCTCTTGTCCCATGCTGCTTTCAGGATTTTCTCTTTGTCTCTGAGACTTGTGAGTTTTACTATTAGATGTCAGGGTGTTGGCCTATTTTTATTGATTTTGAGGGGGGTTCTCTGTGCCTCCTTGAATGTGATGCCTGCTTCCTTCCCCAAATTAGGCAAGTTCTCTGCTATAATTGGCTCCAATATACCTTCTGCCCCTCTCTCTCTTTCTTCTTCTTCTGGGATCCCAATTATTCTAATATTGTTTCATCTTACGGTATCACTTATCTCTCGAATTCTGTCCTCGTTATCCAGTAGTTGTTTATCTCTCTTTTTCTCAGCTTCTTTATTTTCCATCATTTGGGCTTCTATATTGCTAATTCTCTCTTCTGCCTCATTTATCCTAGCAGTTAAAGCTTCCATTTTTGATTGCGCCTCATTAATAGCCTTTTTTATTTTGACTTGGTTAGATTTTAGTTCTTTTATTTGTCCAGAAAGAGATTCTCTAGTATCTTCTATGCTTTTTTCAAGCCCAGCTAATATGTTTATAATCATCATTCTGAACTCTAGTTCTGACATCTTACTAATGTCCATATTGATTAGGTCCCTGGTAATCAGTACCGCCTCTTGTTCTTTTTTTTTTGAGGTGAGTTTTTCCATCTTGTCATTTTGTCCAGAGAAGAATAGAAGAATAAGAGAACAAAATGCTAACAGGGTAACAATGACCCCAGAAAAATATACACTTCCAGAAAGTGATCGCTTTTCTGTTCATACAATTGCTGCTATTCTTTTCTTCATTCTCCTGTTGAGTTTGTAGGTGTTATGAATGGTGTGATAATTATCTAGCTGAATTCCTGGGACCAGATGAAATTTAGGTCTCCTACTCCTCCACCGTCTTGCTCCTCCTCCAAGGAGATACAAATATAAAGAAAAGCAGATTAAATAAAATTCCTATAATTTGGCATTTTATTTGTATGTATGTATGTATGTATGTATGTTTATTTATTTTTATTTTTAATTAGGCTCCATACCAGCATGTAGCCCAATGCAGGGCTTGAACCCAAGTACACTGAGATTGAGACATGAGCTGAGATCTAAAGTTGGCCACTTAACTGCCTGAGCCACCCAGGTGCCTAAAATGGGAAATATTCTCATGAACTCTTTATGTGCTTTATCTTCAAAATCATCAAACAACGACAAAAGTTTTCTAGCACTTACTACAGAAAAGACCTAGGAAAAATGGGCTATCCCCTAGTAATAGCATCTGTAGCTAGTGCCCAGATAGGTCTTCCACAAAAATTGAGTCAGAATATAGAGGAGAAATGTCTTACTCTAACTATGGATAATATCTATGGATAATATCATTTTTTAAATTTATTTTATTTTATTTATTTTATTTTTTTTAAGATTTTATTTATTTATTTGACAGAGAGAGACACAGCGAGAGAGGGAACACAAGCAGGGGGAGTGGGAGAGGGAGAAGCAGGCTTCCTGCTGAGCAGGGAGCCCTATGTGGGGCTCAATCCCAGAACCCTGGGATCATGACCTGAGCCGAAGGCAGATGCTTAACGACTGAGCCACCCAGGTGCCCCTGGATAATAACCTTTTTTTTTAAAGGTTTTATTTATTCACTTGACAGAGAGAGAGTACAAGCAGGGAGAGTGGCAGACTGAGGGAGGAGAAGCAGACTCCCTGTTGAGCAAGGAGCCCTGTGTGGGACTTGATCTCAGGACCCTGGGATCATAACCTGAGCAGAAGGCAGACACTTAATTGGCTGAGCCATCTGGTCCCCTAACTATGTATAATATAATACACAAAATGAGTCTGCAATATCCTAATATCCAATAGCAAGGAAGCTCTTGAAGAATGCTAGGATCATGTCAAAAAATATGCAGGAACCTAAAAGAAGCTTCCACAGGCTGAAGGTAACACATGCTTGACATCATCAAAAATAAATCCATCAAATGTATTTACACCCATAAGTTAATTAAGTTTTTTAAAAATTCAGTTTTGAAGCTTGAGGAAAGAATGTGTTGAAGGCTCCTAAAATCAAAAGAAAGAAGGATGTATTTAGGTTTTTCTCTTAAAAATTGTATGTGCTACATACTGGGCAATCAAGTAGGAAATGAAGGGAAACTACTTTTTATAGACATTTTCCAGGTAATACATAAAGAATGAACAATTGGATTTGAATTTTTATTTTGTAATCCTCAGTGAATAATGGAACTATGTATTAATCACCAATAGGTGTTAACATCACATACACAAAAAAGACAATCAGATCATATGTGTTGCCTGATGAAAACTATGTGTCTTCTGTTGAAAAACAACAACATAGATATAGTATTAACTTAATCTTGTTAAAAAAATCCAACCTGAATTCAGATTCACCTACCGATATATGGAGTATATCATGAACAGAGAAAGCAGTTTTATTACTTCTTAACAATACAGTCTGTAAGACCAAGAATATGGAAAATGCTATAGGAAGGAAATATTTAAAACAAAACAAAATGGAAATAACACAGAAACCAAAAACAGTCTAATCAACAAATGAACAAAAATGAGGAAAAAAAAGGGAAGGAGGAGAAAGAAAGAGAAAGAGAATGAAAGTCTGTAAAGGAAAAGAAACTTAAAAAAAATAATAGAAATTTACATATATTTTAAAGTTCTGTTAAAAAATCGTGACACTTATAAAATGATTAGAATTTGAACACTGACACCGAATATTAAAGTATTTGCATATATTTTAGGTGTATTAAAGATACTGTGGTTATATTTTTTAAAAGGCTTACTTTTTAAAGATACATACTTAACTCTGTGAATGAAATGTTATGATGTATCTAATTTGCTTTATAATAAAAATAGTGGTGGAAGTGGGTGGAGATATGGATGACACATGAGTTGAGAAGAAATACCACCATAAGTGGATAACTCTGACAGCTGAGTGATGTACACAAGGGATCTGTTACATTATTGAATCTCCTTTTCTTTCTTTCTTTCTTTTTCTTCCTTTTCTTTCTTTCTTTCTTTCTTTCTTTCTTTCTTTCTTTCTTTCTTTCTTTCTTTCTTTCTTTCTT
>NW_023270442.1:3329797-3333770 GCF_011800145.1 Mirounga leonina
CTTTCTTTCTTTCTTTCTTTCTTTCTTTCTTTCTTTCTTTCTTTCTTCTTTGTCTCTTCTTTGTTTCTTTCTTCTTTCTTTCTTTTTTTGAATTTCCTTTTCAATTAGTTGGGAAGTTTTCCATTATAAAAGTTAAAATCAATTTTAACATTTAGAGAAAATGAGAATGCTTGAGCACTTAGCTTAAGTAAGCAATTTTTTAATGCATTTATTTGGAGTAATTTAAGACACATTCTAGGGCACTGAGTTGGTTGAGTGGCCAACTCAATTTCAGCTCAGGTCATGATCTCAGGATCCTGGGATTGAGCCCCATCGGGCTCTGTGCTCAGAGGGGAGTCTACTAGAGATTCCCTCTCCCTCTGCCACTCCTCCTGTTCATGCTCTCTCTCTGTTTCTCCCTCACTCTCAAATAAATAAGTAAATCTTAAAAAAAACACACTTTATGCTTATGAGAACTGCATTGTCCAATATGGTATCCACTAGTCACATGCAGATATTGAGCACTTGAAATGTGACTAATGTAAATTGAGATGTAAATACACAATAAATTTCATATACAGTATAAAATGTATAATATCTCATTTATAATTTTTATATTGATTACATGTTGAAATGATATTTTGAATATATTGTTCATGCAAATTTTCCTTGTTCTTTTAACTTTCTTAATGTGGCTATAAGAAAATTTAAAATTATGTATGTCACTTGTAGTATGTTCCTATTGTACAGTGCTGTTCTAGATAATATAGGAAGGCAAACTAAATAATGCCACTAAGGGCTCTTGAAAAATTAGCTTTAATGTAGAAATATACTTGATTTAAATATGCAGAAAAGTATAACTGGCTAAGGCATTTAAGGCATTTAAGCCATCAAGAAAAACAATAACAAACAACAAATTACTTATTCAGCAAGCAGGATGTACTATAGAGAAATGAAAAAGTAAATAAATTCAAGTCTGAAATAAAATACTTCCTGAGCATAATTTCCTGAATATTATCATTTAATTGATTAAGTGTAGAACAATAAAAGATACTTTTGTTAAATGTTATTTATAGAATGATTGATCATTATTGTGCATAATCACAATTTTAACTGGGAAAATTTTATTATATCTTAGAGAAACATTAATAATTATAATATCCAAATCCTCCAGAATTATGTTTAAATATTTAGTATTGAATTATTAAAAATTTCCTTCTATGTTTAGTATTTTCTTACAAGTTTCATCTGACAGATGAAACTGCAACATTTAAGATGATTTTTTAATCATTAAATTTTATTCTTATAAAAAACTCAAAGCTAATTTGGAAGAAGATTTAAGTAATGCAGGTTTAGATAGAGCAATGCTTTGACCATATCAATTTATTTTATTTTTCAAAGAAAAGAACTTTTAGAAACTATTACTATCGATAGTTATATAAAGTAAATTTCTTGTATTGACTAAAACTTAGCACTTCGTGATGAATCATGTATCATTACATATTATTTTTTTTTAAAGGTCTAACTCTTTTCTGTCAAAAATAAAATTCATACTGCTTTTTATTACTCTCTTTCTCCCTGTCTACTTCTTTGTGCATGGAGGTCATATTGGATTTGGTCTTACCTGAGTCCGAATCTTAATTCTATTAGTATTTATCTGTTTTTTGCAAGTTCTCTGACACTCTTACTTCTGAGTAGTTGTAAAATATTCAGATTATATTATCTATTGTGGTTTGTTGGGAATATGTGAATCTGAGAGACAGAATGTTTTACCAATGTGACATCCAACTCCATACAAAATTGAGATAATAGATATTGTAATAAAAGTTATGAGAATGTGGTTTCACTCTCTTTTCAAAATATCTTTTTTTTTTTTTTTTAAGATTTTATTTATTTATTTGACAGAGAGAGACACAGCCAGAGAGGGAACACAAGCAGGGGGAGTGGGAGAGGGAGAAGCAAGCTTCCTGCTAAACAGGGAGCCCAATGTGGGGCTCAATCCCAGGACCCTGGGATCATGACCTGAGCCGAAGGCAGACGTTTAATGACTGAGCCACCCAGGTGCCCCATCTCAAAATATCTTATTGTACTGTACTCACCTTTCTCTTGTAATGATGTGAGATGATACAAGTCCAACAGACTGAGATGAAATGAGGTGAATGGCATAAGCTTTATGATGTAGCCCTGGGCTACTATTGACCTACTGAGGATACATCAGAAGAAGGATCATCTGCTTCTGGACTGTGGTCGACTGGGGATAACTGAAACCTTGAAAGGGAGACTACTGTAGTCAATATCCATTTGTTTGGGGAGTGCCTGAGTAGCTCAGTCATTAAGCATCTGCCTTTGGCTCAGGTCATGATCCCAGGGTCCTGGTATCCAGCCCCGCATTGGGCTCCCTGCTCTGCAGGAAGCCTGCTTCTCCCTCTCTTTCTGTCCCTGCTTGTGTTCCCTCTCTCACTGTGTCTCTCTCTGTCAAATAAATAAATAATATCTTTAAAAAAATAAAAAATATAAAAAAATATCCATTTGTTTGTCTAAAATTTTTCAAAGATAATTTACTAATGGGAAGGAGTGGTGTATTAGGCACTTCTGGTTTTACTACAACACAGATAGTATGATTCTCGTGTTTTCCATGTATGGATGAAAGTCTACATGTTAGAGGATGGGCAGTAGTATTGAAATCACATAGTAATGATGTATGGGGTCCTTGCCTTATGGAAGAATATGAGACAATAATAGATGACTGAATAAGGCATTTGTAAATGGAAAGAGAATATAAATGTGAACTTGTCTAATCCCCAATTATGTAAATAAAAGTAAATTTGAATATCTATCAAGATTGTGTTATAAAATGGAGGGGGATAAATTCTAGTGTTTAAACTACCTCAGAAGACAAAATTGCCTCCGTTATATTTTATTCTTTTTTGGACATGACTGCAGTACCTAATAGAATGGCTGAACTAGGGAATTTTGTGTAGGCTGCATGACTGAATAGAAAAGTGGGGTCACATTTTTTTTATCCAGTGAGTACCAGCTTATTGTTCTGCATAGTTCTTTGAATGGCTGTTTTAAAAATTTTCCATCAAGTATTTACTCCTGTGCATTGCTAAAGGACACATGGAATATATTTATGGTGAATTTAATTTTTAATTCATTTTAAAAAGTTAATTCAAAATGATTACTGTTACATGATTATTGTATTTTCTTAAGAAAATTCTTTTACTAAGAAGTAATAAAACTAGAAAGAACGTTTCAACTTCATTTATATCAGCTTCTCACATCATTCCCCTTTGGCACAATCAGTGTAAACGAGTCTCAATCTATTTTGGTTTTCATTGGCATAAAAAAGGACTAGCAGTTCCTCTCTGGAAGCCAGCAAAAGAGAAAACACAGAAAATCAGTTCTTAAAATTTATTATTTTATTTATTTTTTTTTTTTTTAAAGACTTTATTTATTTATTTGACAGAGAGAGACACAGTGAGAGAGGGAACACAAGCAGGGGGAGTGGGAGAGGGAGAGGCAGGCTTCCTGTGGAGCAGGGAGCCTGATGCGGGGCTCGATCCCAGGACCTGGGATCATGACCTGAGCCGAAGGCAGACGCTTAATGGCTGAGCCACCCAGGCGCCCCCAGTTCTTAAAATTTAAAGTGCTCTTTTTTCTTGGCAGTTGTAACTGTGACTCACGGTTCAGGAGTGTGGTGAAAATGTAGGTGTGACATATGTGTGACACACCATTGTAAAGTTGCTTGCTTAAGAACATCAACAATTTCATGTACTCAAGACTGCCTTAAAAAAAAGAAAAGCAAACCTAGAGAAAGTTCATTTCTTGTTCTAGATAGTTTCTCTAATTTCTTCAGGTATAATCCTAAGTAACAATACAGAATGTCTTTCCTAAAAAAAGAAAGAAAAAAGGAAGGGAAGATGGAAGGAAGGAGGAAGGAAAGAGGGAAGGAAGGAAGGAAGGAAGGAAGGAAGGAAGGAAGGAAGGAAGG
>NW_023270442.1:3333780-3383750 GCF_011800145.1 Mirounga leonina
AAGGAAGGAAGGAAGGAAGGAAGGAAGGAAGGAAGGAAGGAAGGAAGAAAGAAAGGAAGAAAAAGAAAGAGAAAGAAACTATATTAAAGAAAAAAACCTTTATTTCGGGGGAAAAACATTGCTTAGGAGTGCCTGCCTGCTATTTCAAGATTCAACACAATCTTCTGGATTTTAAATTACAAAGCATTGACTTGAGGAGGAACAAAAAGAAACTTCAGTGCCAAATCAGGCCATTGAAAGGAACATATCCTCCCAAGAATGATGATCTGTAATTAATGCCAATCGTTTGAGAAAGATTAGAAACTATACACCAGCCCAAAGGAAAAGTATAGTGATTTCCACCCACTATTTTTATAGAGAGAAAGTGTGATTAGATTCAGTGGAAAAGCATATTGTGAGGTGGTAAGGATGATGATGATGATGGTGGTGGTGGTGGTGGTGAAAGCAGTGGTAATGATGATGGAGACTTACAGCACTCCAGAACAGTTTCAGTAAAAATGGTGAAAACAAAGACAATGAAATATTCATTTTAGTTTAAAAAATAATTTAAGGGGCACCTGGGTGGCTCCGTCAGTTAAGCGTCTGCCTTCGGCTCAGGTCATGATCACAGAGTCCTGGGATTGAGTCCTGTGTTGGGATCCCTGCTCCATGGGGAGTCTGCTTCTCTCTCTGCTCCTCCCCCCTCCACTTGTTCTCTCAATCTCTCTCTCTCTCTCAAATAAATAAAATAAAATAATAAAAATAATAAAAAAATAATTTAAATAATTCTTTATTATGACCTTCTACTCTCTTGTATGACTTTCATTTCTTGTACCTGTCCTGGCTAAACATTCCTTAGATTCTGAACAAATATTTTTCTTTGTGTTCAGTGCTCATACGTAGCTCATGATTACGTGTGGCTGAATTTACTCAACTGCACATAGAGTTTCCAAAATAAGTTTCGTTTCACACCTTATTTAGGCATTAAAAACACTTCTTCACAGCTCCTACTGTATTTTTCTGGTTAGCTCAGGCCAGAACTCTCCACCACAACATATTCTACATTCTTTTCCAATTAACTATTCCCATGTAAAAAACACTCCCAAAACTTAGTGGTTTAAATCAATAATTTCTCATTAATATGTCTCATAGTTCTGCAAGTTGCCTCTGCTCAACTGAGTAATCATTTCTTTTAGTTGCAGACAGATAATGTCTAAGGATAGATCAGTCTGAATTCTTAAGTGTGCTGGACATTCAAAGTGGGTACCTAACTCAGATGTTTGGTACTTTGGTGCTTCTTTCCCTATCTCTCCGTCCATGGTATCTCATTTCCTCCTCATGGCTTTGCTTTCTTAAGCATGCTGGACTCAGGATTATCAGCACTTCTTGTAAGAAGCTGGATTCCAAGAACAGGAAGTAGAAGCTGAATGCCTAATTAAAGGCTACATCAAGAACTGACACAGAATATTTTTGCCTTTATTTTATTGGTGAAGGCAGTCAGTAGGTCTGCTCAGATTCAGAAAAGTTAAGAAATAGATTTCAATTATTGATGGGAAAGGGTAATGCCACAGTGCTGAAGAGCATATAAGATGGGAAATACTGTTGTGTCACTCTTTAGATAACTATCTGCCATCTATTTATTATTTCTTCAAATATATGAACTTCATTCCTGCTTCCTTCCTCCTCTGTACACCAAAACTTTCTTTCTTTCTTTTTTTTTTACAACAAAACTTTCTAAATGCTCTCACTTTTACTTCATAGAGAATATTGAAAACATAAGATGGGTGCAACCTCAAATTTCAGCTCCCAGTTCTATAAGGATTTTTGTATCTGCTCTCATCTTTCTTTTTCTCTCCCATTACAATGGGGAAGGATCTGCTTGCAACAAAAACTCAACCCTCCACATATGCTATGGATTTTATCCCTACATTCTTTCTTGGCACCTCATCATGCCACTTAATTTCTTCTCTTCAAGGTCTTTGATTTGTCTCTTTCTACTCTTTAATTCTCTGTTCATATAACATGGCTCAATATTCCCCATTGTTACGACAAACAGGCACACATTGAACAAAACAAAACAGAAGTTTGCGTTCAATGTTCTCATTCAATATCTATGAGGTTATCATCCTGCTTATCTCTTGGTTTCACCACAAAATTTTTTGAAAGAGTCGTCATCATTCCCTTCCTTTGTATATTCACTCTATTCTGAAGGAGCCTTTCAAATGTCAAAACAAATTCTCTAGTTTCTAAGTCCAAAGGGTCCTTTTTAGTATATCATATTAGAAATCTCAGCTGCCTTTGACAGAATAGACCATTTATTCTGGCATAAAATATACTGAAGTTTTGCTGTTTCTGCCTCAATGTCTCAAAACAATTTTAGGGAAATAGTTCTTTCTGAATTTAGTTAAATTTGCGGTAGGATCTCGAGAAGAACTTGAGGACAGAAACAATGACCATTTCCTCCAATGGCTTAGTTAGGTTAGTGTCACTATGTCCAGCTTCCTTAACCTTTAAGATGAGTTTGTCCCAGAAGTTTCTTCACCATCTTAATAAAATTCTAGTGTCTATTCCCACCAGCCCATTGGACAATTTTGAATTGCAGTTTAAGCTAAGTTTGTACTAGTAATGTACTGGAAAAGTAAAAAATGTTTTTTTTTTTCATAAAAATATTGGAAAATAGGAGCCCTATAGTTATTTCTAATAAAATTTCAATTTCTTAGGAGAGAAAATAGTCCCTTTGTAACAAATGTATTTGGTCCCATAAAGGACAATACAAAATTTAATATCCAATACATTGTGTTGAATGGGAAAATAAAAATTAAAAATCCATCAATAACATGATCTTTTTTCGTGAGTTGTTTAAAAATTAGCTATGGGAATAAATCCATGAGCTTTTAAAGAATTCTATAACTATGTTTATAAATGGTTGGTATCTTAAAGGTGGATTAAATCATTCTTTTCTTGTATAGTTATTTTTTTTAAAGATTTTATTTATTTATTTGAGAGAGAGAATGAGAGAGAGAGAGCACATGAGAGGGGGGACGGTCAGAGGGAGAAGCAGACTCCCTGCTGGGCAGGGAGCCTGATGTGGAACTCGATCCCGGGACTCCAGGGTCATGACCTGAGCCGAAGGCAGTCACTCAACCAACTGAGCCAACCAGGCGCCCTTTTCTTGTATAGTTAAACAAAAATTTAACTATGGTAAGCTGAATCACTCTTACCTCTATCAACTCTTTGACTTAATGCTTTGTTACAATTTCAGCAGGTGGAAGTATAAATGAAAAATGAAATTTGGTACATTCTCTCCTCTGCAATAGACTGTGATTATAAAGTTTTTTTTTTTTTTTATATAGAATTTGGAATATAAGGGGGAAAAAGAGCTCAGTTGGCAGGCTATTCAGAAATATCAGAAAGATCAAATATTTAGAGTCCTGATTAAGATTCAGAATTCTGAATAAGTTAAGATCTTCACTGAATGAGCTTGGGCCAATAAAACATGTTTATAGGACCTGTGATGGTTAATTTTATGTGTCATCTTGATTGGAGCTCAGAATGCCCAGGTATCTGGCTAAATAGTATTCCTGGGTACCTCTATTGGGGTGTTTCTGGAAGAAACTAGCATGTGAATGGTGAATTGACTAACACAAAGGACTCTCCCCAATGTGGATGGTCATGATCCTATCCATTAAGGACATGAATAGAACAAAAACCTAGAGGAAGGTTGAATTCACTCTCTGCCTGACTGAACTGGGACATTAGTTTTCTGCTGCATTCCATTCTCCTGGATCTCAGGCCTTCAGACATGTACTGAAATCTGTATCATTAGCTCTCTGGCTCATGGGCCTTCAAATTACACCACCAGCTTTCCTGGGTCTCAGTTTGTGGATGGTGACTGTGGGGCTTCTCAGGCTATATGAGCCAGTGTCTTATAATAAACTTCATTTTATTCTTTTATTTTTTTTCACTTTTTAAAATTTTATTATGTTATGTTAATCACCATACATTACATCATTAGTTTTTGATGTAGTGTTCCATGATTCATTGTTTGCATATAACACCCAGTACTCCATTTAATACGTGCCCTCTCTAATACCCATCACCAGGCTAACCCATCCCCCCACCCCCCTCCCCTCTAGGACCCTCAGTTTGTTTCTCAGAGTCCATAGTCTCTCATGGTTCATCTCCCCCTCCAATTTCCCCACCCCGTCATTTGACATCTTGGCTTTTTCCATAGTTTGGCTATTGTGGAATTTGCTTCTATAAACATTGGGGTGCATGTGCCCCTTCAGATCACTACATTTGTCTTTGGGGTAAATACCCAGTAGTGCAATTGCTGGGTCATAGGGTAGCTCTATTTTCAACTTTTTGAGGAACCTCCATACTGTTTTCCAGAATGGCTGCACCAGCTTGCATTCTCACCAACAGTGTAGGAGGGTTCCCCTTTCTCCACATCCCCGCCAACACCTGTCGTTTCCTTACTTGTTAATTTTAGCCATTCTGACTGGTGTGAGGTGGTATCTCATTGAGGTTTTGATTTGGATTTCCCTGATACCGAGTCACATTCAGCACTTTTTCATGTGTCTGTTGGCCATTTGGATGTCTTCTTTGGAAAAATGTCTGTTCATGTCTTCTGCCCACTTCTTGATTGTATTATTTGTTCTTTGGGTGTTGATTTTGTTAAGTTCTTTATAGACTTTGGATACTAGCCCTTTATCTGATATGTCATTTGCAAATATCTTCTCCCATTCTGTCGGTTGTCTTTTGGTTTGTTTACTATTTCTTTTGCTGTGCAAAGGCTTTTTATCTTGATGAAGTCCCAATAGTTCATTTTTGCCCATGCTTCCCTTGCCTTTGGCAATGTTTTTAAGAAGAAGTTTCTGTGGCTGAGGTCGAAGAGGTTGCTGCCTGTGTACTCTTTTAGGATTTTGATGGACTCTTGTCTCACATTTAGGTCTTTCAACCATTTTGAGTAAAGACAGTCTCTTCAACAGATGGTGTTAGGAAAATTGGACAGCCACATGCAGGAGAATGAAACTGGACCATTACCTTACACCACACACAAAAATAAACCTCATTTTATATTTATATAAAATATGATCCCATCAGTTCCATTTCTCTGGAGAACACTAATACTAGACCTCAATGGCAAAAGATGCTAATATTTGGCTAATTATTACTTATATTCAAGGATCAGTGGTGATATTATAACATACAAATGACACTTCTAAAATACTTGTTTTTTTATGTAATACATACCTCTAAGATGTTGTGCATATGAATCTTTAACAGGAATGAATCAAAAATTTTTAAATCCATTCAATTTTAGATCACTATTTGTGTGAACTATGCCATATCACTTACTCTATTTAAAATAGAATGCTCTGGGGCGCTTGGGTGGCTCAGATGGTTAAGCGTCTGCCTTTGGATTCAGGTCATGATCCCAGGGTCCTGGGATCGAGTCCCACATCGGGCTCCCTGCTCCTTGGGAGCCTGCTTCTCCCTCTGCCTCTCTCTCTGTCTCTGTCTCTCATGAATAAATAAATAAAATCTTTAAAAAAAATAAATAAAATAAAATAGAATGCTCTGATGTATTGACAAAGTCTACATGTGCATGTGAACACAGAGCCTAAAAATAATCAAGAAATGAACAGCATAAAAACCTCATAAATGACAACAAAATTGTGACATATTTTTATGAACAGGAAATTTGGGATATGAAAAAGACAATGCAAAATATGAAAAACACTAATTTATATACAGTGTTTTGTGCTTTCACAATACTTAAAGCTATTTACTTTAGGAATATAATAACATCTATAAAATGTATGGCATGCACTTACAATATATTCCAAAATATTAAACATATGTATTTAAAGGTCTTCAAAAACTTAAATGTCTTCAAAAAGTGTGAAAACCTTGAAGATTTTTTTAATATAAATTCCTTACTTTATATATATAATATATATAACATATATATTATATTTATATTAAGAAATTATAAATATAGAATCTTAGATATATTATATATAATAAAACATATAATATATAATATAAATCAAGCTAAAGTTATTTTGTTTTTATGAATATCTAAATTTGTACTATGACTAGCTTCAGGTCACATTTCTATAAGATACTATTTTAAAAATCAATCATACAGTGAATAGTAAATTGTTTTAACCCTCTGGTACTTTCTCTTAAGTTATACAATAAAACATATAGAGAACAAAAAATCAGATGGGAAATAATTGATTGGGTAGGAGAAGACAGATATAAGGCAAAATAAAGCTCTAGCTACCTAATTTATATTTAAATTTTATATGGACCAGTTATGTAGCAAGTAGGGAAGGTTAGGCTATAGGTAAGGGAAGTGACCTTTAGTTTCACCAAAGCCAATTCCTTCATCTGTGTCCTCAATTCATTCCATGTCATCTTTGGTGATTTTGTTCTGTTTTCCTTATTCTGCCCTGCTTCTCAAAACTTTCTCCTTGAAATCATTTTTTAACTACAAAAAATCTCATGATTTTCTAGTCTTCAAAATACTTTTCCCTTGCTACCACTACAATGTAATGTCTTCTCTTCTCTTCTAATATCAAATTTCCCTGCCAGTCCTTTAACTCTTTGTTGCATTTTGATCTCACTACTCTTTTAACACTACAGCAATGACTCCACGATGGCAACTTTCATAGAATTTTCAGAAATCTTTTCCTCCTCAATTACTCAGTAGCCTTTTGTAAAAGGTTACACTTTCTAGATCAATAGTCTCTTCTACAGTGTGGATGCAAACTCTAGAGTCTAGATATGCTCACTCTAGAATTCAGACATGGGTGGAGATACTTGGAGATCCAAAGAGTCTAGGTCAGGACATGTGGGGAAATGCTACTGGGAGCCACTTTTCATAAGTTGCTTCCTGGGAAATAACTAACCCTGGGGAAAGAGAAAATGAAGCCCACAGATTTCCAAAAAGGATGAAGATTCAGAGTTTAAACTGAAGATTATTCAAAGATATTACATGTCCCCCCTGAATCATTTGGCTCTAGGTCATGGTTCCATAGAAATCATTAAGAGATGACCAGAGCTTAAGAATAGAAAAGCAAAAAACATTTCACTGATATATTCATGAAAAACTGAAATACAAAATTCTGTTGACTTTTCAATAGCAAAGGAACAATGACTGAGAGGAGATCTTTACACTTCACAAACATTTAGAACATTTGTTCTGTATAGAATTTATATAATTAATGTATGAGAGTCCTTCATGTTGTAGTTTAAAGTATAAGACTGTCCACACACATTTTTGGAATTTCTTCAGGGAACAGTTACTCAAATAAAAAAAAATATATGTGTCATTAAACTCAGCAATCTGACTCCTGAAATAGATACAAAATAAATAAAACTGACAGTATATAAAGATATATGCATAAGAATATTCATCCCAGAATTATTTCTAAATAGCAAAAATTGGAAATGGAGTTTTTTTTTTTTTTTTTTTTAAGATTTTACTTATTTATTTGACAGAGAAGAGACACAGAGAGAGGGAACACAAGCAGAGGGAGTGGGAGAGGGAGAAGCAGGCTTCCCGCAGAGCAGGGAGCCCGATATGGGGCTCCTACCCTGGACTTTGGGATCGTGACCTGAGCCAAAGGCAGACGCTTAACCAACTGAGCCACTCAGGCACCCTGGAAATGGAGTTTTTATCATCAATAAGAAAATAGGTAGACAAAAATGGTTTATGTGTGCCATGGTAATACACATCATGGAAAATTATGCGGCCATTAAGGAGAAGAGATCAGTGTCGTTTCAGTTTAATTGAGAGAGAGTTCTGGAGGTTATTTTTAGATAGGCAGTCAAGGTGTAGAAAAAGTTGTATATCATTTCAATATTTCAAAAAAGAGGAGGGATGAACACTAAGTGTGATGGTTAATTTTATGTGTCAGCTAAGTCATGGATATTCAGACATTTGGTCAAACATTATTATGGATGTGTCTGGGAGAGTGTTTCTGGAAGAGATTAACATTTGAATTGGTAGACTAAATAAAGTAGATTGCCTGCTACCCCTACCTGTGTGAGTCAGCCTATCCAATCAGTTGAAGGCCTGAATAAAATAAAAAGATTGACTTTCTCATGAATGAGAGGGAACTCCTCTTTCCTGATTACACTGAACTGGGACATTGGTTCTTTCCTGCCTTCAGACTCAAACTGAAATATTGGCCCTGTCTGGGGTCTTGCATTCTTACTGGAACTGCACCATCAACTCTCCTGGGTCACTAGCTTGCTGACTACAGATCTTGAGACTTTTTAGCTTCCATAATCATGTGAGACAATTCCTAATAATAAGTATATAGTCCATTAGTTCAGTTTCTCTGGAGAACCCTGAATAATACACAGTTGATGTAATAATGCAAAGCATCAGACTATGAAATCAGCTACACACAAATTAGAGTCTTTAACCATAATTAGGTTTTACTAATAGTTACAAAGATAAAAAAAATCACAAGGCACAAACAATGCTGGGAGATGTCAGGGATAGCAACAGAACTAATCAGGTGCTTTCTTGACATCGAATATTTTTTTTTTTTTTTAAGATTTTATTTATTTATTTGAGAGAGAGACTGAGAGAGAGAGAGAGCATGAGAGCCACCCAGGCCCCCATTTCTCTGCTTTTCTACAAGAAGCTTTTTTCTAAAGCTGAACAGGGTCACTCAGTCTTCCTGAAGGTGCCACACAGAAGTTCAGGGACATTAAGACTACTGGGATCAAGCTTGTCTTCTGGGGATGGGAGTCAATGGAGAAATGTCCCAGCCTCCTGTCCTATTCAGGACAATTCTAACATCTGCTCTATACAGTTCTTTAAGGGTCCCAGAGGGATTCAACCCCAGATGCTCACAGCAATAACAACATCTCACCCACAATGGTGGAGGGAGGATGTGGTCAGCTCTACATGGGTCTTTAGGTTGCTATGTATGACTGCATATGACAGACACCCAAAAAGGGATGCTTGTTTCACATATATTTTATCCTCAGGTTGCCCATGTCTGTTTCTGAATCTCTTCCTTTGCTGCCCTTTCCAAACCTCTAAAACCCAGATATTTTGCCTCCATATATTGTTTTATTCCCTACTGTTTATATCCCTTTGATATGATAAACACTTAGAATCATAGATTATGGCCTTGGCTTCGTTCAAATTTTGTTTCAATTTTCCCCTGCATGTTTATTGCTTCAGGCTACCTTGGATTTTTCCTCCTTCTTGATTTGACAAATTTCATAGGGCCCTCTTAATCTGTTTCTGTCTGTCTCATGTGCTGCAGATTATGTTCCTTCCTGGTTTACCCTGAACTTTTAGAAAATACTCAGATATAGTCTATCACACATTTGAGACCAAAAAAATACTTTCAAAGTTCTTTCTAATTTTTCTCACTGCAACATATTGCTCATATATGAATAGATTTAATACATTTAAGTGTATTTATCTCTAGAGATTATGTTTAGTGTAGCATAATTATTAATAGCACAAAACCACTAATTCTGAGTCAAGATATTTCTGATTATGAACTTTGACAAGTCCAATTATTTTTTTAAATTATGTAGCAGTATGATTAAACTAACATTTGCCCAACTTTCCAAGGGTGTTATGAATTGCTGGTGTGTGGAATTCAATTATTTTTCAAATTGGTAGTGAAAGTACAAATTAATCTACTACGTCATCCTCTATTTTGAAGACAGAGACTGCAACATTTTCAGAAATACAACACATGGACTAATTGTTGGCAGCATTTCTTCTTACTCTCATCAGAACAAGATTGTGAAAACTTAGGTCATCCTTTATTTCCTAAAGGCCATTATCCAATTTCTACTACAGATGCATTTCTAAGACTAACAAGACTAAGAAAGAATTACCCAGGCATGGCACATTTCCATAAGTATCCTTTCTATTGTCCCACAAGGATCATTTCTCATTGCACTTAGTAGAATGTGACCCATCAATGGCTTTTATATTGGTGGTGCCCCCTTTTCAATGCTCATACCATGGAAGAGTTGGCAGTGTCTCTCCAATTTCTATTTAGTCCCAGAATTACTTTCCAAAATATAAACTTATCATTTGAATATTTAAAATGATGCACTTGAAATTTTTCATCCATCCATGTGTTTATTTATTCAAAAGCTATTTATTCAATCACTACTACATGTCATGATTTGAAAATATTTGTAAACTGACTGTTGGGCATTTTTCCTATATTTTTTATGGAAAACTATAGAACACTCAGAGAGGAAGAGGGTGAAAAATGAAAAGAAAAGAAAATTCAAAATTAATTTATCCAATTTCCTTTTTTTCCTATTGTTGTAATAGATTATATCACCGAAGCCCATATTAAGTAACTTGTCAGAAGTTAGCAAAATCAATTACAAACCAAACAAACAAACAAAAGAAAACAGATCTCTTAATTGTTCATCCAGTGTGTTTTTTTCTAATTATCAAACACTTTCTGAATTCAGGATGAGTTAAATTGATATCAATCCCATTATTTTAGTCATTCATTCATATAACAAATATTTAGTGGGTGCCTATTGTATGGCAAAAACTATCATATAAACTTGACAACACAGACAGAAATCCCTATTATTGTGACTATTAAATAAATAAATAATACAGTATGTCAGAAGATTATATGTACTATGAAAAAAGACATGCAACAGTTAAGGGGCATTTAGAATGCAGAGAATGAATATAGAGATGGATGAAACTTGAAAAGTCAATAACCTTCATTTAAGAGGTGTCATTTTATTTTTATTTATTTATTTATTTATTTATTTTTTATTTTATTTTTTAAGAAAGGCAGACTGCCACCTGTAGCTCCTCATTTGGATGTGGTCTGGAGTCTTGGAACCTTGACTAGCCTACCTTCTCCTACAAATGGACCTTGAGAGCTTGTTTGGAAGTTCTAGCAAGGGAGCGCAGCTACTCTTATATCCTTGGCTTAAGAACAGTCCTCCTCTATGGGGGAAGGTTGTCCTCTTAGATGGAGTGCGCAGCTTTGGGAAGGACACACAAGAGGTGAGGGAGGAATGGGACACCCCCCTAGCCAGCCAGATCAGCATAATCCACCCTGGCGATCAATGGGGTGATAGATGTCACAGCCAGATTGCCTTCACAACCTAAGAGGTGACATTTCAGCCAAAAATTGAAGGGTGTGAGAAAGTTCACCAAGTGGACATTTGAGAAAACAACATGTTTAGCAGGGGAAATAGTGCAAAAGTCGTAGGCTGTGTGAGAAGAACAGCTATATAGAGGTCAATGTAGCTGGAGAAAATAAGAGTGTGTCATAGAAAAGGAGGTCAGAGCAGCAGTGGGTGAGCCTGGACAGAAAGGGTCCTTTGGGTCATCAGAGGGAATTTGTATTTTACTCTGATGAAAATGAGAACCATGGCAAGGTTTTAATAAAAGTAATGACACAACTTATACCAATAGCTTTATTAAGAAGATAATTTAAGGGCACAACCATGGACAAAGGTTCACGAGTCTGGGGGCTCCTGAAGTAACCCTAGCTCAGGCTAGGGTGGTCAGATCTGAGTGCTGCATTTCATGGGGAGTTTTGACTGGGGAAGAAAGAAATATTTTCTCCCAACAAAATTATTTCACAGGAGCTCATTTCTACCGCTATAGAAGAAAGGGCTCCGGTGACATCCCAGGTTCCAAATATGGATAATGAGACTGCCCCAAAAGTGAAATAGTGAGTATAATGTCATCCGGATAGATGTGACTTCTAGGGAGGACCGTAGGAGATGTAGTTCCAAGGTCAGAGAGGTTTTCATAGCTCTGATCTTGCTACAGTGAGCTCAGATTTGAGGAATATGAGGAAAACTTAAGACTCCTTTTATTTACTTACTCTAGAATATTATCCTTCCATCTTTTTTCTTTTTGAGGTATGATCAACAATTAACAATTGTATATATTTAAGTTATACTACTTGATGATTTGATATGCATATACATTGTGAAATAATCATCACAGTCAAGTTAATGTATTATCACCTTATGTATTTACCATTTCCTCTTTTTTTTAACTTTTAACTTTTTAATTTTTTAAGTAATCTCCAACATGGGGCTCAAACTTGCAACCCTGAGATCAAGAGTCAAATGCTCCACCAACTGAGCCAGCCAGGTGCCCATTCTCTTTCTTTCTGAGTATATATAGTTAGACAGTTAAGATCTACCCTGAGCTAATTTTAAGTATACAACACAGTATTATTAATTATAATTACAATGATGATCTCTAAAACTTATTCATCTTGCAAAGCTGAAATTTTGTACCCCTTGACCAACATCTCCCCATTCCCCCCACCCCAGTCTCTAATAACTTAACATTTTACCTTCTGCTTCTCTACCTTTGACTATTTTAAATTCCACATATAGGGCCCCTGGGTGGCTCAGTTGGTTGGGTGACTGCCTTCGGCTCAGGTCCTGATCCTGGAGACCCAGGATTGAGTCCCACATCAGGCTCCCTGCTCAGCAGGGAGTCTGCTTCTCCCTCTGACCCTCCCCCTTCTCATGCTCTCTCACTCTCTCTCTCTCTCAAATAAATAAATAAAATCTTAAAAAAAAATAAATTCCACATATAGGGCGCCTGGGTGGCTCAGATGGTTAGGCATCTGCCTTCGGCTCAGGTCATGATCTCAGGGTCCTGGGATCGAGTCCCGCATCAGGCCCCCTGCTCCTTGGGAGCCTGCTTCTCCCTCTGCCTCTCTCTCTGTGTCTCTAATGAATAAATAAATAAAATCTTTAAAAAAAAATTCCACATATAAGTGAGATCATGCAATATTTCTTTCTGTGTCTGGCTTATCACTTAGCATGATGTCGTCCAGGTTTATTCATATTGTTACAAATCGCTGAATGTTCTTCATTTTAAAGGCTGAATAATATGCCTCTGTGTGTGTGTATGTGTGTGTGTGTGTGTATGTGTACCACTTTTTCTGAATCAAGATGAAATTCAAAGCCTGAACAGACCAATAACAAATAATGAGGTTGAATTGGTAATCAAAAACCCCCCACCGAAGCAAAGCCCAGGACCAGATGGCTCCATGGGTAAATTCCACCAAACATTAAAAATCAAAACAAAACAAAACAAAACCCAATCTTTTTTAAACTTCTCCAAAATAAGAGAAAACTTTAAATTCACTTTATGAGGCCACCATCGCCCTGATATCAAAACCCAAGACATTGCAAGAAAAGAAAATAACAGGTAAATATCCTTGGAACACAGGAGCAATGATGCTCAATAAAATACAAACAGCAGCATATTAAAAGGACCATACATCATGACCAATTGTGATTTATCCCTGAGATACAAGGATAGTTCGACATATGTAGATCAACCAATGTCCTTAAATCTTTATACATATCATAATGTCTTTTCTGAAACCTATAATCAGATATATTTTAGAATTTAGAATTTCAGAGATACACGGGGCAGCACTATGTGCATATACTGTGTATCTAACAGTCCTGGTAGGGTCTATCATCAAGCATAGTGTTATGTTAATAGAAAATCAGACGAATATTCACACTAAGTGGGGAAGAAAAACTATAAATAACCTTGTTTTTTCACTTCCGAAGTGAATGCAGAGCAGGTCAAATAATATTGCCCATTGAGTTATGAGAATACTTTCAGTTTTCAGAGGTTTTTGGGTTTTGTAATCACAGATAAGAGATTATGCACCTGTATTTTATCATAAGTTTTATCTCATTTGCTGCAAATATATAGTCACTTAATCTAAAAACAGCTCAATAAATAAAATAATTCAAATGTACTTTGTGGTATATGGCCTTAAATTAATGCCCAATATTATGTGCTGTTTTGGCCATCTGATAAAACCAAGTGGCCATGATGAATTAAAAAACAATTTAAAGATTTTTAGAATAGAAATACTTTGAGGAGCCTGGAGATTTAGTTGTCAAGTCTAAAAGGAGACTATATATAAAAGCTTAAGTTGTTAGATTTTTATCTGATCTAAATTTTAATATTGACAGAGTTGGGAAGAATATACTGACTATCCCTAATGTTCATCTGAGCTCTGGTTGAATAATGAAATGCACATAAAATAGAAGATATGCTTAACTGAAACTTGTTCACATTTTTGTAGTTTACTGGAGGATGTGTTTCTGGCAGGATGAGAAACATAAAACACATACAGACATTTTTATATATTTTTCATTGATGTCCAGAGGATGACTTCACAATGTATTTTATGTTGCCATAATTTTATGGCATGGGAGACACTTGTTTTCCATCACTTTTCTGATGTATTATTCCAAAGCCTCTGAAACAGAGAAAGTTCAGTTGCTTACACAAAAACATAATTCACTTGCCATTAGATTTATTGAGGGAAAGAAGTTGCCTATTACATGTGTTCAATTTTTTACATTCTGGACTATATAGCTATTAAATTTAAATATTGGTAGGTAGACTCAAAACATGGTGTGATAAAATATTCATTCTATTAATGTTTCCACCAGTTTAATTCAGTAAATGTTAAGAGTTATTTCAGTTATTCTTACTTTTCAAATACAATATTTTTATTAATATTGCAAGCAGTGAAAACAGTCAACAAAAATTTCCTTCCCTTTACACATTTTTATAAAAAATACAAAAAATAGCATTTTTTTATACAACAGGAACTAATAATAGATTTATTTTCTTCCTGTTACATAAATTTATTTCCCAGAGCCCCTAGAAAGAAAAAGTTTCAGCAAGAGAAAGTCTCAATTTAATCATGTTTAAAACTCTTCCTAATATTCCTTAAGTCTCTGGGAAGAAAAAGCAATGCAAAACTTTATCAAAGATATGTATTCGCATATATGTAAAGTCTATCTCTGCCTGTATTTGTCTCAAGGTCATTATATTATGCTACATTTTCTTTATCCTTGACAGGTGTGCTCAATATTGCTCCCCACCCATTTTGGCTGCAAACATATTTACCAAGTGTTACTTATTTTTCCTCAGATTTTTCAACATTTTCTTCCTTTTTTATATAACCTTTTGCCCTCACCATTGATACTAGTCTTAGAAAACTCTGTGTGAGAATATCAAGAGCATTTTTATATGAGTTCTGCCAACTTCATTTTGTATTCTAGATGTTATACATCTCATATTTAGAAGTGCTTGGAAACAGCTGATGCATCTTTTTTTTTCAAGATGATGCTAAAAGTTCCATCTAATTTAATGGACAGAACAGTTCTTTACAAGTTATGTTGTAAAAATATTCATTAACATTGATGGAAAATGCTACTCAAACAGCAAAAAATAAGTCTGTAAAAGTTTATTAAGATTCAGAGGCTCAAATAATGCAACTTAAGAGTTTGAAAAACCAGTGAAATTCAGCTACAAGGGTTCTATCAGATGCACATCTCAAAAATGGAATTTCCGACAAAGATGATGAGTTTCTGTGTAACAATTCGGTTGTTGTGGTTTTTAAAAAGTAAAAAAAAAAGGTTTTCACTTTGAAAATGATATTCACAAAATGGCACTTGATTTGCCTAAGCTATGTAGCTGACAAGAAATTAAATTGGTCTTGCTTTGCCCATGAGTGTAGCATAACATGCAATTTAAGATTATTTTACACTAAGATATTTTACTTGGGCTATAAAAATGAGATTTGGGCTTTATATTTTTCTAATATATTGGTAATATGGAGTCTCTATGTAATCTTTCCTTTTAAAGTGATATTTTGAAATATCTTTATTCTGAGACCATAATATGCATTTTATTTTTTTAATGAATTTACTTTTGATTATGTTTCAATCTTTATCTACGTGCCACTACTCACTTATGGAACACATGTGAATATTTTAGAGACCAAGTAAGTTGAAACATAATTAATGTTCTATATAAGACTAAATGTCACCTGTTTTAATACTTCTGGAGAAAAATTGTAAATATTTTGTTGCTACATGTTAAAAACTTTGTTATGAATTAAAATGTGTTTTTTTAATGCAGGATTTTTATGTTTTTGGAAAAAAAGGGGTAGTGCTCATGTCAGTTTTGCCTGCCATATTGATTCAATTTTTCTTTTCAAAATATAAATAAGGAAAACAGTTTCAAGGAAGCTCAATACTTAAAGACAGAAAACAGTAAAAATTCCCAATATTGCTAAATAATTAAAAATTAAACTGATTATATATTGTTAGGGTTTATAGTTTTAAAAAGTCAGTCAAATATTCTTTCTCATAGTTGTAATTAAACAACTACATTGATGATCAAAATGCCTTTTCTTTCCATATTTCTGTAGGAAATGAAGAAGAACATCTTTAAAAATATTGGGTCAGATATCACATCATAACAGAAAGTCTTTCTCCTCAGAAAATAAATTATGCCTGAGGGATGCAAAAGATCAAATAATGGTTTAGAATATAAAACCAAATCTCTATCAACAAATTTATATTTTGTAAAGAGTAAATTCTTTCTCTACATATCCCATTGCCCATTTTTACTTCTAATCATTTATAATACTTCAGTCCCATTTTTCAAAGAAATTCAATGTGGTTTATTTATTTATTTTTCTCATTTAAACCTTTTGCCACTGGAGGTATGTAACTCAAAAGATTAGTCAAGGAAATGACATGGTGGTTTTGTGTTTCTTCATTGTAGAATTTTAAGTAAAGACAAAGCAATTTACATTTTTTAAAAAGATTTATTTATTTTAGAGAGAGAGAATGAGAACACTCAAGTGGGGAAGGAGCAGAGGGAGTGGGAGAAGGAGAGGGAGAGAATCTCAAGCAGACTCCCCACTGAGCACAGAGCTGATGCTGGGCTTAATCCCAAGATCCTGAGATCATGACCTAAACCGAAATCAAGAGTTGGTTGTTCAACCAACTTAGCTACTCAGGCAGCACCCTGCATTTTAAAAATTCTTTACTAATTGAGCATTGAATTAAAGAAACCTCAGATGTCAGGATAGTTCTCTTAAGGGTAAGACCAGTTTCTCTCCACCAAAATCATAGACTGTGAAGTGATATTAAGAATGAAAAGAAAGATAATTATAAGTAAAATGACAATGAAGGGGATGTCTTCGTGTTCCTACACCGACAGATATTCTATGGTCCTACATCTATGCTATTTTTTTCCTGGAAATGTGCAATTATTGTAAATATTGCATGAATATTGGAAAATTGAATATGTTTAACATCAGCAGAAGACAATATATCAAAAATAAAAACACAGAGGGAATTTAAGAACATTGTTCCTATCCTGGATTTAAGAAACCGAACAACAGCAGTATGGCAACAAATCTCCCTGTCTATTCCTTTAGCACAGGCAGAACTTGGAAATAGAAATATTTAGTTGTCAGAAACAAGTAATGTTCATAAAGAGGAGGAAGTTGTTGCCGTAGAGATGAAATAAGCCAGTTCAGCTAACTTTTTGCACCAAGGTATTTGGACTTCTTTACAAAAGCCACTCCAACTTCCTACAGCAACACTCAGTAAGTCTGCAGATGGACCCTTTGTTGTAAAGTATAAAATTGCTAGTATGGGACATAGAAAGTACTATTTGGCTCCCAAGATTGAGGATGAAGAAGGGTTTTAGGTGTTGTTAAAATTTAAGAAAATCAAACTAACTTCATTGAGAATTGCTTGTGAGATGCCACATGTACTTAAGTTTCTTCTGTCACCAGATTTGTACCTGAGTGCCTATGTAGATATTGTTTTCTGTAAATAACCTACTTTTTTTTCTCCATTCTCTACAATTTGTTGGAAGAATAAAGTCCAAAGTCATATCTGGTCTTGTGAACCCAGAAATTCTTCTGCCTTACTAGAAATACTCTTAATGATTTTTGTAACAAAAGTGTTACAAAAATGCAATTTTAAGAAATTTTCTTCAATTAGGGCTTTAACATTTTAGGGGAACACAATTCAGTCCATTTATCATCCAATTTAAAATCATAAAAGGACACAATCTTTACGTTAATTTGTTAGCATCTTTCATCTTATCTCATTTTCCAAATATTTTTATTTATAATATTATTTCAACAAATATTTAAGTAAATACCATGTGCTTAACATTGGGGGTATTGAGGGAAAAAAAAAAAAAACTCGATTCCTCTGTTTTTTTGAGACTGATACTCTTGTATTATTAAAGCTTAAAAACATGTATTTTCATGTCCAACAAACGGATTTGGATATATACTCCAGGTACATGAGTGTGGACAAGTCCCTTAGTCTAGTTAACTCTGTTTCTCCATTGTAAAATTGAGAATGCCGACAGTATTTATCTACAGAATCATCATCAGAATTCAATGTGACTAAGCACTGAATGTGATCAGCAGGGTTCCCAGCAGAGAACCCACCAAATCACTGGTAACCTCATCATCGCCTTTTTCAAGATCACTGTGAGGCTGGCATTCATTCTACTGTGTCAAGTTTGCTTAAAGGTTAGTCACTCTCTTCACAACACTATCATTCTTTTCTCTGTATAAATATCTATATTGGAAAATATTGCTTTTAAAAAAATCAGTCTGTCAGACCAATACTAAGAACGATAATATCAAAATGTTTATGATGGATAAGAGTGATTCAAAAAGGTATTTATTTCATCATTTTCTATTCAATGAAATTTTACTTAAATCATTCCAAGAAAATTATAATCAGTTCTAGTTTTTGTCTTTGTGGCATCTCATGCTGGTATTAAAAAAACAAAACGCCTATTAGGGAATCATTCTCACCATCAAGTCCATTGTGTTACTGTTTGCTCTCACCGCCTTCCAAACTCTAAAGCTTGGGGGGAACTGGGCTGGACACCATCGTTTGCAGAGCATAACTCTCAGTCACCCTCAGTATGGTCACTCTTATTTCCTTTTCCTTTTCTGAACTTTCCTTTATTAATTAACCACTTAACAGATTATATTTTCCTCCTCTAAATCTGCCCTACATTTTCGACAAAGCTCCTAGATGCAGTGTTAAAAAAAAAAAAAAAAAAAAAAAAAAAGACAGCCAAAACACTGAAAATATAATTTGGGAATCACTGCATCATGTCTGAGTGCACTGTTTCTTCTTAGGATTCAGCACTATATTTGCTTTCCCTGGAGCTGCACCACTGATCATGGCTAGTTTGTTATCTACTATGACCCTCAGCTATGTATCTGCCACACTTGCTCATCTTACATTTTTGCATTTTGAAATATATTTTCCTCTCCAGTTATATTTCCCTCATCTTATCTTTAATGCATTTTGTTCTGTGTGTCTGTTTACTCCTAGAGGCCACTTTAAATTGTTATAATATTCTCTTAGTTTCAAGTTCTTTCCTTTTCCCTTCTTGCTGTTTAATGTCATCTGAAGAGTTAATGAGCACAGTTGATATTCTGTCATCTGGATTTCAGAGTTCCTTCTGTTAAATGATTCACAACTTAACACTGACCACACACGTCTAGTAAGATTTGGGTTATGCAATTATCATTCTGGTTATCTTTAATTGATTAGAGCTTGGAACTTAAACTCAAGGTTTTGCCTGAATAATTCTTCCCCATTATCTAAATAATTAAGTCCAATTTACCTTTCCTAATATTTGTCATGGTCAGTTATTTGATCCAAATATATTTTTTCAGGTTTATATTTCATTACTTTTATAACCTGTGAAGACTGAACTGGAAAGGGGGGAAAACTGGAATACATAGAATCAAGGGTTTCTTTCATTCATGCATGCACTCATTTATCTGCTCAGTATCAATATAGACCTACTATGGGCCAGACATTTTGTAGGTGCTGGAGACACAATAACGTAATGAGATTATGGTGCTTTATTTTGGATATAAATAATACAAATGCAGTTTTGTTACAATGCAGAAATAGTGACCAGAAAAATCTGACTTGGGTTATTAAATGGGAATAGAAGTAAATTGGAGAGGAGTATAGGAGGATACAAAAAGAAGGACTGATATGGACAAAACATTAGAGAAAAAAGAGAAAATAACCCCTTTGTATAACTCAAGGGAATTTTTAATGTATGATGAGGAATTTCATGACATGGTATAGGAAAGGTAATCTCATTAATTGCTTTATGAATAAGAATTTGGTTTGTGAAAATAGAGCATCTACATGGATTTTTTTGCCATATACTGAGATTGGTAGTACAAAAAGAAAATCTTTTGCTTAGTGGGAAATGATGTTCACTTTAGTTTGATCACGTTGAAATAAAGATACCCTCATGTTTCAATTGGAAATGGCAAGTATTTTATTTATGATAAATTGTGGTACTTGATCTAGATTAGAGATAAAATTTTGGAACTCCTTGTCATAATGATGGTTAGTAAAAGCCACCCTGGTAGAGGACATGTCATTGAGAGTGCATTTGAATTTTTTTCTGTCATGTTGAAGTCCAGAGGTTGGCAGTCCAAGGTTGGAAGGTTTTGTCAGGGGTCCAGGACTCATGATACTTCTCTATTTTATTACGCATTGAACATGATGCCATTGCTTTGGACACTGTGATGCACTGTTAGACCTCCATCACTGAAGGATTTGTTTTCCCAGTTAGATGAGCTGTCAGCACACTGTTGTCAACCACTTAAGGGGTCATTTCAGGAGCCAAGAGCTGCCTCTCCCCAGGTCTCATACCTCCCAGGGTTGCCAACAGCCAGTGACTGATCAATGCAGGAGTATAAAGCCCTAGCCACTTCAAACCCACCTTGAGACTATTTCTGAAGGACAACTCTAGCTCCATAGATCTCCTGAGATTGCTGGAGGCTATTATGTGACCCCCATCTCAGTTCAACTTCTCCCTCTGTCTAATCCTGTTCCCTTGCCCTACGTTCTACTGTAGATTATCTAAAAGGCACTATTAGTAGATATTTTGCATGCCAAACTCCATTTCAGTATCCACAACTCAACCTGTTGAAGACTCTATTTACAGGGATTTCTCATAGTCCATGATGGCCTCTCCAGCTGTAACCATTATGTACAAATTCCAAAGAGCAAAAATGAATAAAAAAAGAGAAGTTTGACTCCTATTCATTTCAGTCATTGCAAAAGTTATGAATTTTTATATCCCAGTATCCAGAACTTAGTTTAAAAACTATACCTATCTGAAACTACACTCGGAAATTTCATTTTTATTTTGTTTGGCTATGTGCCCAGATAGAATAGTCTCTGTAACATCTTCCCTCCTTCCTTCATTATGAGAAGTTACCTTAAGCCCTGGTTAGAAATCTGAGTGATCTCTATGAATTCAAGTCATGAGTCTAAAAGGTAGATGAAAAATGAGGAGGATACAGTCTTCAAACTGTGGCTGAGTGCTATTATTTTTCCACAGTAAAACATGACAACATCTTATTTGTCTAAGAATTTCCTGATGTTGAGCAATAATTTTTTTTGCTTGTTTTGAAAATAAATTATTTGACTGGGTGCAGATTATTTTTTACAAATTGCATTAATGAGTTCTATTCAATAGACTTCTACTGATTACATTCTATGTATCAAGTGCTATGCTAGGCATTTCAATAGATGAAAAAGATTCGCTTGAGTGAATTTAGAACACAATTCACTTTGAACACTTGGATTTGCTGTTGTCAAAAGGGAAACAATATTTTTCTCAGAATATTCATTGCTATGCATGCTTATGTCTTATACCTAAGCTATGTTCTATCTCATGAGGACAAAACTTCTAGTTGAAGACACATTATATAAACACATGGAGCATTAACTATGAAAGATAACAGTACATAATAGCCCAATTAGTGGCACATAGACACTGTAACTCATATCTTGATTAGGAACTTGTGAAAAACTGAATTTGCATATTTGTCATGCCATGATAAGCCTATGCCAAAATGTGTCCAGGTTTCTGTTGGCCAAAACATGATTGTCTATTCTTATTTGAAATTAAAGTTTATGCCAGCTGTCCTTACCGATTTGTGATTTGTGATTCTAACAAATATTTTAAAATACTTTTACATTTCTGATATTAATGTCTGACAAATAACATTAGGTCTACACCATTAATCCAGACCGTCAGAAAACACATACTTGAAATATGATTAATTACCAATTTTGTCTATATATTTTGTCTTTATATATGAAATATGATTAATTACCAATTTTGTCTATCTTTTTGCCAATTTCTCAGGATTTTTGATAACTTTTTCCAAACATTATTTTCATTGCATTTTGGAGCCTCTTGATTCTTGATTTTGATTTAATCTCATGATATTTTGCTTTCATTGTGATATTTCTATTATTTTGTTCATGGGCAAACACTAGCTATGTAGTGTCCTTGACAGAAGGGCTGTGGCCTGGAGATGCCCACACAGTTATTAGTTCGTAAAGATTTGTGGGAAAAGTAAGTGACAAGTCTTAGGGTGGGAACTCAGCCTTTGTTTTTCATGGGTTTGTACAAGCACGCTTTTCTGACACGATATGTTACTTTCAGTATGCAAGCTCTCAACTATTAAACACTTTCCTCACAATTTCCTTTTAATATACCAGATAAAGACAAAAACACATTAGATACCACAATATAGATTATGATGTGCCTTGCATGCTGTGGTAAGATGAATAATAGACCCCCAAAAGGTATCCACATCCTAATCCATGGAACCTGTGAATGTTACTTATATGGCAAAAGGAACTTTGCTAGTGAAATTCAGTTAGGATCTTGAGATGAATTGATTAGTCTGAATTTTCTAGACGGGCCCTAAATGTCATCACATGCATCCTTATAAAGGAAACATTTGCCACAGACTATAGAAGAGGAAAGCCATGTGAAGGAAGCAAAGCAAAACAGAATCAGAGAGAAAAAGATTTGACATTGACTTTGAAGCTGAAAGAAGTGTCCGTGAGTCAAGGAATATAACTCTAGAAGCTGGAAAAGGTAAGGAAACAAATTCTCCTTTAGTGCCCCCTAAGAGAGAGTGGTCCAGTGAACATCTTGGTTTCAGCCAAGTGAAACTGATTTTGGATGTTTGGCCTCCAGAACTGTAAGAGAGTAAATTTGTATGGTATTAAGCCATGAAGTTTGTGGTAATTTGTTATAGCAGGCATAAGAAACTATACAAAAACTGCATGTTTTATCTTAATTGACCACTGTGAACTTTGCTTTTGTAGGTCATAATATATTTAGATAATGAATTTTCATTTTGGTTATAAATAAAAGCCAATTTTCATTTGGTTTCTGTCACCTTACTTTTTCAGCTAAAATTTTGATAAAGAATTCTCATATATACTTGATGTTTATTCAGTATATAGGATAATTCTACACTGAAGCAATAATGAAAATAATCATTATTGCACAAGGACACTATATATATGTGATTTGGGCACAAAAAAATTAGGTGCCCTTCCCTTCATCTTCTCTCTTTAATTCTTGTACATAATTTGTATCCAGCTGTTCTTAGAACTCCTTAGGAGATTCAATAAACATATGTTTTGCTGGGCGCCTGGGTGCCTCAGTTGGTTAAGCGACTGCCTTCGGCTCAGGTCATGATCCTGGGGTCCCTGGATCGAGTCCCGCATCGGGCTCCCTGCTCCGCGAGGAGCCTGCTTCTCCCTCTGACCCTCCCCCCTCTCATGTACTCTCTCTCATTCTTGCTCTCTCAAATAAATAAATAAATCTTTAAAAAAAAACATATGTTTTGCTAAAGCACTACAGTTAATTTAGATTCATTTGAAAATTTGAAAATCTCAGGCTTACATTTTCCTAGTACTTTTGTGTAATCCACAAATTATAAAGAAATTGGGTATTATAAGGAGTAAAATTCAGTTATTATTTTTTCTCTTTTTAAAATGATTTTTGTATTTATTGTTCCCCCAAGAACTATGCAGCATATTTTGGACACTCAAACAGGTGGAAAGGAGCTTCACAAATTAAAAATGAAAACAGAGCTAAAATAAACAGAAAAATGAGTTTTAAAAGTTAATTTGTTACACATATAACTTTCAGTATGAGATAGAGTAACAGTATGGTCTTTATGGACACTGCAATATTAATTGATGATAAATTATTTAGTGATTGATTTTATTGTCTTCTCTGAGCTCCAGTATAGATTATGGTAATTATTATTAAAAATCTCTTTCCATTTAACATTTTATGATGACAGAAATCCTTTACTGGCCCATTTGAGAATCCATTCAGTCTTTCTTAGATTTTACCATTGGCTGCCTACTTAGCACAACAGTTAAATGAATATCTAATAATTTTATTATTGCAGTGAAATATGACCCTTATTTTTAATTTTAAAAGACTGAAGTGATTAAAAACTACATTCATACTAAAAGTGCTTTAGACAGAAAGCTGACCAAGAGATGCCACAATCTTTACTGAAAATGGTTCTCTTCTTGACATTGTAATACACTTCTTTACATGTCTACGCCATTTTTTCTTTTCAATATTCTCCCCTCATTCCTCATTCCATATTTGCAACAGATTAATTTATCAGCTACCTTTCTGAAGCCAGCCAGCTCAAAAACTTTTAGATTCCTACCCCATATTTCCTACTAAACCTTCCCTTATCTACCAGTTTGCCCATAATCTCTACTGGGAAGGGAAGATGGGGTGTTCAGATCTCATTCACTCATGTCTCAAGAAACATTTTACCATATTTTACCTACTTATGTGTTTTAATTAATCTTTCTTCATTAGTTCTTTCTTCCTGTTTCCAAATATGTTCCAGTTTGTTCTATCCCAAGAGTTATTATTTTCTTCAGTGCTGACCAACTCTTTAATCTCTCAATCTTTTTCTTTTCTTTCTCTGCAAACCTCTTGAAAATGTAGAGAACTTGTCAATTTCACTAGCTAATCATCCGCTCATAACTCAAACCCTTGAAATCTGGTTTATATTTGATTCATTTCTCATCTCTACAACTATTTCTTATTCTTGACTGACTGTTTCCTGAGTTGTCCTGGCATTCTTCTCTGTTTCATATGCAGCTTTATTTCTGAGATTAAGTTAAATAATATATGAGGTTAAATAAGATTATATGTGACAAGAACTCTAGCTGTAAACTACAAAATAAATATAAAAGGAATTAATTATTGTAGTATATATTATATTTGCAATAACAATGATTATTGTTAATAGTATTATTATTTCCATTTTCTCAGTTTAAATAACCCCGCTAGTAAATGAATTACAAATGTCTATTCTGATTCCTGTGCTAAGATTTAGTCTCATATATTATTTTTCTTTAGATGTTATTTTTATTTGGATAACATATCTTTTGATAACTCAAACACAACATATGTAAAACATTTACTTACCTTCGTTTCTTAGGGGAAAAATTGAGACAACATTTGCTTTCTCTGCCTTCTCTATTTCTAACGATAGCTCTCCCAGTCACAAAACTGACAGTCGGAATTTCCTTGGATTTAGAAGCAAGAACTGTGGACCCAAACCACATGATCTTACTAGTTATTAGTTTTGTGACCATGAGAAATTTATTTATTCTTTTTGTTTCTTCGTTTCTTCATCTCAAAAGTGGGGTTAATAATAAAAACTTATCTCACGTGGTTGTTCTGTGGATTACACACATTGAAATATATAACACTTAGGGAAGCCTATAGCACACAGTAGGCATTATATATGAGTTCATTATTATTATTTGCTCTCTTCCCTTATTTAGCCAGTCACATTCCTGGTAATTTTCATTAGTAGGCTTTATGTCTCTACAAAAATAAAACTGAATTTAATTTGAGAAGATTGGAAGCTAGTCCCAATCCCAGTACTTTCTGGATTTTTTGGCAAGTCGCCTAACTTTAAAGAAAGTTTTATTATGTAAAAATGGCAAAACAAAAATGAGTATGCTTATCTCATCATTCTCTTTTAAGTTTCAAACAAATTTTTTTTGTTAAAACGCGTAGACATTTTAATATTATATCTTGCACGTATCTCTCTTTTTACTAATATTGTTCTTAAGCTATTTTCAAAGCTTATTATTTCATGATTTGGGACAAGAGGTGATGGAATAACACTGTCTGCTTTAGGGCCTCAGCTTCACCACCCAAGATTAAACAATTGCAGAGGAGTTACTCGATTTACCTGATCTTCATTTTCCCCTCTATGAAATGGTGCCAGCATTGGAATCTCCCTGTGCGGATGTCGGGAAGATTGATTAGGCAGTCAAACACAACAGTGTCAGGCACATAGTAGATATGCTTTTTTATTCTGATTACTATCATTCACCCACTTCCATGTTCTTTTTTGTTTTAAGATTTTATTTATTTATTTATTTATTTATTTATTTATTTATTTATTTAGCAAAAGAACACAGGTGTGTGAGTGGGGGGAGGGGCAGAGGGAGAGGATGCGTGAGAGAATATTCCGTGTTGAATGCATAGCCCAACTGGAGACTCTATCCCATGACCCTGAGATTATGACTTAAGGCAAAAGCTAGAGTGGGTTGCCCAGGGGCGCCTGGGTGGCTCAGTCTTTAAGCATCTGCCTTCGGCTCAGGTCCTGATCCCAGGGTCCTGGGATCGAGCCCCGCATCGGGCTCCCTGCTCAGCGAGAAGCCTGCTTCTCCCTCTCCCACTCCCCCTGCTTGTGTTCCCCCTCTCACTCTCTCTCTCTGTCAAATAAATAAATAAAATCTTAAAAAAAAAAAAAAAAAAGAAGTGGGTTGCCCAACCAACTGAGCCACCAGGAGACCCTCCATGTTCCTTCTAATCCATTTTCAGTATATGCTAAATAGAGATTTGTTAAATCAATAAACATGTGCCATATGGATATCAAACAGGGCTGGATGGAATTTCTACTTTTCCTCTTTTTTTCTTTAACCAATTTGAAGATCACCTATATTATCTGGTTTTATATTTTAATATATACAACACTTTCAGTAACTTCTCTAATGAGTTCAGAGTTGTTGTAAAAAATATGAAATAAATGTATGCATTTAATTTTTAGAGTCAAAACATATGTTTGAATATCTTCAATGTTTTTAAGAATCCTTCTTTTAAAAGGGAAGAAAAAGCTTGGATATAATGTAGACAACTCTCATAATAAATCATTATTTTTAATATAAATGAAAAGTCAGTTGCTTCAATCTAAATGAAAATTGTTTTACCATCATTTCATAGCAACCCAGTAATTTATTGCTTATACAGTATTTTTTTTTCTGGGTTTAGGAAAACTATTACATGAGTTATTGATAGTTCAATATGCTGGAAATATGTGATCTGCTTGACATAAAAGATAGAAGAGATCACATTTAAATTGAAAAATTATTTTAATGAACTGTTCAAATTTTAATTGATTTCTAAACTTGTCTGTAAATCATGCTGTTTTTCTTTTCTTTTACAAGCCTATTAAGTGGTATATGTTATTTAACTTATACCTCATTTATCACGCATCAGTTAGAATACCAAAAAAAAAAAAAATATATTGTTGAGATCTTCCTGCATCATTCTCATACAGATTCTCATACATCATTCTCATACATAATCAAATAATTAAACTTAATTATTTTCTAATCTGTGCTGGGTGTGAGGAAGTCCTTCCTCTTTTTTTACTTATTTAGTCCAAAAATTTTCATAACTACCAGCAAATATTTCCTCTGCCTGCAGTAGTTAAAAATTTACATAAAATATTTTCCTTCTTTTCCTGCATTCTTCTCCCATACCCAGAAATATGAAAAAAAAAATGCCATTGTTGTTTTTATTTACTATATTACAAAAGGGAAGTCCCTGTCAAGAAAACATCTGATTTAAAATAATTTTGTCTCTTGCAAGTCTTAACTTTTTCATTTTATCAGTTTAGTCCATGAAAACTCATGTGTACTTACATATGCAAAGAAAAGAACAGATATCAATATGGTTCAATAAACCAGTGACTGCTTATAAAATTGTTAAGTAATTTAGAGGTATATATGACATTGATACTGGTTATTTGGTTACTGCAGAATTTTTAATGTTAAGATTACTACTATTTTTAATATACTTTTTCTTAACAAATACTCCCAGCAAGGTAGAAAATGTTATTTCAGTTTTCTCTGCATTAAAAACAAAATAATAATATGTTCCAGTAAACAGCACCAATGTTCCTTGGAGAAATGGCTGGTTCCATATTTATGGGAGGCAAGGTAGAAGATGAGCATGGACTATGTTGTTCCAGAAAGCAAGGGAGTATTCAAATTCTAATGTGAATGTGTGAAAAGGGCAAGAATCTGGTTCAAAGGTGTTTTTATGGGACAAATTTAGGACAGACTGTGTATTTTAGGAAAAAAAAAAAGCACAGAAAGAAAGAAATAAGAAAATGATTGATGTTAATGGATTTTAAAAATTTGAATAACAAAAGTTTCCATGGATCCACAATGATATTTTAACAACGAAAGGAGGAGGGTAAAGAGAAAGTTCTTTGTAATAGAGCAATGAAAGCTAATATGCAGAGAAAGAATGGTAGAAGATACCTTGCCCCATCAATGTAATAATCATCAATGGAGCTAACATTGGATAAAACACTACTGAAGAACAGGATGTTTATAAGATATTTACAACATCTCAAAGTATCACCTTACAAATTACTTATTGATTGCAAAGAGAAAAAGATTCCTTTATAATGGAGAAATCTGGTGAACATCTTATCCAAGTGATTCAACTTAACGAATAAATTTTGGGACACACAGACTTTATATATCCACCTACATATGTTATACAACAGGAATATACATCATGGTAATGCTATCTGCAATAAGGTTCAATGTAGTTCTAATCATGAGGACATATCACACATATCAAGATTGTGTGGTATTCCACATGAGAGACTGAATATATAAATGGACAATGTCTAGATCATGCATAAAAATAGAATTTTGACCCACAATCTGGAACAACATGCCCAGGAAGTCAACCCATTATCTACAGTAACCAGTCCAGGAAGTGAACCTACCTTCTCTCTACAAGACTTGTAGTATATCAGAACATTTCTTTAGCAACCAGTCTGGGAATCTGGGAAGTAAAACAATAACCCTTATAAAAAAAAGGCCCCAAATGGCCAGGACTTAATTAATAACTGAAAGCTTCCCTAATTTTTGCTCCCACTTTTAACTCAGGGTTAATAGGAGAAAACCAAATATGTACCTTTAATGAATCACACGTGTTACCTCACTTCTAGTTAGCCCAGCTAACAGCTTCCCCAGGTAAATGCCACCAATCAGGGCATATTTGTAGCCTTCTCTTTTTTTCCACTATAATACTTCCCCACTCATCTGCCTGCCTTTGAATGTGCCAAAACACAAATGATGGTGATTGACTCCCTTGCACAGCAAGCTCTGAATAATAATGCTCATTCTCATTTGTGTGGTCTACTTATTTCTACGTATAAGGCATCTGACCTGAACTCTTTAAAAATACCAGTATCTTAAAGGAAGAAGAAAATATGGGTTTTATTTTATAGCAAATACATATTCAGTAATAAATTGTGTAGTTTACTTTTTAATATTTCAGCATGTGTGTTATTGTGTGTGTGTAAACATTATGTGTGTGGTTGTGTATGTGAATTTAGGTAAAAGGAGCTAAATATTGCCAAAAATTAAAAAATAATGGATTTAAATATGTGAACAAATGGTATATACTTATTTTATAGGTTTTAAATATTTACAAGTAAAGACATATAAGGGAAGGAAAATGTAATGCTGTGACACATTATATATAATCTATAATACTAACTATTAAGGGACTGAAGAAAATAAGAAATGCATGTTCATAAATGAGGTTGTGTTTTTATTCATCCAGGCCCTTTCTTTGATTCTAGATGAGGTGCAATCCTATGTTAGCTTAAGTCAAGCCATTACGTCTTAATAAAAATTGTGATGATGTATACCCAGTAAATTATTCATACACTGCCAGAAGGTCAAGTGATCAATTTCACAAAAATTTTTTTTTGAAAATTAAGTGTGTTTATTTACTTGTATATAATAGTTTTAATAAGCATGGGTGACTACAAATAATTAAAACTGAAAACATGACTTACATTTATATATCTTATGATGTAGGAAAGATGTAGGGTTTGAAGCTGATGGCCAAGAAAGAATTCTTGGGATGTGTTTGGTGCAAAAAGGTGGTTTTACTAAAGCATGGGGACATGACCCGTGGGCAGAAAGAGCTGCACCGGGGTCATGAGGAGTGACCCATTATAGACTTTCAAATTGGGAGAAGGTTAGGGAGAGCTTAAGTCTCTAAAGAATTTTGGAAGCAAGGTTTCCGGGACCTTGAGGGGGCTAGCTCTTGTTGGGAAAATGTCATTTATTACCATCTAATAAAACCTTAGTCATGAGACACTTCAGATGTATATTGGTGGGCCATATGCTTGGGGTATGGTTGCCAATACTTGTCTTGGGGGGGTTAGAGATAAAGGAAATTTCTAGAGGAATTTTTATATGTTAAAGTAAACTTACAGGATCCTGGAGGTTGGGCTAAGGTTGCCTTTTGCCCTTAGCAAAGTATCAACATTGAGACAGTTGAGTCCCTAGAGGAATGTCACTCTGCCTGTTTCAAGGACTTGTGAAATGGGGTGTAGGTAGTAAAGAAATTTAATAATTTTTCTTCTGCCTTTGTTCCCACATCCTTTTATAATAGTGATTCCTTGTTTATTTACAGTATCTCAGATGATGAGATATTACCTGTCCAGTAAAATGCTTGTTGATATTTTCTTATTTGATGTAGTAATAATTTATAGGTTATGATATTTTATAATTGATAAATTGTTTTCATACAGCACCATGTGGTCTACACTGTACTATGCTCTAGCCATCAGAAAAAGGAATTACCATCCTAGTTCTTGCCCAAAATATAAAATCACAACCCAATCCAAAAGACAAATCTATATCCAAAAGCCATCTAAATCTCAGTCTGTCTGAGCCGAGAGCAGTCTGAGGTTAAACTACTCAGTTCATTGTGCCAATTATTGTAAAATTTAGGTGTTATTCTTTTCAGGTTTGGTGAGGACAAGTGACCAGTAGAGATTTGTCACTGAAAAGGTAATTTGTTAACCACCTTTCCCAAAATGACCGGGGAGTGGGGGAGGGGCATGCCTTGCCCATGGAGAAGCACCAGGATCATCAATAAGAAGGCAGAAGGAATGGAAGGAAAACCTGGTTCTTTGTTGTGGTTTTCCCTGAGAAAGAATGGGTGAGGTAGGATAAGTAGGTTTAGGATTAGCTAGTTTGAGTAGTTGCAGTCTGTGGGGTGTATGGGCTGTATTGAGTTGTCTCATTACTGGCCTTAGGGTGATTAGGACAGGGAATATTAATCTAAAGTATAAGAGCCAGATGGAGAATGTGAGGATAGGGAGATTATGGGCTCTGGATTACTTTGCATGGGAATGGCACACTCCTAGAAAGTTGTTTGTCATTTCTAGGGAATGGCTAACCCAGAAATGGACAGTCCCTCTCTCGGTCAGTGCCAGGCTCAGATGCCAGAGCATCAGGAATACACAAAGTGAAAAATATAGTCAATAGATGAGACCCATAACCAGAAGATAAAGTTGATTACAAAGCACAGTTGACACAGAAATCTCATAAACTAAGTATAATTATGATTAACAGTTCCTTTAGAAATCACCACTTGAAATACAAATGCTTTAGATTCCAATTGCATTCAGATTGCAGTTTAACTGCTAAAAACTCTGTTTTATAATTCTTGCACATTTTAGCTTGGAAATAAATTTCAAGTTTGATACATTCTCTTTAGGTATTGCCTACACCATTTCATATTATATGATTGAAAGGTGAAGGAAAATAATGGAATTCTTATCTTAATCAAATAAAAAAGTCATTGAGAAACCTACTCTGTAGTTCTTAATCTTTTAGGAAAAAAAACATCATAAATATTTTCTCTGAAAATTTAAAAATCTTGTTAAGGGGATAAGAAAACTAATGCAAGATGAGTTAATAAAACAGTTAATAGAACAATTAAACAAAATATTACATATTTGTAAATTGTGCATTAAAATGTATTTGTTTTTGTGTTTGTTTTCATTAATTTGAAAATTAAAAGAACCAGCAGGATATGGAGAACAAGTTAAGATTAGAGTCAGATTCTTTGAAAGAACTGAAGAATTGTGATTGATAGAAAGATTTTAATAAGTATATTCAGCTAAAAAGAATGTTGCTGAAGAAATGTTTGAAGTGTTCAAGGGTCCAAAGCATGATAAAGGAGGGCAAAAAAGTATATAAAATGTTTAATATTTCTTTGTGACAATGAATGGAAATATGTTGGGTGCTGAAAATCTTGTTCTCTTAAATATCTGTTTCATAATATTTGAAGTTTGTTTAGTGAAATCTCTTTTTGGAGTAGAGTTTGAATAATAATAATTCAGGTAAATGTTATTTCAAAGGTTTAACGGTTGTTAAGCATCTTAAGTTTTCTCAAATTATCTATTGTGCCTTTTCACTTTATATAGTACATGGTCTGATTTCTTGAGGTAGTCTGGTTATATTTGTAGTTAGAGCTCAGACGCTACATAATCAATCGTAGGACAACATAGATGGATGCATTTTATAGACCTGTTTTCACATTGGATTTACACAAACACATGAATACCTTCATAGGAAAAAGTCATACCTATTGCACATATAGCACTACACTCAGGAGAACATTTTACTCTTCCCCCCCCTTTGTACACAGAACACACATTCTAGTACCTGACAATATTTTTAACAGACAAGCTCTGGATTTTTTTTTTTAAAGATTTTATTTATTTATTAGAGAGAGAGAGACTGAGAGAGAGAGCACATGAGAGGGGGGAGGGTCAGAGGGAGAAGCAGACTCCTTGCCAAGCAGGGAGCCTGATGCGGGACTCGATCCAGGGACTCCAGGATCATGATCTGAGCCGAAGGCAGTCACTTAACCAACTGAGGCACCCAGGCGCCCTGGATTTTTTTTTCTGTAAACTAAATTTTTGCTAGTTGTGTATTAGTTTTATGTTGCCTTGCAATCCAACCATTTTAATGCACTTTGTTATCTTTTTTTTTAAATTTTTGTGCCTTTATTGTCATTTATTTCATGAGATGAAATATTCTTCCTCGATAATCATTGAACTTCACAAAACAGAGGGACATTTTTCATTGCTGTTAGTAGGGCTCTCCAGTTGAACTGCAGATTTTTTTTCATTTTTATTGTTATGTTAATCCCCATACATTACATCATTAGTTTTTGATGTAGTGTTCCATGATTCATTGTTTGTGCATAACACCCAGTGCTCCATGCAGAACATGCCCTCCTCAATACCCATCGCCGGGCTAATCCATCCTCCCACCCCCCTCCCCTCTAGAACCCTCAGTTTGTTTTTCAGAGTCCATCATCTCTCATGGTTCGTCTCCCCCTCCTATTTCACCCCTTCATTTTTTTTAAGATTTTATTTATTTATATGAGAAAGAGAGAGAGCGAGAGAGAGAGAGAGAGGTCTCCAGCAAGTGGGAAGGGTAGAGGGAGAACCAGACTCCCTGCAGAGCCGGGAACCCAAAGTGGGACTCGATCCCAGGACCCCGGGATCATGACCTGAGCCAAAGGCAGATGCTTAAATGACTGAGTCACCCAGGCTCCCAGTACACTTTGTTATCTTATAATCTTGCTTTAGACATATCAATTCAACATTTAGTGAGACTAAATTCATAAATAGGAGTATCACAAATCTTTAAAGATCTGAAACAACTAGAAACGATATTGTGGAAAGTCACTGAAATAATTAGTGTGCAAAACAGAAGTAAAAGAAAAGTCGGAAATCAAGATGGAAATCAAAAGACTAAGAAGAGCCTTAAAATTTGTATTTTGCTATATTAACTGCTATTTTTCACAAGATGATGAAGTCAATACAAATAATCAGAACCATTTATTAGGAACTGATGGCAAGTCTGCACAGTGTGGGGTTATTAATAGAATTTGAGAGTGAGACAGAGCTGGGTTTAGACATTCCTAAGCTCCATTTGCCTTTCCATAAAATGGGGTTATGAGTATGAAATGCCATAATATATGTAAATCATTAATATCATGTCCAATTTCTCAGATAACACTGGTTATTTTCAAATACTAATGATAGTCGAAATTAGTATTATAGCCAAACTCGAAATACCATTTATTATGCCTTAGTATTGTTCAAAGAACTTTACATGCGTCAACTCATTTACTCTTTACAATATAAGTATCAGGGCAATATGGTAATTATCTCTGTTTGACGTACAAAAATCTACCAAAAAACAAAAAAAAACAAACCTGAGACCCAGAGTTGCTAACTAATTTATTCAAGAGATTAAGTGCTGAAGATGAAAGGTGTACACTTGGGTCTGGCTTAACTATGCCATAATGCCTGTTGGTCAAACCTGTTAGCTACTGTTGCCTCCAACAAGGAGGTGACTGAAATCCTCCAGGAAATATTACCTAGAAATACTGAACACCACGGGGCATGTGCTGACAGTACCTATGGTCAGGGTCTACCTGAGCTGGAGCTCACCATGCACTGTGCTGGCTCAGAAAACTTGCAATAGGAGTGGGGGCTGATGAGCTTTAGATAGGAAGTAACATTCATAGGGGCGCCTGGCTGGCTCAGTCGTTAAGCGTCTGCCTTCGGCTCAGGTCATGATCCCAGCGTCCTGGGATGGAGCCCCCAGGTCGGGCTCCCTGCTCCACAGGAAGCCTGCTTCTCCCTCCCCCACTCCCCCTGCTTGTGTTCCCTCTCTTGCTGTGTGTCTCAGTTCAGGTCATGATCCCAGCGTCCTGGGATGGAGCCCTGCATTGGGCTCCCTGCACAGGGGGGAGACGGCTTCTCCCTCTCCCACTCCCCCTGCTTGTGTTCCCTCTCTTGCTGTCTCTCTCTGTCAAATAAATAAATAAAATCTTAAAAAAAAAAAAGGAAGTAACATTCATAAAGTGAAAGTGACAGAAAGGGGTCTCAGGATATTCACATTAGGAAACCCCAGAAACAAAGATGGCAAAGAAGGAATATGAAAGTAGTATTTAGCGGCCAACTTACATAAGAGATAGATTTTTTTTTATGTCTAGGAATTGTGGGAGACTGATTTGGACATGAAGTTGAGGAACAGATTGTGAACAGTCTAAGGATACACATTTGGATATGATATTGCAGAAAATGGAGAAACTGTTGAAAGAGGTATCAACAAGCCAGTAGTATTGAGGGAAATTAATCTGATAGTTTTTAGGTGCCTTTTGGGTAGGTACGTCTACAGGGAGTCTAATGCCTGAAAACCATTAAAGTGCTGAATATAACGATCTAAATATGGTGGTAGAAGCAAACATTGAAAAGAAACATGGATCCTTTAGAGGAACGTATTAATAGTTCATGGGTAGCTACTGAAATCTGTGTCAAAGAAAAGTGAGTTTTTAGAAATGGCTTCTGGGGTTAAACTAAATGAGAGAATATGGTACTACTGAAATAAACAGGATTCTTGTGAAAAATTGTTAAATGAAAACTTGGTGGATACCATAGTACAAAGTTATGTTTAAGTTGAAGGAAGAAATAACTAAACATAATAGAATAGTATCAAGGAGGAGTTTTGAATGTTTCTCTCACTGGAGCTTCTGAAAATTCTTCATTTTCATTCCTTTCTTTCTCCCTTCCCTCCCTCTCTCCACTCCCTTTATTTCCAGTTTTCCTCCTTCTCTCCTTCTCCCTCCCTCCCTCTTCTCAAATTTATTCATTTTTTATGATAAATACTCATTAAGCACCTATTCTGTGAATATTTTTTTTAAAGATTTTATTTATTTATTTGAGAGAGAGAGAATGAGAGAGAGCACATGAGAGGGGGGAGGGTCAGAGGGAGAAGCAGACTCCCTGCCGAGCAGGGAGCCCGATGCGGGACTCGATCCAGGGACTCCAGGATCATGACCTGAGCTGAAGGCAGTCGCTTAACCAACTGAGCCACCCAGGCGCCCCTCTGTGAATATTTTTTTTGTTTTCTTTCTGGGTCAATAGCAATCTTATGAGTTAGCTTAACACTGGGATTAGATATGTGAGTTTCAAATCGTGACGTTAGCTTGTTCAGTCTGATAAACTACCACTTCATTTACATAGATGATGAAAATATCAATTTAACTATTAAGATAAATTTGAAACAAGTGTATGAATTATTTGCTGCAATAAATAAACCTGTACTCTATGGCCTAAAGGTTATTATAATCATATATCAAAAGTAAAGGTTGTGTGCATGAGTATGTGTATATGTAGGTGTATTTGATGAGTGTGCAGGGACCCAGTGCCGATTATCGTATTACAAGTCAATTCTTCCCAACAGCTGAGACTTAGGCTTGCTGGCATTTTGAACTTCTTTCTGCCGTTTGAGATAAGTTTATCAATTTGAACTCACATTTTCTTTTTAAGCCTGTTTTCTCCCCTAACTCCCCACTAATGTAGGAATCATTATTAATATTCTCCTTTTTTCCACATTGCAGGAGTGTTTAGTGATTTTTTTTTCCCTATACTTCTTGAGATTTAATTACTAACATTTGAATACCATATGTTTCTCCTCATCTTCCTCCAGGGTAAAAATTTGAATGTCTGCGCTGGTGCATATGCAAACTTTTTTCATTGTTGCCAAACACAGTATACATATTAGAACTGTGTGTTTCTCCTGCTCCAGTGAACTGAATTAGTTTATCATCTGAATGGTTACTTATTCATTTGTTTTGTGAGGGAAAGCTAAAAGGTTTAGGTAACTGCGGACTGAAGGTGAATTTAGAAGGACGTATGACTTAAGCCTTGTAATATTACAGAAAATATGCTATGTTTGTAAATGTGACTGATTTGTGTGTGCGTGATATATATATATACACACACACACACACATATATATATAGTCCTCTCAGTAGCTCACTTTCTATAACACAAAGTATTTAGGCTATTTTATATATATCAGGGAATGGCTGCTTTCAGCATTAATCAGATAAGGGTCACAGATAACTTTCCAAGGATTTCCATCCCCAGGGTGACAAAGAAGCCAGAGAAGATGCCCATGACTTTAGGATTGGTATGACAATAGCAACAAAACAATAGAATCTGAATAAAGTCAGCAGTTAGGAAAGGGGAATATTTCAATGACAACTGGAATGGATCCCTGACCGAAGACCAGAGGGTTGAAGAAAATCTCAGGATTCTCATGTTGGGAGATTATTTCAAGGGTTAAATAATCAGAACATCTGGGCACTGAGTAAGAACTCCAGATGGAGCAACTTAAAGTCTTCAACTCCAGCGATATGGGCACTCAAAATAGAAAATAAGTTGAATACTTGGGAAAAATACATCATTTCTTTTACACACTTGAGTTTGGGTTGACATTCATAACTACAAATAAATCTCAAAAAAAATATCAATAGTCTCCTAAAGACTGTATATTTATTGTCATCTTTTAACCATGCTTCCAGTTTGACATACTGAGTTACTACTCTCCAAAAAAGATACTATCCTTGCATTATTTAATACTATCTGTAGTTTTTATCAAATGACTGAACTTCCTTTTCATTTAGGAACTAATCATTTCTTTTAGTATTTTGATTCTCTTGAAATGTAAGTTATTTAAGTAGTAATATTTACTCTGAAAATTGTATTCACTGGTATATCAAACTGACTCATAGTTTAATCTTAGTTTCACTTTGTAATCTCTATGATCCTATTAATCTACCTCTTCTGGCCTGTTTCCATCTACCTAATATAAGAATAAACACAACACCTCATAGCTACTTCTTTAGTTTTATTGTAAAACTAACAGTAATGACAGTAGTGATATTAAACAGAGCTGTATAGCAATCACAGTAGAAATAGCAAAGTATCAAAAAACAAAACAAAACAAAACTCTTAAATTGTTTCAGCAGGCATTGTGCTAAGCAATTTCTCCACAAATTGTATTAGGCATTTTCTATTGATTAACTTATTTAATATTCACAGCAACTCCTGAGGTAGGCAACATTTTACTCCATTATACAAATAAGGAAACTTAGGTTTAAAAGAGTAAGCCACTTCCTCATGCTACAGAGACAATGCATGTTGGCTATAATTCCCACACAGAGCTGGCTCTTGCAGTCACCATATGATGTAAAGGCAAAAAGTTAGGTAACAAATGTTAGCTCGTTCCCTGACCTTAACAGTTGTTCTCAAATTTGGGGACAACAGAAATATCTGGGGAACTACATGAAATGTGGATTGCTGCTTCCTTCCACTGAGCTTCTGGTTAATTAGGACTCGAAGGGAGGCCCAAGAATTTGTATTTCCAACCAAATCCCACGTGGCAATAATGCTGCTAGTCCCAGGAAAACATTTTGAGAACCACTGTTCTAGATCAGATCTGTGGAGAAACCCATCAAGGTTATAAAGTGGTCTTAGTGAAGGAAGTATAGGTCTACAGATGCTTGGATAAGGCCAGTCTACAACCTAATTGGAGGATACCATTCATGAAACATTTCGTCTTTTCAGAAATTTCATCATTAGAAAACCATTACTTTCCACCATTATATTTTCTCTTGTTAAATTGAATTAATATTTTGGAAGGGATAGTGTCTATTCATCCATTTATGACCATTTTGGTGGACACAAACACAATACAAAGATGAATAATGCATGGTCCCTGGCTTTAAGGGCCTTACTATCTATAGAACGAAACTAAACCTATAAGCAACAAAGCATAAAGATCTTATGCAAATTGGCAAAAAGTTCATTTATGGCACAAAAGCAGAGGATAACAATTCAACTCAAGTTGGAGTATGCAGTTGGGGGAGTTGAAAAGGTGAAAAGTAGAAAAGGTTGGATAGATGAGTTGATGTTTTAGCTAAGAAGTGTTGAAATCCAAGAAGGTTTCCACTAGTCAGGGCATAGGGCTTTGTTGGTGAAATCTGGGCTACAGGAAGAGTAGATCTGAGGAACAAGGCTGGTACCAGATTAAGTATAGTGTTATGTCTCTAATAAAGAATTTGGGCTTCATGCCAAACGCAATCGTGAATTTCCACATGTGTTTTAAGCAGGTGTGAAATATCTCCTTTGTGACATTAAAGAGTAGTCTGATGACAATTTGCAGTGTTTACTGACCAACAGGCAGATCAAGGTTAGTAAGACTAATTTTGTTAATGAAATAGTCCTGAGAAAAGAAGAGTTCCTCAAATAAAGAGTTGGTAGTGTGTGTGTGTGTGTGTGTGTGTGTATACATATATATATATATAGAGAGAGAGAGAGAGAGAGAGAGAGAGAGAGAGAGAGAAATATAAATATAGATGGAATGAATTTGATAGTCAGAAATGTGATTAACAGGGATTTTTGTTGTTAATTGCATGAAATTGGTATCACTAGAGACTAAAGGATCAGAATCAGGCTCCGGCTAAGAAATTATATAGATCAGTGGTTCTCAAACTTCTGCATATTAGAATATCTGGGAACAACTTTGAAGAATCCTGATACACAGGCCACACCCCTTACGATTAGTTCAGAAGCTGTGGTAGCAGCAGTAATCTCCAGCTGAGTCCAAGTGCATCCCAGCTGGACATCCATAATTATTATAGATAATAGTGCCATTTCCTAGACAGGGAACAGACATGTAATGTGGATAAGAATGTGTCCAAAAGAATGTGAAGAGAAACAGGATCTGAAAATATAAGAGATGGTCTAACAATAGAATAAATGGCCCTGAAGGTGATGAGAGGATGTAGGGGGCAGAGTAGAGGTGGAGATACTAAACCTCATATTGAACAAGAGGTGCTTCAGTTTCTGAAACTAAGGTAAAAGGGGGTAACACATGACCTAGATATAAATAGAGTCTCCACCAAAACAGCAAGAAGCTGGAATGTTCATGCCCAATAGACTCACATCCCTCTGGTAAGGAGTGGCTATGCCATCCCCAGTGACAAAGGGGAAGGAGAAAATTGGGGTACAGTGCTTGGAAAAATCATTTTCAGCTATGGAACTGCATAGCAGGGAATGCTTGCTGGTGGGGGCCTGGTAAAGATCAGGAATATCTCAGGGGGAGAAATCCTTTAGAAGCAGAGCAAAGATCACAGGAAAGTGACTATTTGCTATTGTTAGCTCCGAATATGAACATTTTTCTTACTTCCGGAAACATCTTTTTAAGCACTACATTTAAAAATATAGTCTGTAAGAGAGCTCCCATATACTAATATGCCTTGCTTTTATGGTCAAGTAGTGTGATCCAGAATAAGTACCTGACCCTCATGGACCAATTAAAGTCCTTCCCCAAGACTTCTATAATTTGAAATAAGAATAAGAACAAGCCAATCCTTCTCTAATGTGAGGAACTAGCTATCAAATATGAGATTTGGTCTCTGTGAGACCACTGTCTTCACCATGTAAAACTGATGGTCTGCAGTCAGAGCAGAAGAAAGGCGCCAAGGAAATAAAAGCAGAAAAGAGAAATAGCAACAAGAGGAGAGTTACGAAGGAAGTCCAGCCCTGAACTTCCTGTGCTTTGGTTGTTCATTCTTTCCTCTAAGTTGGAAGTGCACTGTGGTATCCCAGTGTCTTTTGAGAAATTATTCCTTTTGTTGCTGATTTTAAAAAAGATAGCTGTCTAACAAAAAGTGTATGCACCCTGGGGTGCTTGGGTAGCTCAGTCAGTTGAGCATCTGACTCTTGATCTCAGCTCAGGTATTGATCTCAGGGTTGTGAGTTCAAGCCGTACATTGGGCTCCATGCTGGGCATGGAGCCTACTTGAAAAAAATGTAAGAACCCTATAAACTTGCCATGTGAACAGTACATTTCGTGATCCATGCCCAGTAGAATGTGACTGGAAATACTGTGTATTTCCAGGCCAAATGAATTAGGAAGCATGAATGCTTTTTTTTCATTCTCTCTGTTTCTTTAAGCCTGGATAAAGACTGATCTGAGGTCTTAGGAAAATGCAGAAGAAAATAGTCTAAATCCTGAATTTTTAAGTGTAAGAAAGCAGTTCTACGAAAGCAACACACAGTAGATTTTTATGTTATAAAAAAATATTTCCAATCATGTCAAGCTACCAAAATTGTAGAATTTCTTTGTTGTAGCAGCTAGTGTTATTCTAACTCCCTAAATAACAAACCAGGAAAATCTGATTTGGATTTTTATACATTATAACAAAGAATGCAAGTGTAATAGTCATTGTTTTATTCACTAAATATTAGCAGTCTTTAGGAAACATCATACACTAACTGGTCCTCTTCAGAGACCATATGACAAGATCTGGCCAAGAGTTGTCAGCAGAACTAGTGTATATTATATCCCTGTAAGAGCTTTAAATTGCAGTGTAAAACATAATTGAGCTTTTTTTTTTTAAGATTTTATTTATTTATTTGAGAGAGAGAGAATGAGAGAGAGAGAGAGCATGAGATGGGGGAGGGTCAGAGGGAGAAGCAGACTCCCCGCCGAGCAGGGAGCCTGATGTGGGACTCAATCCCAGGACTCCAGGATCATGACCTGAGCCGAAGGCAGTCACTTAACCAACTGAGCCACCCAGGCGCCCCATAATTGAGCTTTTTATTTATTTTTTTCCTAGTCCTCCCTTCCTTCGGTGACTCTAATTACATTATGTATTTGATCCCAAGAAGTAAGTTGTTAGCCATCTCTCTCTCTCTTTTTTTTTTTTTTTTTTGTAAGTAGACACCAGACACCCCAGCCATCTCTGATTTTCTATTACTATTTTTTTTTTATTTCAGTGTTTTGTTTTAGAGAGTTTCTTTTGCTATGTCTTCAAATTTACTCGTCTCCTGCAATGTCCAATTGGGTGAAAATCCCATCCAATGTATTTTTTTATTTTGAACATTGTAGTTTTCAGCACTGACAGCTTGATTTGTGTCTTTCTTATATCTTCCATGTTCCTCTAAATATGTTCATTCTTTCCTCTAGTTGCTTAAATATCTGAAATTTAATGCCCTTATCTAGTAATTATAGTGTGTGTGTGTGTGTGTATATATATATATTCTATGTAAATTTCAAATCACAGATTGTTCTTTTCATTACGGATAGAATTTTTTCTACCTCTTTGTGTTGGATGCCAGACACTATGAAGTTTATTTTCCTGGATGCTGCAGTGTGTGTGTGTGTGTGTGTGTGTATGTGTATACTCCTACAGATTATTTTGTACTTTTTTCTAAAGTGCATTGAAGTTACTTGGAATCAGTCTGATCCTTTAAGGATTTGCTTTTAAATTTTGTTAGCTTGGACCAGAGCAGCATATATCTCAGGATTAAACCCAGTGCCTCATGAATGAGGATGATTTCCACTCTGGCAAGTGAGAGTGGTCCCTATTCTCAGCCAGGTCTCAGATTACTGTTTCCTCATATCGTTTCAGGTTTTTCTGAAACGTGTAACTTTTTGTTACATGTCTGCTAAATACTAAAAGGCCACCATCTGCAGTTTCCTGAATTCTCCATCTGTGTAGTCCTCTCCTTTCTGGTATTCTGCCTTGTCAATTCCAGCTGCTTCTGCCTCCCTGCACTCCCAGTTCCATCTTTTCCACTCAGGGAATCCACTAGCTGGGATCCCCCACTTTGCGTGGTGATGTAGGTGATGTAGAAAGTCTCAAAACCTGAACCATTAAAATAATTTGCAGGCCCGGTGCTGATGGAAAATGCAAAAACTCTTGTTCAAATATTATTAAGAATTGCAAGCTAGTGAGAGCAGGAATTGCACCAAATGTTCAACACTGTGTAACTGCACACTTTTCGTGATCATGAAGCCAGCATGCTCAAGGCAAGAATTTAATACAATAGCAGTGTTCTTCCAGCTTGTTTCCTATCTCATGGATTGCTATCCTTCATTGCTCAATGTCCGATGTTTTAAAAAATACCTTTTCTTATATTCTGTTCTGATTTTTAGGTGTCTCAGATGACAGAGCAAATCTTTTCTTTGTTACTCTCTCTTGGCCAGAAGTGAGTTTCCCTTACTAATCAGCTGACTAGGAACTTCTTAATTATGTAGGGGCTTTTCTCTTGAGATGAGCTTAGTATATCAACTATTTTTCTTGAATTTTATCAATTCACTTTTTCAGGTAATGCTAGATGGTAAATGATATAATTTTATTCAGTGTTCCTTTAAAATCTGACACATATATAGGTGTACCTGTATACTTTGAAGATACTGTATTACTTACAAATTGAAGGTTCAAGACTTCAGTGGAGGAAGTAGCAGCAGATGTGGTGGAAATAGCCAGAGAGCTAGCATGAGAAGTGGAGCCTGAAGATGGGACTGGATTGCTGCCCTCTCATGATAAAACCTGAATGGATGAAGAGTTTCTTCCTATGGATGAGCAAGGGAAGTGGTTTCTTGAGATGGCATCTACTCCTGGTAAAGATGTTCTGAAGATTGTTGAAATGACAACAAAGGATTTAGAATATTATGAAACTTAGTCAAAAAGCAATGGCAGGGTTTGAGAGGATTGTCCTCAATTTTGAGAGAAGTTCTACTGTAGGTAAAGTGCTATCAAACAGCATTGTGTGCTACAGAGAGATTGTTTGTGAAAGGAAGAGTCAATTGATGCAGCAAACTTCGATGGCATCTTATTTAAGATATTGCCACTGCCACCCTATCCTTCATCAACCACCACTCTGATCAGTCAGTAGCCTTCAGCACTGAGGCAAGTATTGCTCAAAAGCTTGCTGAATGCTCAAATAATGGTTAGTAGCTTTAAATTCAGATATACACATTGATCTTTTAGACATACTGCTATTGCATACTTAATAGACTATGGTTTAGTGTAAACATAACTTCTATATGCACTGGGAAACCAAAAAATTCATTTGACTTGTTTTGTCATGGTAGTCTGGAACCAAATATACAATTTCTCTGAGATATTCTTGTGCCTGAATTATTATTTCTGGCACACCTACCAGAATTGTTTATTAATTGGATTTGTGTTTGGTTGTGATATATTTTGAGATTTCTTGATGAATTACAGTATTCAATGTTGTTCAAGTACCTAGAAAAAACAACAGATCTTTTCTTCATATGAGCAGATATTGTGGATGTTTGGTCTTGGATACCACCTCTAATGCTAGAGCACAAATTGCAAATTTCACTTTCTGCAGGAATTTGATAGGTGACACAAGGAAGTATTGGGGATTAGTAACAGATACTAGTTGCAGATGAGTCTCTGGGTGATTGAGGGATGGGTTTGCAAAGAATGTGTAAACCAACATTCTTTTTTTTTTTTTTTTAAAGAAGCTACAAATATAGCTGTTCATGTGAAAAATAATAATAAAAATATTGTACAGGCCCCAAATATATGATATCCATTTTTTTCTGTTGATAGTTTCTATTTTATGATCACTACCTTATTTGAGATTATTATTAATATATTTTATCAAGGAGAGTTTCTTCAAAAAGAATGACATAAAAATATGCAATAGCCTATGAGAATAAACTAGGATGACTCTAGTTGAAACTGTAAAAGTGTGGAAAGAGGTGAGTACTCACAACCACCCCTACCTCTACCACAGAGTGTTGACAGTCATTGGCTAGGAGTATATCACATTGTTTTCTAAGAAATCAAGTGGATAGATCTTTGCCCTTGATGAATGATTAGTTTTTTCTTTTTCTTTTTTCTTTTTTTAGTCAAGGATGGCAAAAGCATTAAATTTAAAATTCTTCTTTCTAATGTGGTAACCACTAACCACATGTGGTTATTAAGCCCTTGAAATGTGGTTAGTAAAAATACAATCTGCACACCATATTTTACAGACATACTAAAAATAAAAAGTAAAAGGTGTTAATGATAATTTTGAATATCTATTACACATTGAAATAATACTGTTTGGATATATTAGATAAAATGAAATATATTATTAGTATTAATTTAATCTTTTTTTAACCTTTTTAGTGTAGCTACTAAAATTTATTCATTTATTTATTTTTAAAAATTCATTTATTCATTTTCAGAGAGAGAGAGAAAGTGGGAGGAGGGGCAGAGGAAGAGGGAGAGAATCTCAAGTAGACACCTTGCTGAGAGCAGAGTCCAATATGGGGCTTGATCTTACAACCCTGAGATGGTAGGGGCACCTGGGTGGCTCAGTCGTTAAGCGTCTGCCTTCGGCACAGGTCATGGTCCCGGAGTCCTGGGATCGAGCCCCGCATCGGGCTCCCTGCTCTGTGGGAAGCCTGCTTCTCCCTCTCCCACTCCCCCTGCTTGTGTTTCCTCTTTCGCTGTGTCTCTCTCTCTGTCAAATAAATAAATAAAATCTTTGAAAAAAAAAACAAAAAAAACCCTGAGATGGTAAACTGAGCTGAAATCAAAAGTCGGATGCTCAACTGACTGAGCCATCCAGGGGCTCCAAAATTTAAAAGTAAATATGTTTTTCTCATTTTATTTTAATGGTCAATGCTGATCTCAAAGCACTTGGGCATTAAAAAGCATCAAAGAATAACAATGCATACCAAGCGGGATTTATTCCTGGGCTGCAAGGTTGGTTCAATATCCACAAATCAATCAATGTGATACAATACATTAATAAAAAAAAGAACAAGAACCATATGATCCTCTCAATAGATGCAGAAAACGTATTTGACAAACTATAGCATCCTTTCTTGATTAAAACTCTTCACAGTGTAGGGATAGAGGGTACATACCTCAATATAAAAGTCATCTATGAAAAACCCACAGCAAATATCATTCTTAATGGAGAAAAACTGAGATATTTTCCCCTACGGTCAGGAACACAGCAGGGATGTCCACTATCACCACTGCTTTTCAACATAGTACTAGAAGTCCTAACCTCAGCAATCAGACAACAAAAAGAAATAAAAGACATCAGTTGGCAAAGAAGAAGTCAAACTCTCACTCTTTGCAGATGATATGATACTTTATGTGGAAAACTCAAAAGACTCCACCCCAAAACTGCTAGAACTCATATAGGAATTCAATAAAGTGGGAGGATATAAAATCAATGCACAGAAATCAGTTGCATTTCTATACAACAACAATAAGATAGAAGAAAGAGAAATTAAAGAGTTGATCCCATTTACAATTGCACCCAAAAACACAAGATACCTAGGAATAAATCTAACCAAAGAGGCAATGAATCTGTACTCAGAAAACTATAGAATACTCATGAAAGAAATTGAGGAAGACACAAAGAAATGGAAAAACATTCCATGATCATGGATTAGAAGAACAAATATTGTTAAAATGTCAATGCTACCTAGAGCAATCTACACATTTAATGCAATCTATAGCAAAATACCATTAACTCTTTTCAAAGAAATGGAAAAAATCCTAAAATTTGTATGGAACCAGAATATACCCCAAATAGCCAGAGGAATGTTAAAAAGGAAAGGAAAGCTGGTGCCATCACAGTTCTGGGCTTCAAGCTCTATTACAAAGCTGTCATCATCAAGACAGTAAAGTACTGTCAAAACAGTACTACAAAAAGAGACACATAGATCAATTGAACAGAATAGAGAGTCCAGAAATGGGCCCTCAACTCTATGGTCAACTAATCTTCGACAGAGCAGGAAAGAATGTTCGATGGAAAAGACAGTCTCTTCAAAAAATGGTGTTGGGAAAATTGGATAGCCACATGCAGAAGAATGAAACTGGACTATTTCCTTAGAGCACACACAAAAATAGACTCAAAATGGATGAAAGACCTAAATGTGAGGCAGGAATCCATCAAAATCCTTGAGGAAACCACAGGCAGCAACCTCTTTGACCTCAGCGGAAGCAACTTCTTCCTAGAAACATCGCCAAAGGCAAGGGAAGCAAGGGCAAAAATGAACTATTGGGACTTCAACAAGATAAAAAGCTTTTGCACAGCAAAGGAAACAGTCAACAAAACCAAAAGAAAGCTAACAGAATGGGAGAAGATATTTGCAAATGACATATCAGATAAAGGGCTAGTATCCAAAATCTATAAAGAATTATCAAACTCAACACCCAAAGAACAACTAATCAAATCAAGAAATGGGCAGAAGACACGAACAGACATTTCTGCAAAGACATCCAAATGGCCAACAGACACATGAAAAAGTGCTCAATATCACTCGGCATCAGGGAAATCCAAATCAAAACCTCAATAAGATACCACCTCATACCAGTCAGAATGGCTAAAATTAACAAGTCAGGAAATGACAGATGTTGGTGAGGATGCGGAGAAAGGGGCACCCTCCTACACTGTTGGTGGGAATGCAAGCTGGTGCAGCCACTCTGGAAAACAGTATGGAGGTTCCTCAAAAAGTTGAAAATAGAGCTACCCTACCACCCAGCAATTGCACTACTGGGTATTTACCCCAAAGATACAAATGTAGGGATCCAAAGGGGCACGTGTACCCCAATGTTTATAGCAGCAATTTCCACAATAGCCAAACTGTGGAAAGAGCCTAGATGTCCATCAGCAGATGAATGGATAAAGAAGATGTTTTGTACATATACAATGGAATATTATGCAGCCATCGAAATCTTGCCATCTGCAACAATGTAGATGGAACTAGAGGGTATTATGCTAAGTGAAATAAGTCAGTCAGAGAAAGATAAGTATCATATGATCTCACTGATATGAGGATTTTGAGAAACAAGACAGAGGATCATAGGGGATTGGAGCGAAAACTTAAACAAGATGAAACCAGAGAGGGAGAGAAACCATAAGAGATTCTTAATCTCAGGAAACAAACTGAGGGTTGCTGGAGTGGAGGGGCCTGGGAGGGATGGGATAGCTGGGTGATGAACACTGGGGAGGGTATGTGCTATGGTGAGTGCTGTGAATTGTGTAAGACTGATAAATCACAGACCTGTACCCCGGAAACAAATAATACATTATATGTCATTAAATTTTTTTTAAAAACCCAAAAAACAAAAAAGAAGAAAAAAAAAAAAACAATGCATAGAGCATGGTGGCAATTAGTTGTTTGCAAACTCTCAATTTTGTAAAGATTGAACCCAAAGTTTCTTTAGGAAAGGGAATGCTTTAAAGCTATTGCTACTATTAATCTTTTCAATATTTTTATAAACTATCAATACAAAAGATAGATTTTTCTTTTATCTCTGCTTCTCTTCAGTAGCTTTGTTATTTTTAATAGTCTTGTTTTTCCATATGTATGTTATTTCAGATATTTTTTCTTTATCTAATATTTATCTTCATAATAACCCTGCATGGTAAGACAGAAATTACCTCTATTTTATCTTTATATTTCCTTTTCTCCTTTGCCTGTATCTAGGGAACAGGGAAGCTTAGAGAAAATAAACTCCTAGGTCAGTCATTCATTCAACATTCACAGTGAAGAAATCGTTTCTTATTTTCACAAAATTGATAAACTTTTGAAAAATTGGCTGTCCTCAATATCATTCTCTTAGAGTCCAACAGGCTACTTCTCCATTTACATGAACTTGCTGTACTTCTCAAGCTCTCATTTCACTTTTAATATTGCTTCTGTTGCCCATTGGAGACAATGGCACTGCCAAGCAACTCCTTAGGAACTCTGAAGACAAGAATTACAGCCCATGATAGGCTAGGAAGAGAGACAATATTATGAAGTCCAAAACTTCTCTTTCCTTAATTAATGCCTCACATCTCAGATAACTTGGTGACAGGTCTAAACCAGGGTCTGCTTCATGGGAATCAGAAGAAGTTCCAACTGTGAATAGTCACTAACTGAACCATCAAAGGTGCGTTCACAATTGCCTGCTGATGGTAAGATGTCAGTGGTGTGAGCAAACCCTTTTCATGTCCTAGATGACCTTATTTAAACTGTGTAGGGGAAGGGAAGTTCTAGCTGGAACAAATAAGTTGCCCACTTTGGGTTATCAGTATTGCAGAATATGGGAAAGACACTGTTAAAATCCATCCTGTGTTTCTTTCTCTTGTATTTGTAACTTCACGTCTATGCCTCCATATTATAATTACTTTGAAAACCTCTGTATTTGTTTTCTAATAATGTTATAATAAAATTACCACAGACTTGGTGGTTTAAACAATACACATTTATTATCTTGCATTTCGTACGTTAAGTGTCTGATGTGGGCCTCACTGGGCTAAAATCAAGGTATTGGCACATACTACATTATATTTTGGAGGCTCATGAGAGAACCTGTTCCTTTATTCTACAGCTTCTAGAGGCCACCCACATTCCTTGGCTCATGGTTAACACATTTTATCTTCAAAGACAGTGCCTTAACATCTGTCCAACTTTTCTCCCCTAATTACATATCCCTCTGATCACAAATGGAAAGGTTCTCCCCTTTTTTTTTATCATTCATGTGATTATATTGGGCCCAGGCCAATCTACACATCTCAAAAGCCTTAACTTAATCGTGTTTGCAACATCCCTTTTATCATAGACATGAACATTTTAGTGGATTGTAGTAATTAGAATGTGGACACCTTTTTTTGCGGGGGGGGCATTACTCTGCCTACCACAACTTCTGTTGCTCTGAGTCTTTCCACAGGACTTACATCCTTTCAAAGCAATATTTTTTTTTCCTTTCACATAGGTATTCTTCCAAAGAACACATTGCAATGGCATAAAAAATATCCCTGCCCATATAACAACCAAAAACCTTTTTGAAAGCAGTTTATCTCATATTATATCTTTAAATCATGTAATCTTCCATCCAAACCAACCAAGACTTGGATTTATACATTAAGATTCCTACATAAGGAAAGTTATTAAGTAGCAAGATTTACATTGTTTTATATATTTTTCCTCTTTTAGCTATAGCAGATTTCATAAATCTGACATTTTTACTTTGTCATCACTGACAAAATTATTTTTTTAAAAAATTCCAAAGGATAAATCTTATTTAAGATTCAAAATCTTAAGATTCAAAATAAAGGAATTACATCTTCTGTTGAATTGATGCTTTTTAAAGGTGGATAAATATTAACTGTCAATAATTAAAATTTGTTCACTGTATTAGAGTTCTCCCGAGAAATGGAACCATTGAACTATCTGTATATCTATCATCTATCTATCTATCTATCTATCTATCTATCTATCTATCTCTCTCTCTCTCTCTCTCTCTCTCTATCTATCTACCTATCTATCTACCTATCATCTGTCATCTATCTATCATCTATCTATCTATCTATCTATCTATCTATCTATCTATCTATCTATCT
>NW_023270442.1:3383760-3441268 GCF_011800145.1 Mirounga leonina
TCATCATCATCATCTATCATTTATCTATCATCTATCTTTTTTTTTTAAAGATTTTATTTTATTTATTTGACAGAGAGAGAGAGAGAGAGACAGCTAGAGAGGGAACACAAGCAGGGGGAGTGGGAGAGGGAGAAGCAGGCTCCTGGCCGAGCAGGGAGCCCGATGCGGGGCTCGATCCCAGGACCCTGGGATCATGACCTGAGCCGAAGGCAGATGCTTAACGACTGAGCCACCCAGGCGCCCCTCTATCATCTATCTATCTATCTACCTATCTATCTCTCATCATCATCTATCTATCATCTATCAATCATCTATCTAAAGAAAGATTTGTTTTAAGCAACTGGCTCACACAATTAAGGGGGCTGATTTTGTATGTCCAAAATGTGTAGCATTATCTAGCAGGTTAGAAATGCAGGTAAGAGTCGATGCTGCAGTCTTGAGTTCAAAATCTATAGATGAATCAGTAGGCTGGGAACTCAGGGCTTGTATGTTGAAGTCTTGAGGAAGAATTTCTTCCTCAGGAAACTTGCCTTTTTTTTTTTTTTTAATGTTCTTCAACTGATTGGATGAGGTATATTCACTTTGTGATGAGTAATCTGCTTTACTTTAAGTCAACTGAGTGTAAATGTTAATAACATCCACAACTACATTTACAGCAAAATCTAGACTAGTGTATGGCTAAACAACTGGGCACTAACCACATTGACAGATAAAGCTAACCATTGTCCCATTTGTGTAAATTATTGTGGGATAAAAGCTTCATCTGAAGGACTCATTATTTTTGTGAAGGCATTTAAATTAAATATTTTCTTACATCTTTTGATTCAGTAGATCTCTATTGAGTGCCTACTACATAGATGTTTACAATATAACATTTTAGGGGTGCCTGGCTGGTTCATTTGGAAGAGCAAGTGACTATTTGTTGTTGTTGTTGTTGTTGTTAGAGAGAGAGAGAGAGAATCTTAAGCAGGCTCCAAGCTCAGCATGGAGCATGCTGCGAGGCTTGATCTCAGGACCCTGAGATCATGACCTGAGCCAAAATCAAGAGTCAAACTCTTAACTGACTGAACCACCCAGGTGTTCTAGAAGAGCAAAAGACTCTTGATCTCTAGGTTGTGAGTTTGAGCCCCATGTTAGGTATAGAGATTTCCTAAATAAATAAAACTTTTTTAAAAATAACATTTTTATATAAATATATAGATATCTACTAAGCACAGACACATAAAGCATAAGCACATAAAGATGAATAAGATGAACTTGAGAAAATTGTTGTCCAATGAAAAAGATAAATATATGTACAAATCATCATAGCACAACATTCTTGGCACTAAAAGAAGAATGAATTCAGTAGCATGATTGCAGTGTGAATGGAGTGTTCACTGACATAGCCTAAGGAGTCATGCTTTAAGGAACTAGAGAAACTGGCTAGTGTGACAAAGTAAGAAAGGGCATTACAAGCAGATCATAGACCAAATAGCATGACATTCTGTTGCTGTTCAGAGAGCTGAACATGTTGGTTTATCTTAAATTCTGCCTAATGTTAGGAGGGTAAGTGGAGTCATACTGTGAACAGCCTTGAATGTCAGACCACATTTCATCTTGCAGGAACTAAGGTGCCATTAAAATATTAGTTGTTTCCCCCCTTCATTCGGAGGGGGAGACGAACCATGAGAGACGACGGACTCTGAGAAACAAACTGAGGGTTCTGGAGGGGGGAGATGCGTTAGCCCGGTGATGGGTATTAGGGAGGGCACGTTCTGCATGGAGCACTGGGTGTTATATGCAAACAATGAATCATGGAACAGTACATCAAAAACTAATGATGTGATATATGGTGATTAACATAACAATAAAAAATTAAAAGAAATTAGTTGTTAATTGGGAGAACACATCAGATTTGTCTTTACAGTCCTTAAAAAGGCTACTTCCATTTGAGGAAAGGCACTACTTGTTCCCTCCCCAGTGTTTCTAAAGAAAGAGAATGTGGAGATACTCATTCAGTCATCCAAATTAAATTAAATTAATTAATTAATTAATTAATTAATTAATTTGGCAGAGAGAGACACAGCGAGAGAGGGAACACAAGCAGGGGGAGTGGGAGAGGGAGAAGCAGGCCTTCCGCAAAGCAGGGAGCCCGATGCGGGGCTCGACCCCAGGACCCTGGGATCATGACCTGAGCCGAAGGCAGACGCTTAATGACTGAGCCACCCAGGCATCCCCAGTCATCCAAATTTTAAAGCGTTGTGAATCAGTTTTAATTATTATCATGACTTACTAATAACATGAAAAGATGATTCTGATTTACAAGCTGATTTAGAACCATAGCAATTAAAGATGGTAAATGAGGGGAGAAAAATGCCTCCTTTTCTTTGTCTATGTTGGTACTTATTCTAATGGATCTAGGCCACAAACTACAGAAATAAAACAATTCCTTGTTAAATATCTCTATAAAATGTTAAATGATATTTAAAGATGAAAGTTGTTTTTTAAATCATGGTTGATTTTATGAGGTTCAGATATACTGAAGAGTTCTATTAAGCATCAGGCACATTAATATATAAGTGCATTAATTTCTATGCTGCATAACTAATTATCACAAATTAATATAAAGCAAATTTTATGTTATATTAAAATAATAAAGATTTAGTATCTCAGTTTCTGTTAACCAGAAATTCTGCTACAGATGAACTAGATTCTCTGGGTCTCACCAGGCTAAACCCCAGGTGCTGGCCATGTCTGCATTTTCATCAAAGGCTCTACTAGGACAAGACACATTTCAAATTTCTCTCAGGTCATTGGCAGAATTTATCTCCTGTTTCAGTAGCATAGGCCTTCTTGGTTTTTAGCTGGCTACCAGCTGGAGACTGGTCTCAGCTCTTAGATACTATCTGTAATTTCTTGCCACATGGCCCTCTCTATAGACCCTTTCACATAAGGTAGCTTACCTTCTTTTCTTTAAGATTTTATTTATTTATTTGAGAGAGAGAGAGCACAAAAGAGGGAGCATGAAAGAGAGAGGGAGAAGACTCCCACTGAGCAGGCAGCCCAAAGCAGTTCTCAATCTCAGGACCCTGGGATCATGACCTGTGCAGAAGGCAGATGTTTAACTGACTGAGCCACCCATGTGTCCTGGTAGCTTACTTTCAAATCCAGGAATGGAGAGTCTTTCGTTTAAGGCTGCTAAAAATATGAAGGAGATATCCTATCATCTTTGTCATCTTATGTAACTTAATCAGAGGAGTAACATTACATTACCTTTGCCATATTCCATGTGTTAGAAGCAACTCACAGGTCTCACCTGCACACAAGGAGAGGAGAGTACACAAAGGTGTGAACATCAGGAAGTGGGAATTATTCAGTATCCTCCATGATGATCTTCCACATGTGATATGCAAAAAAGTCATGTTTAAATCTTTTGGAAGCCTCCAGAGGCTTTTGAAGCATTCTGGATCAACATGTAAAAATTATTTCCAGAATGTGCACAAATAGCGCAATGTGTTAAAAAATGCCTCAAATATTACATTCATCAAATTGCTAGGAAAAGGATGAAAAAGCAACTTTTTAGTGTAAAGAAGCTTCATAAGGATTAGTAATCAAGGAGGATTTTTAACAACAATCAATACAGATAACTATTGTTTTTCCAGAGTCATATTTAGGCTATTTTACATTAGACAGCTTTTATAATATGTGCACAAATTAGATGCATAGCTTGAAAGTTATCTAATGTAAAATAGCATATATGCTATCTTTAAAAATATACATATATATATTCTTAATGCCTGAAAGTGCTGAAATGAAAGTCTTACCTTGTTGGTAATTAAGTAATTTCAGGTTGAATCACTGACAATCATAGACTTGCATTGAACACATGAGAATTCAAAGTGAAGTATATAATGATCCCACACATGGCTACAGTGAGTTTAATAAATCAATCTCAAAGTCCCTGTAGGAAGGCAAGATCTTCCACCTGTTCAAGTCCTTTCAGGGATGACTTAACTTCAATAGAATGATCACCATCCACAGGCACACTTGGCAGCCAACAGTTCACATGCTGTAGTCCCTGAAGCACAATGTATCACATTGTAATGAGAAAAGGTCCACAACAGATGAAAAAATGCCCTGTCAGGCTTCAAAAGGGACTATAGTTATAACCAGAATTAGAGGACTGTGGGACTTAGGAGTGTTTTGCATCAACGGAAATATTGTGTTTAAAGTTAACCCTCATTGGAGGGGCAATATTTGCAGAAATATAACTGACAAATTAAAGCTGTTCACGTCTCCTCCTGGAAATGCATCTTTTATGTTATTTCTACAGTTATAATCTGTGGATCAAAATTTCCATCTTGTGTCTACCACCCAATAGTCTACATCCTAATTTTGGACCACATTTTTTTTTAATTATGTTATGTTAACCACCATACATTACATCATTAGTTTTTGATGTAGTGTTCCATGATTCATTGTTTGCATATAACACCCAGTGCTCCATGCAGAACGTGCCCTCTTTAATACCCATCACCAGGCTAACCCATCCCCGCACCCCCTCCCCTCTAGAACCCTCAGTTTGTTTTTCAGAGTCCATCGTCTCTCATGGTTCATCTCCCCCTCCGATTTCCCCCCCTTCATTCTTCCCCTCCTGCTATCTTCTTCTTTTTTTTTTTTTAAACATATAATGTATTATTTGTTTCAGAGGTACAGGTGGACCGCATTTTTTTTTTAAAGATTTTATTTATTTGACAGAGAGAGAGATAGTGAGAGCAGGAACACAAACAGGGGGAGTGGGAGAGGGAGAAGCAGGCTTCCCGCAGAGCAGGGAGCCCGATGTGGGACTCGATCCTGGGACCCCGGGGTCATGACCTGAGCCAAAGGCAGACTGAGCCACCCAGGCACCCCAGGTGGACCGCATTTTAATCTTTATATGAAGTATCAACCTGAATTACTTCTCTGTTATTATAATTCATATTTAATGGTCCTTTTTATTCTACTTAGAGAACCCTATTAAATGAAAACAGATAAAAAAATATATAAGGTATTTGTGCATCATTTTGTCAGCACACATTTTTGTTATTTCTTTGTATTCTGATGTTATTTCCCCTTTCAGGACCTAGCTACACAAAATAAATACTCCTAACTTATTCATATCATTTTGTCTTTTTTTTTTTAAAGATTTTATTCATTTATTTGAGAGAGAGAGAGAGAAAGAGCACAAGAGGGGGAGTGGGAGAGGAGAAGCAGACTCCCTGCTGAGCAGGGAGCCCGATGCGGGACTCGATTCCAGGACTCCAGGATCATGATCTGAGCCGAAGGCAGTCGCTTAATCAACTGAGCCACCCAGGCGCCCTATATCATTTTGTCTTGATCAGCTTCTGTCACCCTGCGTTTCTCACTCTTCTGTGTCCATCTTCAAATATAACTAAGATAACCATGTAATGTTTTAAAATGTAGAGTATACACCTGAATTGAACAGAATATTTCTAAAACTGATTTACTGGCTCCTATGTCAGTCTTTCAGTGTTTTATACAGGAGAATTCATGTTATCAATTCATAAGCATGCACTTAAGTGAAAAGTATTGTGTCTGGCTCCTGATTAGGTATTAAGCTTGAAATATTAGGTAGGTTAGAGCACACATATCTTCTGATAATATGTTTAATAGCAAAAATTTAAATAATCGATTAACCAAGCATACAAGCAAATTGCTTCACACGTTATTTCTTTTCCATTGTGTAGAAAGTGCCTGACTTGATCCTTGAAAATTGTCTGACTTTTATCATATACAGCATGGTTTCACATTATTCTAAATAAGACTTGACATGAACTCTATTGACAATAATCTCCCAGTGCCATAGTGGCCATAATAAAAAAAATAACCTGTTGGTTCCTTTGTTCTGTCATTAATTAATGCACATAATATTAGTGGAGTATTACTGTGTGCCACCCACATTACACAGAGTATGAATCAGACATATACCCTGAATGCAAAACAGATGCAACATAATAAGAAACCACATATTGAAAATACAAGTTCCATTGTCATTCTGGATATGTTAATATTTATGTCTGCTCGCTTGCATGCTTTTGTGATGAAAGATGCCTATTCTGGTTTCATCCCCACCCTGTATCCCTCTGGTTCCATCTGCCTCAGTGGTTAAGCTTCATACTATAGGACCCAGACCGTCATGGTCGTGGTGATTTGATCAAGAAGATGATACAACATGAAAGCATTCAATGTATAGGCACCTACAGTTTATGCAAAATGGGCTTATAAAGATGATAATATCCAAGGACAATTTCTGACACAGAAATTCAAGCTAAGCCTATGTAAAGACTTTTGTGTATAAGATTCTGAGAGATCATTAGACTGAGTTAGGCTGGAGAAGCTATTAGGGGCCGTGTTTACCTGTAAGAGTGAATTACTTCCTATCACTACCTGAGTTACATTGGATATTTGAGAACTATGATAGGTAAATTGAGATTAGTCAGCTTGGACCAAATCTGTTTAGCCAGAGAATCCTCGCTGATGTCATTATTTCCAAGTAAACAGAGTTGGGAAGATTTTATAATCCTGGTGAATGTGTACTGACTTTGGGGAGAAGTGGAATTACCAAAATATTCCAGGCCTGTTGATCATTATTTTGTATGGGTTTCATATGAGGAATAAACTGAGACTCTTCCCACCATGTCATTTCTAGGCATGAGTATAAATGGGAAAACACATGAGGAAAAATACTATCTACCACATTGTTAGATAGTTGGTCAAATTTACTACCACTAAGAAATTGTTGGTTGCTTTAGAATGAGAGCCAGAAATTTCAGTGATGTATTTTAGAGTGTGGGGTATTGAGTTTTCCAATGATGAGTACAATAATACCTCCATTCCATGTGTTCTTTCTACAGTGTGGTTTATAATAGGATCTGTGTCCTCTCCCCTTGAAATTGAATGGCTTTTTGTGACTGCCTCAGCATAAGAATGCCATGCCCATCCACCATGGTCTTGAATTAAAGACAAGGTACCTGCTGAATCCCATCCAAGCCCTTCCAAAAATACAGATACGTGAACAAAATGACGAATAAATAACTGCTGTCCTCTTAGTCCACAAAGTTTTGTGATTTTTCTCCATACCAATGGATAAATGATACAACCTACAACTAATATATTGTGCTGTCCTTGATCTTTTTAAAAATTCTTTGTATAAATGGGACTTACTATTACAGTTTCTGCTCTTATCCTAATACTGTACTTAAACAGTGCCACTGGTGGTTATATTCACTGGTTATTTCACACGATTCACAAGAACTATAAATAATACCAGAATGGGATTGTGAGTGATGTAGGAAAGTAATGAACACTGCTTGGAAATCCTAGACTCTAAGATTGGGAAATACCTTTAAAGAGGCTTTGTCTCCTTACCTCTGGACTTAGTAACAAGTTGTATTTCTGTTCAGACTCTTTGTGAGGTGAGTATGAAGGTGGTTATGGTGGTTGTATATGATGGTTAGACCACATTTAGCAAACACCATTTTTATAGGTGATGTCATGAGTGTCAGATAAATGAAAACATGCATAATAGAGGATGACATATTTTGGGTTGATGCTCATTTCAGCCATATTTCCTTATCTTGGAAATTTTTGATTCATAGCCCATTTTACCTGTTTTAACATAAGCCTTGTTTTATACCACATAGCTATGGGTGCAGAGTAAAAAAAGTAGAGCAAGGAATCCAAAAGTTTCTCTGTGACCTATACAGACTTTGTGACACATTTCCTAGGAAGATTAGCTAGATTATTCTGGTTATATTTTCAAAAATTGAACGAAAAACATATGATTTACACAAGGATATTGGAACTAGAGAAGGACATATTGAGTTTTATGTACATCAAAGTAAGGGGGGCTTTATAAAGACAAGAAAGATACTTTGAGCAAACCGAGGGATAGTAAGATGTTTTTAGTTTCAGGTGTACAACACAGTGATTCATCAAGTTTATACATTATACTCTGCTCCCCACAAGTATAGCTACCATCTGCCTATACTCTATACTCAAATAAAATTTTTAATAAAGTAAAATTACTTTCAGCTTTAAAAAAAAACCCTTTCATTCTGAAATAAAATTACATTTAATGTAAAAAATATTAAAATATATTTTTTTCCAAAAGGAAAAAAAAAGTGATTGTTAGAATATGAATAGGTCATAGAGAGCAAGGGAGAATAAATAGTAATTCATGTTGTTAAAGTTGCCACAGTGACCTTGAATCCAAACGAGTTATAAAGCTAATCTTGATGAAGATTGGCTATCTGTGAATCATGTTTTTAAATCCCCATGAAAACTGCCTCTTCCTTATTCTACCATCCATATTCTTATAAACTCATCTCTGCACCAGTGAGCACAATTTCTTGCAATCAAAACAGCTAAAGAGAAGCAAGAGTATACAATGGCAAGTGGGTTCACAAAAGACACTATGATCAATAAGGGGCAGGTGAACCTCACTAGGATATGCCCTTGAACTGAGTCTTCAAAGGTGAATAAATGTCCAATGGTGGAGGAAGAAATATATTCAAGGGAAAAATAGCATAGATAAAATTATGAAACATTCAGATTTAAAGGTCCACAACTACTTTAGAATAGCTGAAGTGGGAAGTTCTAGATAGGATATAGTAAAAGAGAGGTTGGAGGAAGAAGCAAAAGCCTTTTGAGGGAGGCACATCTATATCTCATTCTGCAAAGTTTAGATTTAATATTGAAGGTAATAAAAAGTTACAAAAAACTTTATTCAGGACATGGCATAGCTGTATTTACATTTTAGAAAGAACATTTCAAGGAGAGAAGGATTAAAAGCAGGGAGGTCAGTGAATATGTAGCTGATAATATCAACACAGGTTAATACATGACTCTGATACAGATAGCAGGTACAAAAAATATTAAGATCTTATAATCAGTTTATTACTGATTAGATATGAAGAGTGTAGGTAATAATGTCTAAAAATACTTGAAGTGAATTACTTTCCTGGTAATGGACAGAAAGTTTAAAATTGGGAGGGCAAAAATAGATTCAGTCTTTGGATTACACCTGGTCACGTTGCACCTCTTCATCTAGATCCTCACACCAAGAATCTTGGGCACATTCTTAATTTTTCTTTCTCTGTTACAAGAAATCTACAGAGTAGAAGATATGGTGATTATATGCCAAATCTAACCAACTTTTCACCTTTATTGTTATATCTTAGTCTTCAAAAATACTGACTGCTAACCGATGAATTGACATGTCTGTTAAGGGTTCTACCTTTGACCATCAAGTCAGTGTGAGTGAGAAGATTGATGGAAGATGTTAGGCAGAGTCAGGATGTAGGCTGATGTGGCTTGGCAGGTATAGTAAGTCTGAATCATGCAGGGTGGCAAGGAGAGAAATAGAAAATTATTCCTGTAATGTAAACTAAAACTGGTTGAATTTCTTTTCCTTTGTTGAATCTAACTTGTCCCTAGTCTCAAGGCATAACCTTTGCATTTCCTTTACATGAAAGGTCTTGCCCTCAGATTTTCATAGGACTTATCAATAAGTTCACAGGACCAGCCTACCTCATCAAGGACTCCCTCCTTCAACACTTATTCAAGTAGCTTGGCTTTTTGTCATTTTTCGACCAAGAATTCTGTTGTGGTTATGAAATTATATTCTTTGTTTGTTCTGTTTATACATTATGTATCCCCCCATTAGAATGTGAGGCCCATGTGAACAAGAAAATTATTTTTCTTTTTGACACTGTCTTTTCCATGTTCACCATAACACTTAGAGTGATATATGTATACATTGAAAGCTTCTGAATAGATTTACAAATGAAAGAAAAATAAGATATAATTTAAATTTTGTGAGATATTTGCTTAGAGATAAGAACCGAATGAAACTCTCCAAAAATAATTGTATTAACCCTGAAGATAAGGAGGGGGGCTATTTACACATACTGGCAATTTGTGGATTGAGAGTAAATATATATTTTTTAAAGATTGTAGAAAGTAGGGTGCCTGGGTGGCTCAGTCATTAAGCGTCTGCCTTCGGCTCAGGTCATGATCCCAGGGTCCTGGGATCGAGTCCCACATTGGGCTCCCTCCTCGAGGGGAAGCCTGCTTCTCCCTCTCCCACTCCCGCTGCTTGTGTTCCTGCTCTCGCTATCTCTGTCTCTGTCAAATAAATAAATAAAATCTTTAAAAAAAATAAAAAATAAATAAAGATTGTAGAAAGTAAATCATTAACTTAAAATTGATGTATAAAGAAATTGAAAGAAATAAGTTTCTATTGGGTACCAGGCACTGTGCTAGGTACTTAATGTATTTAAACTCATATAATTTTCCAGGAACCATGACATGTTTTTCTAATTAATTCAGAATTATATGTGTTAATTATAAATATAAAGCATGAAGAGTTAAATTGTTAAAATTGATGTACTTACAGAACAGTGAAAAAAATCATATGTAAAACAGGAAGCATTTACTAAACTCAATATTGACAAATATTTATATCTTTTGGCTTGACAAATACAAAAGTTATTTGCATTTGGAAAAAATATTTTTGAAAATATTGGCCACTAAACTATGAAGTAACATGCCTCTGTTGTTTTATACTTATCTGCCATCCATAAACCTAGATTTGACTAACAATAAAAATTTCCACTGTTAAAATGCCTGCAGAAGCATTGTTCATGTTAAATTATAATCAAATACTCATGCTTACATTGCTAGGCTATCAATAAAACAATTCAAAGTTTATAGCACAGTGGTACATTGTACCTAGTGCTTTTATTGTGACATATTATGCTACCTTGTACTATATCATACTGTAATTCAGACATTAACTTATGTGACTACTATTCTTTATCTAGAAAAAAAGATAGTATTCTCATTTCCTCCAAAAGCTGTAATTTGTGTATTTCAGACTATAAAATATATCTATTTCCACAGTACTAGTTTCAATTATTTATTGGGATTCTTCATAACATACTGGTAAACATATTTTAAATTAACTTGCGAAAATAAGCAAATACATAAATAAAATAAGCAAAGAACTGCAAGTTAATAAAATTCTGGGACACGGAATATGCTCTTTTAATAAAGCACTTCCTATACAATAGTGTTTCAATTCTTCATCTATGTTTCTCAGGCATGGTGGGGTGGTGGTTCACAATAGTATAAGTATGAAAAACATTTTTGCTTTTTCTCCTCAAACTTAAAAAAAAAAATATTCCTTAAAGACAAATGATTAGGCAAAATAAATGGGATACTAAGAAGTTGTGGGAAGTAAAAGGGATTCTTTTAGGAGTCAAAATTATCATTCCTATACGTCAGTGTTGAAGATAGACACATGGTACCATCACCATCTACCACACACACACACACAAACACACACACACATACACACAGTGCACAGACACACCCTAAATCTTAAAAACATTAAATTCTTATAGAAAATAAAATCGATACCTAAGAAAACATAAAGAGTTCAAATGCAGTCCTCCTATAAATATATTCCCAAATGATTGTTTTTTTAAATAAATACTCTGGAGGGTTAGTGGTATGGGGGAAAGTGAGACAATGAGGTGTAGACTTACCAACTCACAAATAAATGGTGGGAGGTTTGATTTTATTTACTCAATCTTTTGGTCATCAAGGATCCCCTGTGAATAAGGAATTTCATGGCTAAGTACCACTGAGAAACACTGAAGTGAGTTATTTGTGGAATTCAACACTAACATGTAAATCTGGAGTAAAAAGCCAATGTAGAATGTATACGAATGATAAATGAATATAATCACCAGTCTTGTGTCTTCATTTGGTATAAATGAGTAGCCTTGAGAAAGGATGCTAATATATATTACAAATGATACACTAAGTTTTAATGAGGAAATACAATTTTCAGGAAGAATGTCAGGAATTTAAACCTATTATAATTAATTAATTAATGTATTTAGTTTAAAAACTTTAATCTCTGTATTAATACCTCCATTTTAAGAATGAGTTGGGGAGGGCGCCTGGGTGGCTCAGTTGGTTAAGCGACTGCCTTCGGCTCAGGTCATGATCCTGGAGTCCCAGGATCGAGTCCCGCATTGGGCTCCCTGCTCGGCAGGGAGTCTGCTTCTCCCTGTGACCCTCCCCCCTCTCATGTGCTCTCTGTCTCTCTCATTCTCTCTGTCTCAGATAAATAAATAAAAAAATCTTAAAAAAAAAAAAAAGAATGAGTTGGGGATTCATAGAAGTGAAATAAAGTACTCACTGTTACACACTGAATTGTGAGAAAGAGGATTGCAAAGCAGTTTAAAAATAGTTCATAGCCTGTTCTCTTTATACTGCACTGCTACAAGATTTCATAAAAACTTCAAAAATTTGTGTTAAAACACTTTTAAGTATTGCATTCAATTATATGAATACTTTTTTCATGTTTTTTCAACTGCAGAGAGACTGAAGTAATTGCATAAATGACTATATACAGAATTAGAGAACAAAGAAAAGAAAATGCTCCCTGAACTGCATGTTTTATTAGATCATTTACATACATTCTATTTTTGGTTATTGGATACAAAAATGCATGGAAAATACTTTGAAGGTTTTCAGAAGAGAGCAAATACAACAATAATGGAAAGTATGATGTGCAAATAAAGAGAAGAATCAGATGTATCTTTCCTGAAAGACCTAACAGTTTTAATGACTGTCCTTAAACCCAGGGAAGGATATGCTTGAGAATGGCTTCCAAACAGCTTTACAGATGAAAGCAACAGCAAATAATGGCTTTGAGAATTTAAAAAACAGGATGCAGCATCCCATGCCACTTAGGATATCTATAACTAAATCATTAGAGCTGAAATGCTTTCTGGTTTCTAGAATTTTAGAGAGAATAGTAAAGATGCTGAAAATAATATATGGAAGAGAATAAAGGACTGTAGATGAGAAAACAGAGGTTCTGGTTTTAGTTTACTACTACCTGCAAAATTTTGTATAAGACATTTCATTGGTCTGAATTTCAGATGCCTCATTAAAAAAGGATACAGATGGACTACAATGGTGGCTTTTGATCTTTTTGAGTCATGAATATTGTGCAAATTTTATGAAAATCATGTCTCCTCTCTCCAGAAAAATGTCTTGCAGTTCCAGTGTTACTTTTAATTTCAGGAATATGGTAATACCTTGCAGCTTATTTATGGATCATCTCTAGAGATTCCTACTAGTAAATAATTTCATACTCAAACTCTACAATTGCATGAAATTCTAGAATCAACCTTTTGTTTCTTTTTTTTTTTTTTTTAGGAAGAGAGAGAGAGTGAGCAGTGGGAGGAGCAGAGGGAGAGGGAGATAGAGAATCCTAAGCCGACTCCACACTCAGCACAGAGCCTGAATCAGGGCTCGATGTCATGACCCTGAGACCATGACCTGAGCTGAAATCAAGAGTCAGATGCTTAACTGACTGAGCCACCCAGGCACTCTCACCCTTTTGTTTATATGTTATCTCTATCTGGAGTTTACATGCATATTTGAAGATTATCTCTTTTATCTAATAATAATACAAGCAAAGCTTCCATCATCTTATGTAAAGAATAGTGAAATAATTGCTAATAATTTCCTTGGAACAAGAGGGCAGAAACACTGTCTACTTTTACTTGCATTGACTCCCTTAGTGTCTGGCATATAGTTTGATATAAAACAAACAAATCCTTCAAATATATTTGTTGCTCAAAATTTCATGGTATCTTATTCTGATTAAAACATTATGTTTTTAAGAGTTATATGACACAATTTTAATAATTTATCTTCCTTTATCAATTAATCTCTCTTAAAATAAGAACACTGAAAAAATTATCTTCTGTCATTAGTGAATTTTAAATAAATTGAATGTAAATTTTGACATCTCCATCATGTAAATATTTAATCAATGTTTCCCTGGATCTCATTTATTCAGTTTAATGCTTCCATTTGAAAACCTCTACTCTGCTATTTTTAATGACATTATGTTATTATATTTTTCTTCCATAATCAGATTATTGTCCATTATAGATAGTTATCCTCCTTTTGTTTCCTAATTTTGTTATTTTCCAAGGCTCTATTTTAGACCAGTATTTGTTTTGAACTTTTCCTTTTTCATAGAGAGTTTGTGCATTTCCTTTTTTTTTTTTTTTTTTTCCCCGCCACATTCTACGTTTGTATTCCCAGCCTTGTCTTTTTTCACTTTAGCTCTGGAACTATGAACTCCACATACTGCTAAAATAAGTAACTAATGGCATAGCACAACAAATGCATATGTTCTGCTCTTTGCAACTTGAAATCTTGCTCCTGATTCTTGATTTTTCCATAAGTGGTTCCCATGCTCTCCAGGAAGACGTTGTTCTCCACAGAATCATCTTCATCTGCCCAGCCCTCAGTAGGAGAGAGGGAGTAAGAAAATTTAAACAAGAGACCTGGAAGAAAGCTAAATGTTTTCAGTCCACATTCTATTGACCAAAACCTGATCACATCATCTCACCTTCCTAGAAGGTAGAGAGAGGAGCATGGATAATTTAGCTTTGTATTCAGGAAGAAAAGAATGATTTGGTGAACATTTAAGAGACTCTTCATAGCATTTCCCCTTCATCCTTTAATTAATCCATGTCCTTCCAATATTTGTTGACTTCTAGGTTTATTGAAGGCCTTGGTGAAGGACCATTTGATACCTCTGTCTAAATCTTCAAAGTGAAATATGCCTTGATTAAAAAAAAAGTATCAAATGAAAAATACATAAGACCATAAATTTTTGGTAATTAGGTCCAATCTTAACAACTGAGACTTTTTGAAGTATATAAGGCATTTACTTCCAAGAAATTCAGAGGTAACTACCAAATTGAGATTGTTTCATTCTTGGTTTCCATTGTAATGATAGCCTACTTACCAAGGTAGCCTTATCATTTCCCTCTACTATATTAAAACTTGGACCAAGGCTTCTTCCTGACTCTAGGCTACTGACTTCTTTTTTCTTAGAACATTTATTTTAGAAAATTTGTAATTGAAAATTTTTTCTCTTCCCTTCTGAAATGTAAATCTTTTTTAAAAAGTCTCTTACCAGTTTTACAACCAAAGACTATGTTTCTTAAGGAGCTGGGAGCCATCTTTTTGATGGCTTCTACCTTCCAGTCGAACTCCAAGTTGTAAAACTCCTTCTTGTCATGAAGATAGATGAAAATTTATTTCTTCTTCTTCTTCTTCTCCTCCTTCTTCTTCTTCTTCTTCTTCTTCTTCTTCTTCTTCTTCTTCTTCTTCTTCTTCTTCTTCTTCTTCTTCTTCTTCTTCTTCTTTTGTAGGTAAAGCCAATTAACAATAGGAATAGCCTACCATTCTCTACCCCACATCTTAAAAACTTTCCTATTTTTTTTTTTTTCCAACAGATTGGAGTTTAGACTGCACTTTTCCCCTTCACTATTACAAGAGTCTTTAACAGTCTTCCTTATCTGTTCAACTTTTCAGCTTTAATTTTTGCTTGATACTGCCTGGGAACATTCCCAAGTCTTGCCTCAAACCTTGGTCCTATTGCTTACTTTACTCGCTGTTCAGACTTTTGCTGGGTTTAATTGTTCATATGATCTTGAACTTTATTTTTGATCAATTCTAAAGCTGTTTATATCTACTAATCTTGCTAAGTCTACCTTAGTGGTCCACTAAGCCACCAATCTTTTATATAACTAAGCTTGTGGCACTGCTAGTATCATCAAGACTTGTATTATCAAGACTTTCTCTGTCTCATACCAGCTCATATCTGAGCCAGCCATGAAATCTGCCTGTTTATGACTCCAGACTTCCTGCCCCCACCTCTGCAGAATTGATCTGGGCTTATTCCTTCTACCTCTTCAAACTCAGAGAAGTTCTTGAATAATTACATATACATAAGTTTTCTCACTCTGTTTTCATGCTTTCCTATGGTTTTTGGCCTTGTAAGACTCAACTGATTGCTTTAACTCAACATATTTTCTATTTTGAATTAGCTGCCCTGCCTGATCTGATGCTTACATGGGTGAAGGTTGAGATACCTGGATTCAGCTTTCTCATTATAGCATACTCACATTCTTTTCCCAGTTCCAAAGCCACACTAGCTGCAAACATTTCCTTAACTTTTTGGGGGGGGGCAATTTACTTCCTTTAAATTAGTGAGACTTCACTTAATTTTTTCTCATGAACCAAAAATAGAAATGGAATGTACAAATCGACAAGAAGAGATCCTGGTTTATAAAAAGTGATAAACTGAGGCCACTGATATTATTTGTAAGGTATTACTGCATTGAGTTGGATTCTTCTCTTATTCCCACTGAGTTTGTCACTGAATCTGGCCTAGTGAATAAACTAATTCATAATTCCCTTTATGCATTATGACAAGGGCCCTCTCCATCTTCTACTTTTTGTGATACCTTTACTCTAGACCTTGGATCTTTGAGGCAAGTACAAGAAAATAACATTTTTTTTTTCCTCAGTCATGCTAGAGTCAGCTTCTTCTCAGAAAATATAATGCCATAATGTGTCAGTCCAGGTGCACACATCAAGTTGAACACACCTTTGATTATTTTTATTATGAAAAATTCCAATTGTTCAACAGGTAGGAAGAATAGGATATTAACCCCCCAAACATACATCATTCAGATTAAAAATGATCAAAACTTTACTGAGCTTGTTTTATCTCTTACTAAGTTTTTCCTTCTTCCCTTATTTTCCTTTATTTTTCTAAGCAAATTTTAGAACTTCATAGCCTCTCACTCATTGTATGACTAAAAAAATAGGGTGGGGTGGTTGGATGGTTCAGTCAGTTAAGTGTCTTTGGTTTTGGTTCAGGTCATGATCTCAGGGTTCTTGGATGGAGCCCCTCATCTGCATCTGGGCTCCACACTCAGTGGGGAGTCTGCTTGAGATTCTCTCTCCATCTCCCCATACCTCTCCCCTTACTTAAACTCTCTCTCTATCTCAAATAAGTAAATAAATCTTTAAAAAATAGGGTTATTTTCTTATGTAATCTCAGTGTCATTATCATACCTAACAAAATTTATAATAACTCTTTAGTATCCTTAGTATCTGATCTCTATGATGAATTCTTGATAGAATTTATTTAAATTTTCCTAGAGGTTGTCACAAGGTGAAGTTTAAAATGAATTTTTTGGAGGTCTAATGAAGGTAGTAGCATGCCTGGCTTATTTGACAGCCAGAGTGGATCATTTTTTAACATCCACCTTATCTACATGACACAGTTTTTTTCAGGAATTATAGTAAGGTGAAACAAGTGGCAATAATGGCCAGAGAAATGCAGAATGAGAATTTTATTTTATGGAATTTCATCTATATGAAATAACGACAGATAAATAAATAAATAAATAAATAAATAAATAAATAAATAAATGTATAATAAAGAGGAAACTAATGGATTAATATTTTTGCACTATTTTTTAAAAACAATCATGCCTATGTATTCATCTGTTGCACTGATAAATGATATTATAATTTTTGTTTTTGAGCCTTACCTTATACAAGTTTGTCAATGACTTCTTTAAAATTGATCTTCTTCACATCTAATAGACATTATCAGCAGAATTATCAATCTTTTTTCTCTCCTTTTTGCTCAAAGAAAGCTTATTAATTTTAATTTTGAAAACATTTTTATTTTCAAAAGTATTACTTCACACGAAGTAACATATGCAAGTTAAGAAAAGTCTTAAATATAAGTTTTGCAGAGATTCATAAAAATCTATTTGGGAATCTATTATACTGTTTTATTTTTATTTTCATAATTTTTCCATAAAATATCTGAAACAAAAAATAAACATTAAAATTTAATTATATTTCTTTAAAGCTTCTAAAGTTATTTTTCTTCTATAATAATTATTTTAAAATGGCTGAATGATAGTGAATACTGACTGATTCATTAATTTAGAACATCAGTTCTTGAAGAAAATAATCAAGGTAATACAATATTTCTTTTGATGTCTTTGACAGTATAAGATGAGCATCTTTTGTCAGTTCTCTGAGCATTCTTCTTTGAAATTTGATTCTACTATTCTTTGGAAGGTTCCATTTTCTTACTTTTGCACTTGCATAATTAATGGCGTACTCCACAATTTCCATGAATGGATTTTCGAAGAATGATTTCAAAGCTTAGTGTTTCACTGTACATGCTTTAAGGCTGATTCTGGCTGTTTGTGAATATATTTTGCTTCTGATTAACCTCATTTAAAACTTCACATTGGGGGAAAAGATAACTCATAAAAGAAAAAATTGCATACATCTCCTGCAGGAAAAAAAAAAAATATATATATATATATAATACTTGGAGTTTGGAGACACAAAAAGCAGTGAAAGAAGGTCAAACAGTTTCACACAATTATGAATTCTTAGGAACTTATTCTCAAGATGAACATGCTTAGCTAAGTCTCAAAGCACTGGAAGATGTCTGTTACAACTATAGAAATTCTCTGTATTAACTTCCATGTAGAATACACTGTATTGATATTTATTAAAGGGTAAGTATTAGAAATGTAACAAGTTGGGGATTACAGAGATATTAGTGAAACTAAACATTAACAGCAGCAATTGTTTAGAACTTAGGCTAATGAGAGAGATTTTCTGCTATTATTTAGCATTGTTGGCTCAGGGCGCTAATGAAAAGAAGACTGACTTTTAGTCAGTGTTATTATTGTTTTCAATTTTTCTACAGACATTGTACCCATCTGCTTATTGCCTTTCCCCAGTGTAAACTGTTCCCACTACCCTACTCTTGACATATAACTGAATGAAGATACATTAAGTCTTCAGGTGTTTTTTGCTGTGGGAAGTTAGAAATGTTGAATTAGGGTAGCCAGCATCTCTCTCATTTAGCCCTTGCAAAAATCTCTGTTGCTGCCTTGTGTCTCTTCTGCACTGAGTCCATTTCTTGCACTGAACCCAGACTTTGTAAAAACAAATCTGTCTACAAATCCTCCAGTTGCTTTCTTTTGCTTATAGAGTAATGCTTTTAATTCATTAACCTGGTGCAGCTTTTCTCCCTGACTACCCACCCACCCCGCCCATACACACAATCCTCATTTACCCACTCTCAGAGAGCAGTCTCCCTCTGCCTTTGGTGCACCAGATTCTTTCTATGAACACTGCCATGAGCCCTTGTACATGTTACTCCCTTTTTTTTTTTTTTTTTTAAGATTTTATTTATTTATTTGACAGAGAGAGACACAACGAGAGAGGGAACACAAGCAGGAGGAGGGTCAGAGGGAGAAACAGACTCCCTGCCGAGCAGGGAGCCCGATGTGGGGCTCGATCCCAGGACCAGGATCATGACCTGAGCCGAAGGCAGTCGCTCAACAAACCGAGCCACCCAGGCGCCCTACTCCCTTTTTTCTTTAATTTAAAGTTCTTAGTTTTGAGTGGAGAGGTTAAGATAATTATTTTTTTTTTTTTAATTTAAGACCCAGAAAAATACCTGTTTATCTGAAAATGTCCCTGACATCTCTCATGCAAAATGCATTTTTCTGGGTCCACATTTTTAGGACGATTTATTTCCCTTTAAAATCCCTAGTGTGAGGGCGCCTGGGTGGCTTAGTTGGTTGAGCGACTGCCTTCGGCTCAGGTCATGATCCTGGAGTCCCCGGATCGAGTCCCGCGTCGGGCTCCCTGCTTCTCCCTCCGACCCTCCCCCCTCTCATATGCTCTCTCTCTCATTCTCTCTGTCTCAAATAAATAAATAAATAAATAAAAATCTTAAAAATAAAATAAAATAAAATAAAATAAAATCTCTAGTGTGAGAAATATGTCCACCATATGTTCAGGTAATGCTTTTTGTTAAAAAAAAAAAAAAGTATAAAATGTGATTCTATAAGAGCAAAACACATTTAAATCTGTTATGAAAATTTTTAGAGATGATTTAAACACAAAAATCAGTAACTATATGCAATTCTAGAGAACTTATCATAATGTAAAAGATTACATTTTCCAAAAGAAAGTTAAAAAAATTAAAAAAAAATTTGTTAAAACTTCATTCTGGTTCCCAGGGCTTTGAGAAACAACAGTGAAATTTTGCGAACATGGACAGGTAAGATTTTGTTTTCCCTCCTATTGAACATTGTCATTTCTATCACGTAAAAGGAAATTGTGTATTTTATCTATCTCTCAAATCTTTTCTGAAGGTATTGATGTGGGAAAAGATGTAAAAGGTAAATGGGAATGATTATTTTCAGTTAGCTCTAGTTTATTTTCTTACCCCACGATTAGAATAGTGGTTGGAATGAGTGTTCAATTGCATACAATGTCTATTAAAAATTCGAAGTTTCATCACCTATGAAATATAATGGACAAGTGCACTATATTACAACTACGTTTTTTATACTTTTATAAGTATAAGAAAGAATTCATAATTATGGAAAAGACAAAATGCAGGCAAGAACATAAAATGTTACTCGTAAGCCAAAATATGTATTATGTGTATATGTGTGTGTGTGTGTGTGTATACACATGTATGTATTTCTTTTGCATGCAATATGTATTTGTTTTTTTCTGAAAACTTCTAACACATTTTATGCAATGAGCTTTGGGCTACAGATATACAGTGTTTTGTGTTTCACTTTGATATTAAACCAATATCCAATGCTCACTTTCAATGTTTTGAGTGTAAACTAAGAAAAATATGCCACATTTTTATTTTCAGCAAATGGTTCTTATAATTATCATTTAAATTAAAAAAGTATGCTTACTTGTTATCTTGTACCTCTTAATAATTTAAAGATCATGAAATCTTCTGAGATTCTATTGAAAACTATTGATCCTTTCCTCACCAATTAGCAGAAATGCACATAGATATATTCTTTACAAGCATTATCAAGACATCCATGCACACATTGAAATAAATCCATTAATGATCCCTGAAAATCCTTGGAAATGAAGGTAACAAAAGACCCTTATAGCGTAGTCCAAAATATCTCCAAATTAACTCCAGGAAAATTGTATTAATTATATAATTTATAAGCAATATATTTTCTTTGTTGCTAGTTTATTATTTTCGGGAGATAGGTAATAGTATTTAAATAAGATTCATCAATTCTTAGTTGTTTCTGAATGTACCCCAAGGCAGGCATTGTTACATAATATTTCCCATGTTCCAGTAGATATAAATTATCATCATATTCTACATCCATATGTGTATATGTATAGACATGAAAATAAACACGAACACTCTCTATGCCATCTTAAGTTCAGTGATGACGGTTATCCTCCCATTTAAAGTTATTATGGCCTCCATTCTTGGTGACGGATGTTAACAGGAAACAGTGCAATTTTCCTGATGAGATAGTTTGGTTTTAGAAGTGTTTTAGAAAACAAGTAAAGTGCAAAGTTTCACTAGGCCCCTCAAATAAAAATGATGTAAACCCACAGATGACAGTTTAATGGGTTTAGGCAGGAGAATGGGGCTATATAATATCAAGATAAATGGTGTTGAATCTCATGGATAGATTCGGTAACTGACTCTACAGATCAATAAGGGCAATCATGATGATGATTTACTGTTAGGGAAACATATTTTGGTGGTATCTAGGGCTTGTCTGATAATGCATATTCAAAAGACATATTGAATGCCCTGAAATATTAGCTTTGTCACTCATGATTTTAGTACATTTTTTTGAAATACACTAAAAAAAAGACATTTTTTTCTTTTTAAAATTATTGGACTGAATAAAATACTTAGTTTTTATAATTATAACTGAAGATTTAACATGTTTCAAAATATGACACTAAAGTTAAATTGCATTTCAACCAGAAGGTCTAATATTAGTCTTTGTTATTTTAAATGCAAACTTACTATAGATGAGGAAATAAAATAGTTTCACCTCTATTTACTACATTACAAGGAGAAAAAGTGACATTGAAGGATTTTCATTATAGTAAAATTGAAAAATGATACATTGTGTTCTATTTGGGGAGGGAATCAAGATTGCATGAATCTGGGCACCATTGCAACTATTATGAGGACAATCATTAACATCTTTGCTATTAACAAAAATGGCACTTTTGCTATGGAGATTGGCAAAAATGCAATTAATCAAATGTCAGTTTCAAGGTATTTGAGAATTCCTCCTTCTCCTGCCAAAATAACAAAGGAAAGGATATTCAGAATTTTATCCACTCAAGTTGCCAATTTTCTAACCATCCGTTTTTTGTATGTCTCTCTCTCTCTCTCATAGAACATTTACATAAAATAATGATGCAAATCATAGCTTAATTTTTAAAAAGATTTTATTTATTTATTTGAGAGATAGAGAGTGAGAGAGAGAGCACGAACAAGAGGAGGGGCAGAGGGAGAAGGAGAAGCAGATATCCCACTGAGCAGGGAGCCTGACCCTGGGCTCGATCCCAGGACCCCGGGACCATGACCTGAGCCAAAGGCAAATGCTTAACCAACTGAGCCACCCAGATGCCCCACAAAGAATAATTTAAATAATCTGCATAGTAGAATGCCTGTCATTTGACATTGCAACTCATTTTTCCTATGTCTGTTGCTCTTCTCACAGAATGGAATGAAGAGATGTGACTGAACATGTTTAACAGGGAGGAATTGTGTTCTTTTTTGGAAGGTACTAGCAGAAGTTGATCTCTGAGCTCAAGCCCTGGAACTTCCATCTATTAGCTAGCCATTTCTTACCTGTGCTTTTATTTCCTATCTGCAAAATGTCAGACAATATAAGTAAGGAAAACAAATGCAAACTTCCAATGTTATCTCAGTGAAGGATGTTAAATTGTAAATAAAATACTAAATCGTTTACATCATTTGTTGGAATATAGTATGACATGATTAAAATGATTTTATTTTGGGGTGCCTTGGTGGCTCAGTTGGTTAAGCATCCGACTCTTGAATTCAGCTCAGGTCACAATCTCAGGGTCCTAAGATTGACCCCCATGTCAGTTCAGTGGGGAGTCTGCTTGGAATTCTCTCTCTCTTCCTCTGCCTTGACCCCTGCTTGATCCCTTTCTCTCTCTCCCAAATAAATAAATCTTAAAAAAAAAGATTTTATTTTTTCTAATAAAAATACTCAATAATTTACTTGAGATATTATTTTATTATTGCTTTATATTTTTATAGAAATGCCAACAGTTTTTACCTTTTCTTGATAAGAATATTTATTGTGTTATATATTACCAATATCTATAATAATCTTCATTTCATGTAAATATCTGGGGTTACAATAAGTGTATCCCCTCTTATTCCCTCATTTAAATCCTTTTTTGACTCACCAAACATACATTTCATTGATCCTACATACCATTTTTTTCAACCATTCTTCACCACTTTGATGGCTTCTTTCTCTTGCCTACTAGGTTTAATGCTATAATCAGTCACAATAATCATCCCTTGCCTATGTGCCTGAATCACTTTTCCCTTTCTTGGTTTTACACACTCATTTTGAAAAATCTGATTAAATTCATCTTCCAGACTTTTCAATGCCTATATTGCATGCAGCTGAATGTGGCTGGAAAGTAGTTTACAAAAAGATATCCCCATTCCCCTTTATCTACCCATTCTCTCCCTCTCTCTCTTTAGTATTCTCAAAGCACTTACTTGTTTTCAACATACTATGTAATTTTCATATTGTGGCTACTATTTATTTATAATAATTAAAACCATCAAAAATCAAGTAATTGAAGACTCCCTCTTTTCCTAGAACATATGTCTTTACAAGCACTAGGATCTTCAATATTTTGTTCAAAGATATATATCAAACCTATATTAGATATATGTTTAATATAGTAAACACTCAAAGATATTTGTTGAAATAATATATACTATATGTTCTTTAAAACTGAAGTCCTCATCTTCATATTCTCTATACTCTATGGGTTTTATAGAAATTTGTTTTATTTTGGGCCCACTGATATTGCCCAAATCACATCTATTTTCATGTGTGTGTGTGTGTGTGTGTTTTGCAGATAAAATGTTGATTAACTTTTATTTTCTCATTCATATTCTCTATCCTGGATGAGTATACTGTTATTAAAAACTCTCACAGAATAATTAAAATGGGCCCTTTTGATTCTACCTTGCTTCTACGACACATTCTTTTCCAGAGATGCCTGGTGTCTAGGAGAGATAAGAGTTGTTTAAAGTGCATGAGGGCAAATACTGAGTTGCAATTTTAACCTTTTGCTATAAAATGCTGTTCAATTAAATTTCAGCTTTCAGTGTCTATCAATCTAATATTGTAATTCCTTCAATCCCATTAAATTGCTAAATCCCACTAAATTCTTTTATTACTTAAAAATTGATTAATTTCGAACTCATAAAACCCTTGGTTATTAATATAGTGAGAGGATGGTTTGGTTCATAATTCTGGTGTTAGGGATGAGGAAACTTTGAGGCCTTAAAATTTAGGAAACTAGCTCAAGGTCACAAATATGATGTACTTTATACTTTGAAATGGTTCCTGAGACTTTTATTTTCAGAAGCTTAATATAAAACATTTCATGCATGCAGGAAATTATACCTTCATATCTCTTTTGGGAAAGGAAAAATTACAATTGAAAATATTTCTCATTCAGATAGCCTTGATTCTATTTGACATTTTAACTGTACTATCTTTAACCCATATAATGAATGGATTAGGTAATTACATTACTCCATAGATTCTATTAGCATAGGCAGACATTAGAATTTGGGAAACCAATTTGGCTGGTAAATTAGAAGAAGAAGTTACTTGGAATAGCCTGAGGAAAATGAAAAATAGAATTTCTTTCACGTTAAGTCACAGGTTACAAAATTAGAAGTCTACATTGTTCTTTGTTAAAAAACCTATCTCATTCACATTATAATACACACTAATCCATTTTGTACAAATTCACTGTAGAATATCATAGTTTTCCTTCTTGTTACCTGATATTATAATTCTCTCCCTTTAATATAGTTAATAAAATGGTTGAGATTCCATAGTTCTTTCTCATGTTCCTTTTTATTATAATACACCATCACTTGAGAATGGAAACTAGATGAACTCCACCTTTTGGATTTTTTTTCACCTGAATATGCACATCATACGGTAATAGACTAGCCCGCTGCCTGTTGGCTGTGTGGCCACAGCTGTGATTATCAGAAGCACCATATGTTTGTAAGAGATACTGATTATTTGATAAGTATTCATTTGTAAAATGAAAACCAAAGCAAACAAAGGGTTTTTTTTTTTAGATGTTTTAAAATAACTGAATAATTCTAAATGAATCTTATACTTCAAGTAATAGATATTCATCATGCCTGTAGAAAACTTGATGCCATAACTTCTGTGAGATTCTCTTCTGCCCTTGCGAAAATCTTTACAACTCCATTATTTTGGTTTCTTATCACATCAGATGCAAGGCATATAGTTCACAAAATGTAAGCTCAGATATGGTTTGACACACATACAATGACAGAGCTAGAAGGGACCACATTCAAAAATATATATATCTAGCTACTTGGAAGTATATGAAGATTATAACTAAGAACAAAATTCTAGCCTCTCATAATAGCTACTATTCAGTGAGCATTAACTGCACATTTCACTAATAACTCATTTTGTCCTCCAACTGTCTATATTAGGAAACTGAAACTTAAAGCAGCTTAATATTTTGATGTGGCTCAAGTCTATAACCAGGAAGTCTGAATTCAGAACCCATTTCCTAATGGCTTGTGTTGATTGGCATTAGACCAGGAATTGTAAAAGGGGCTAAATAATTAATATTGCAAGCTCAATAAGCATTTTCATAATTACTTCAATGTCTGTTTTTACTTAATCTTTTGTCTGAGTTTCACACGTGTTTAAGACAATTCCAGAAATAAAATGTTGCTTAACGTCAATTGTTCAGTTTCTGACTGCACGTACTTATTTTTAATTGATGCAAAAAGCATAAATAATTGTATTAGCAGTGTCTGCTGATTAGCAACATTCTTCAGCAGTGCCTTGACTAACAGTATTTTACTAGTCAAGAATATAATACTGCAGATGAATTAACAGAAATGGAAAAACACCTCAGTGTGTAAGATGCTTTAAAAAGTTCATTCTTGGCTAGAAATTATGCATAAATTCATTTAAAAATAGTGAACACTTGGTAATCTCAATATATCAATTAACCTAATTAAGAAAGCGAATAGTTGTTTAACTACATTAGGGGTAACTTTAGATGTGGGCTTGTTCAGAACAAGTGTATGAATGAAATCTGTTTCTAAAATATGAAGTCCATGGTAATAATCCAAGGACAGGATCTCGAAGCTAACCAGGTAGGCTAATAATAAGAACTCTCATATTAGCTAAACGGAATTATTCAGAGGTAATCAACAGTATCCGAAATTTTCACTTCCTTAGAATAGCAGGAATATGATATTATTTTCAGATGTCTGGTTCACTTCCAGAAGGATCCATGACATATCTCTATTCTGTGGTCATTGCATTCTTGACACTTCCGTAACATTTTTGTTAGGGCACGGGATTGTTCTACCTTAAAGGAGAGAATATAATTGGATTATTTATACAACCTATGGACAACTTTAAGTATATACGTTAATTGTTAGTGGATTAGTTGTGTCATGTAATCTTTTTTACATACTTGCTCTTAAGTTCATTTTACATTGTTTCCTTTCTAATGCATTTAGTTTTATTATTTATTTATTCATTCATTTACTTAAAATGCATAAGAATCAGATTCTTTTTCCTTCATTCTTGTGATTCTCACTAAGTAGTTCTGCGGTGTGAGTCAGGAGTTTGCATTCCTAACAAGTCCCAGGTGATGTGAGTGAATTAGGTATTGTACTTGGAGAAACACTGACATATCATATTTCAAGTGGCTGAATTGATTGATGACTTAGCAGTCTGTGCTTGGTCTTAGCCAAAAGGCTGAGAAGTGATGACTTAGCAGTCTGTTCAGAAAAATTCCTTAACTTGACCTTGATTTTTACCTTTGATATGTACATATAGGTTAAGAATTACATATTTGGGTGGCGCCTGGGTGGCTCAGTCGTTAAGCGTCTGCCTTCTGCTCAGGTCATGATCCCAGAGTCCTGGGATCAAGCCCCGCATCGGGCTCCCTGGTCTGCTGGAAGCCTGCTTCTCTCTCTCCCACTCCCCCTGCTTGTGTTCTCTCTTTCGCTGTGTATCTCTCTCTGCCAAATAAATAAAATCTTAAAAAAAAAATTACATATTTGGTGATTTGGGTCCTAATACTGTTTACAAAGACTGAGGGGATAAAGAGAGAGTCTGTCTTGCCTCTGGGCTAAGGAAGGAAGGGAAAAACTATAGGGAAAATGGAAGAGTTAGACAAGGAAGCTTGTCCCTAAGCTGAGCTTTATCCAAGGGTTGAGGCTAGAAGGGAACAACTGAAACTCAGAAACTTGTAGGAAAATGTACCTCAGGACAGACTTATGCCCAAGGTAATGGCATGATCCCAGATATTTTGCATGTACAATCATGACTCAAGATAATAGAATGGAAATTGTTATTGGGTTTCCATAAAGTGGAGAGGTCTTAGCTAATTCCACAGATTTTCTCTACAGCAGGATAACTACATAGGGAGTAGAATAATTTTCTATGTAAAACAAAGTAAGACTGAGAGAGTATAAGGCCTAAGACAGCCCCATTGAATTTTCTAATTTTCTGTAATCCTAAAGTGCTTCACAGGTAGGAGAAAGAGGAAAAAGAGAAAGAGAGAGAGTTAATGGCAGATGTTGAACGATGCTTCTGAGATGCACTGATTTATATATAAAGATCAGATAGAAAAAGGGACTTCTCAGATGATGCTTGAAGGATAGAAGATGAAGAACAGGTAGAAAATATCACACCTTTCTAACTTGTACTGCCAAAATTCCTTTAGTATTTTTCTTTTATTATTGAAGTATAGTTGACGTACAATGTTATATTCATTTCAGGTGTACAACAAACATGGTGATACGACAATTCTACACGACTTAATGTTCACCAATGTTAAGTATAGTCACCATCTGTCACTACGTGATCTTATTACAATATTATTGATTATTTTTCCTATGTTGTACCTTTTTATCTTCATGACTTACTTATTTTATAACTGGAAGTTTGTAACTTTCAATCCTTTTTACCTATTTTGCCTATTCTCCCACGGCCCTAAAATATCTTTAGTCTTATTCAAAATTCAGAGGCTCAAGATACCATAAACTTAAAGAAATGCAGCGTTCACTACTTGGTGGAGTAGGGCTTTGAAACAAAAATAAATTAATCTATAGAAGAATATAGATAACATTTATTGAATGCCTGCAATTGTGTCTTGCAAGGACTCAAAATTGTATCTGAGAAAATTCATAAAGAGTGAACATATTAAAGAATGACATGGACAGTGTATTTATGATTACAAATACACTCTTTTCCTTCTTCATTCTTTAAAATATATTCATTGAATTCCTATTAATTATCAAAAAACTGCTCTGGGAGATATAAGTGGAAAAATCCGATATGATCATGCTCTCTTAGAGATTAAAATATAGTGGAAGAAATGCAAACAGAAAGAAATAAAAAAAAATTGGATGGTCACCAATGTTATGCAAATAACTTTAAGTGGGATAATATGTTAAGAGTATTGAAAATTCTATTCTAGTAGAATGGTAAGAAAAGCCTGACATAATGTTAGCTTTTGCTCCATAGTAAAGCATCTCCAAACTCAATGAATTAAACCACAACCATCTCTTTAATTTCTCAAACCTATGATATGTCTATCTAAGCTTTCCCATGTGTCTGCATTCAGCTGGAGAGTTGTCTGGGGGTGGATTATCTTGAAAGCTCTTTCTCACATGGAAGGAGGTTGGTAGGCTGTCGGCCAACAGAACAAGAAATACTGGCCACATGCCTCTCATCATCCATAAGCTACTCTGATCTTATTTACATGCCATAGAATAATCACAATGATTCCAGTTGTGTCTAAAGAGAGAGTAGCAGAGTGCGATTGGAAAGCTTTGCTTGTAGCACATTTGTTAATATGTCATTGGTTAAAGAAAGTCACATGGCCAGTTCCACCATCAGTGTGGGAAGGCACTACCAAAAAAAAAAAAAAAAGAAGGGAAGTTTTGTTTTGTTTTGGTCATGGGTCAAGATGGCAGGGTAGGAGGCTTCTGACTTTCCCTCTTCCTACAGATGCACTGAATATAAAACTAAAAACATCAGTTCCCTCTGAGAGAATCCAGGAACTAGTTGAATGAATCTTATACATCAGGTGACTGAGAAGATATCTGCACTAAAACAAAGGTAAGAAAGACTGAAATACGCTATAACCATAAACCCCATCCCCAGTACAACACCTTACAATGGAGAGGAAACCCCAAACTCCCAGTTTCTGTGTGCAGAATAAAGAGTTTGGACCACACAACACCTAAACTTTTAAGACTCATCACTTTCTTCAACTATTCACTCCAGGCTCCTCATAGGAGGAGCAGGCAAAAATGTCCATCTCCTAGTCTTTCCCTGAAAGAGAATTGACTACAATTTTAAAAACACCTACCTCAGGGCGTCAGGGTGGCTCAGTTGGTTAAGCCTCCAAGTCTTGGTTTTGGCTCAGATAGAGATCTTAGAGTCTTCAGATGGAGCCCCACATTCTGGCTCCATACTCAGCAGGGAGTCTACTTTAGATTTTTTCTCTGCCTCTGTCCCTCCCCCTGCTCACGTGCTGTCTCTCTATTTCTGTATCTAAAATAAATAAATAAAATCTTTAAGAAATAAAAAAATAAAAAGCAAAAAAATAAAAAAAAAATTGAAAATTCATAAAGTCAATAGATATTAAACAGCATGCTCCTAAACAACCAATGGTTCAAGGAATAATCAAAAGGGAAAGCAAAGATATCTTTAAAGAGATAAAAACAGAAACACAACATGCTAAATTTATGGGATGCAGCAAAAGCAATTTCTTAAAAGGGAAGTATACAACAATAAACATACTCAGGAAGATCTCAAACAATTTAACTTTACATCTTATGGAACTATAAAAAGAAGAACAAACTAAGCCCAAAGTAAGTAGAAGGAAGGAAATGATAGAGATTGGAGTGGATACAAGTGAAATAAAGACCAGGAAGACAATAAAATATGTCAATGAAACTAAGAGTTAGGGGTTTTTTTTTAAAGATACACAACATTTACAAGTCTTTAGCTAGACTAACAAAGGAAAAGAAAGAGAAAATCCAGATAAATAATATCAGAAATGGAAGGTGAGAAATTCCAAGTGACTATACACACAAATACTAAGAATCATAAGACATTATTTTTTTTTAATTTTTTTTTTAAGATTTTATTTATTTATTTGAGAGAGAGAGAGAATGAGAGACAGAGAGCATGAGAGGGAGGAGGGTCAGAGGGAGAAGCAGACTCCCTGCTGAACAGGGAGCCCGATGCGGGACTCGATCCCAGGACTCCAGGATCATGACCTGAGCCGAAGGCAGTCGCTTAACCAACTGAGCCACCCAGGCGCCCCATAAGACATTATTATACACAATTATGTACCAACAAATTTGATAACTGAAAATAATTGAATATGTTCCTAGAAACATACAACCTAACAAATCTAAATCATGAAGAAATAGAAAATTTCAAAAGACCTATTATGAGTAAGGAAATTGAATCAGTAACCAAAAGCTTCCCAACAAAGAGAAGTCCAGGGCCTAATAGCTTCACTGGTGAATTCTACAAAACATTTTAAGAAAATTTAATACCAATCTTTCTCAAAATCTTCCACAAAGTTGAAGAGGAGGGGACCCCTCAAATACATTTTACAAGGTCAGCCTTTCCCTGATACCAAAGCCAGATAAGGAGACTACAAGTAAAGAAAACTATACGCCAATATTCCCGATGAACAAACTTACAAAAAATTCTCAAATAAATAATTAGCAAGCTGAATTCATCAGCACATTAAAAGTTTTGTACACCATGATCAAATGGGATTCATTCCTGGGATTCAAGGATGGTTCAGCATGTGCAAATCAATAACTGTGATACACCACATTAACAAAACGAAAAATAAAAATCATATGATCATCTGAGTAGATATAGAAAACGCACTTGACAAATTTCATTATCTCATGGTAAAACTCTCAACACAGTGGGTTTGGAAGGAACATACATTAACATAATAAAGACCATATATGACAAGTCCACAGCTAACATGATACTCAACAGTAAAAAGCTGAAAGTTTTTCTTCTGAGATCAGGAACATGACAAAGATGCCCATTCTTGCCACTTCTATTCAACATAACTGGAAGTTCTAGTCAGTGTAATTAGGCAAGAAAAAGAAATAAAAGTCATTTATATCCGAAAGCAAGAAAATTGTTTCTGTTCACAAATGGCATGATTTTTATATAGAAAACCCTAAAGGCTCCACGAAAAAAAGTTAGAAATAATGAAGAATTTAGTAATGTTGTATGATACAAAATCAATATACACATATCAGCTGTGTTTCTATATACTAACAACAAACTATTAGAAAAAGAAATGAAGAAAATAAACCCTTTTGCCAATAGGAATGCAAACTCCTGACTCACACCCCAGAACTACTTAGTGAGAATCACAAGGATGAAGGAAAAAGAATCTGATTCTTATGCATTTTAAGTAAATGCATGAATAAATAAATAATAAAACTAAATGCGTTAAAAAGGAAACAATGTAAAATGAACATAAGAGCAAGTATGTAAAAAAGATTAGATGACACAACTAATCCACTAACAATTAACGTATATACTTAAAGTTGTCCATAGGTTGTATAAATAATCCAATTATATTCTCTCCTTTAAGGTAGAACACTCCCGTGCCCTAACAAAATGTTATGAAAGTGTCAAGAATGCAATGAGCACAGAATAGAGATATGTCAATAGTACTGAAAACAATAAAATACATAGGAATAAATAAACCAAAGAGATGAATATTCTCTACACTGAAAACCATAAAAAATGGATAACAGAAATTGAGAAGACACAAATAAATGGAAAGATATTTGAGTTTATGGATTGGAAGAATTAATATTGAGTTTATGGATTGAAAGAATTAATATTGTTGAAATGTCCATACTACCTAAAGTGATCTATAGATTTAATATAATGCCTACAACATATTCCACAGATGTAGGAAAAAAATCCTAAAATTTGCATGAAACCACAGAAGACCTCAAATAACTTAAGCAATCTTGAGCAAGAAGAGCAAGGCTGGAGGCATCACACTTCCTGAGTTCAAACAATATAACAAAGCCACAGTAATCAAAAGAGTATGGTATTGAAATAGAAAGACACACAGATCAATGGAACAGAATCAAGAGCCCGGAAATAAACCCACACAATTAACATTAAATGAGGTTCCCAGAATACACAATGAGGAAAGGATGGTCTCTTCAATAAACTGAATATCCACACACAAAAGAAAGAAATTGAACTCCTATCTTAACACTATACATAAAACTTACTCAAAATGCATTAAAGACTTGAACATAATATTAAACTCTAAAACTCCTGAAAGAATACCCAAGGGATAAACTCCTTAACATTGGTCTTAGCAATGTTCTTTTTTGTTGTTGTTTGGTTGTTGTTGTTTTTTTTTTCTTTTACACCAAAAGCAAAGGAAATAAGAACATTAATAAACTAGTGGGGCTATCTCAAACTAAAAAACTTCTTCACAGCAAAGAAAACCACCAACAGAATGAAAAGGCAACCTATGGAATGGGAGAAAAATGTGTGCAAACCATATATCTAATAGAGGTTAAATATCAAACATATATAAGAAATTCATACAACTCAATAGCAAATGAACAAACTGAAAGGCAAAGGACCTGGACAGACATTGTTTTCAAAGAAGATACTCAAATGACCCAAAGGTATATTAATGCTCAACTTCAGGGAAACACAAATCAAATTGAACTCCTAATGTGCAGGTGTGTGCATTTATGAGCAGTCATGTTACTGTTTACATCACTCCTATTATTATACCAGTTTTCAAAAAGACAAGAGATAACAAGTGTTGGTGAGGATGTGGAGTAAAGGGAATCTTTGCACACTGTTGGTGGGAAGGTAAACTGGTAGAATCACTATGGAAAACAAGATGGAGATTCCTCAAAAATTTAAAAAAGAACTATCATGTGATTCAGGAATCCCACTTCTACATATATATCTGAAAGAAATTAAATCACTATATTGAAGAGATATTTGCAGTCCCATGTTCATTGCAGCATTATTTACAACAGCCAAGATAAGAAAAGAATCCATGTGCTCATCAAAGATGAATGACAAAGAAAACACGGTATTTATATTATGGATTATCTTCAGCCTTAAATAAAAAAAAAAAAAAAAAAAAGAAATCCTTCCTCTTCAGACAACATGAATGAACCTGGCAGGCATTATGCTGAGTAAAATAAGCTAGACGGAAAAAGACAAGTGCTTCATGGTATCACTTACATGAGGAAAAAAAATTGAACACAGAAACAGAGAGTAGAATGGTGGTTTTTAGGTGCTAGGGCACAGGAGAGAATGTGGAGAGATAAGTAAAAGGGTACAAACTTTCAGTTATAAAATGATTAAGTTCTCGGGCGCCTGGGTGGCTCAGTCGTTAAGCATCTGCCTTCGGCTCAGGTCATGATCCCAGGGTCCTGGGATCAAGCCCCGCATCGGGCTCCCTGCTCTGCGGGAAGCCTGCTTCTTCCTCTCCCACTCCCCCTGCTTGTGTTCCCTCTCTCGCTGTGTCTCTCTCTGTCAAATAAATAAATAAAATCTTTAAAAAAAATAAAAAAAATGATTAAGTTCTGAAGATCTAATATATAGCATGGTGACTGTAATAATATTGTATTCTATAATTGAAATTTTCTAGGAGAAATCTTAAAAGTTCTCATCAAAAAAATGAAAAAAAAATGTAACTACATGAGGTGGCCCATGTGTTAATTAATTTGATTGTGGGAATCCTTTCAGAATGTATAGGTATAGATTTGAGAGGTAAAAAGATGGTTGTGTTTTTAATCCCTGGGTTTGGGGATGACTGTTTCTGAAGCAAAAACTAAAAAGTGGGTGAGGGGCCCCTGGGTGGCTCAGTTGATTAAGCATCTGCCTTTGGCTCAGATCATGATCCCAGGGTTTTTAAATCAAGCCCTGCATCAGGCTCCTTGATCAGCAGGGAGCCTGTTTCTCCCTCTGCCTGCCACTCCCCCTGCTTGTACGCACACTCTCTCTCTCTTTCTCTGACAAATAAATAAATAAAATGTGGTTTTTTTTTTTTTTCAAAGAATCCAGACCCTCATGCAGAAACTTAAAAAAAAAAAAAAAAAGTGGGTGTCTGAGTTTCTAGTGAATGAAGAAGTAGGACCAAAAAGTTGACAACTAGGTATGTTGTGTTGTGTGTGTGCACAGGTGTGTGCATTTATGAGCAATCATGTTACTGTTTCACTTCATGGAATATTAATATGTTTGATAGGGTACCTTGACAGTTAAAACTGGTTTATGAGTTTTACTTGGTGAGAAATGTGTAAGTTATAATTCAGAATGCTAGAAATATTTATAATGATACTCTTCCTACAACTTAAAGTTAGATGGCAAAGCTTTTCTATTTCATTAAGTGATGTGCAGTAAAATTTTGCACAGCTCCTTAATGGCAATTTGGAAAAGGAAAGAATGGGAATATGTTAATTGGCTTGAGAATTATTTTTCTATTTAACCACATTCATTTCCATTTTGGAGTGAGGTTCCAAAACTAAAACTCAAGCTTACTATATTCAGTTGTGTCCTAGGTGACCTTGTTTAATGCATGGTTTAATTACACTGATTAATCAATGGAAAAACAGGAAACTTCAAAGTCCAATGAATAGAATACTCAATGGTATTTAAGATAAAAAATGACTAGCTTTTCGTTTTTTTCCTCTATGCTTTTTGGAAAACTAATTCCCACCTTTCACCTGCATAAACTCTAATGGGGACACATGATACACTTTTGGCCATGTAGGTTAGTTCCATTAAAAACTCTATTGCTCACAAAGTTATAAATTTGTACTTCCCATTCAACACTTACCACTATTGATTTTTAAAATAACTTTGCTCTGATACAGGTTGCTTTTATGCTTCATCAAGACAGGACTTCAGGGCGCCTGGGTGGCTCAGTTGGTTGGGCGACTGCCTTCGGCTCAGGTCATGATCCTGGAGTCCCTGGATCCAGTCCCGCATCAGGCTCCCTGCTCGGCGGGGAGCCTGCTTCTCCCTCTGACCCTCCCCCCTCTCATGTGCTCTCTGTCTCTCTCATTCTGTCTCAGATAAATAAATAAAATCTTTAAAAAAAAAAAAAGACAGGACTTCAGGTCAAAATGATATTTCATGGTCTTTTGTTAGGGTAATTAATGGTCTCTGATTATATCCACTAGTCTATTGTGCTAATCTAACACTTAAAATAAAATTTTAAGAAATATCAGTTTTCAATTGCACTGAAAGTTTTCCTAGATTAACTAGGATATTTGGACCATTTCTAAAAATGTTTTCCAAAAAAATATGGGCCAAATAAAATTATAGGATTAATTCATTCAAAATTCTTTGTAAAATATTTTTTTCTTTGCTAACAAGCCATTAGCTCTACAGGACAGTTGCTGGCTTCATGATATTTGCTGAATAGAAGAAATGTAATTTTTTGGACTAATCAGTACTTTACAAATCTGTGCAAGTGAGTGATGATAGAGAGAAAAGGCAAGAATTTTCCAGTACATATTCCAGAGAACACGAAATCCACAGAACATTTTGTAAATGCTCCTATTAATGTAAAGATGTAGAAAGAAGTTAAAAAAAAATCATCTACTTATTAGATTACAAGTACTATGTAAAAATCTAGAGTTTGGTTTACTAGGCTTTTAACAGTGACTTCAGAATATTTGGATCTCAGACATTCTTTTTGTTCCCCAGGTCCATCAAGTTTCTGGCACTATGTATACGTATTGAGTGCCTACTTCTTTTTTTTTTTTTTTTTTTTAAGATTTTTTTTACCTATTTTTTTTAGAGCGACAGAGAGAGCACGAGAGTGGGGTGAGGGGTAGAGGAAGAAGCAGACTCCCCGTCGAGCAGGGAGCCCAATGTGGGACTCGATTCCGAGACCCTGAGATCATGACCTGAGCAGAAGGCAGATGCTTAACTGACTGAACCACCCAGGCACCCTTGAGTGACTACTTTTTGCCAGACAATTGTGCTAAGCACAGTGCTACATATTGTTGATTCTGGCTAGATATAATTTCTCTGATAGTGCATTTTTCTCCATTGCCTGGATATGGGCAGCTTCTACTACAATTACACTCAGAAACGATGAAAGAAGTCTCCAGTCCCCTTCCAATGATCATCATATAGCACTGAACTGGAGCACTTGGATTTTGAAAATAGAAAACTCTGGTATCAAATTCTTATGTGGCTTTGTAATGTGGCAACTTGGCTATGCTGAAGTGTGTTTTCCATAATTTTCTCTCCTGTATGCTTTTTTTGTTTTTTTGTTTTTTTTGTTTTTAAGATTTTATTTATTTATTTGAGAGAGAGAGAGACAGAGCACAAGCAGAGAGAGCTGCAGGCAGAGGGAGAAGCAGGCTTCCTGCTGAGCAAGGAGCCCAATGTGGGACTCAATCCCAGGACCCTGGCTAGGATCATGACCAGAGCTGAAGGCAGATGCTTAACTGACTGAGCCACCCAGACATCCCTCTCCTGTATGTTTTGACTTAGGGTGGGCTGTAGAAGAGATTTTGTGAGAGGTCTAGTGGGTGAAAGTGAAGCAGAGCCATTGTGTAGATCTCATACCTTCTTGCTGATCTGTTAACTCATCTTCATGTAAGACAGCAGCTTCATCTTTCCCTTGTTCCTTTTTTTTGGCTTCTCCAACTCCTATACCAGGCATTTGTTAGCTCTGTGATGGAGAGCCTAGCTTCTGTAGAATGCCCACACGGCTCAGGGTAGAGGCAACCATAACTGACCCAGGTTTTAGCCTTTCCTCATGAACTATACCTTGTGCTTTTGATTTCATTTAGTGTTTGCTCTCACCCTGACATCTGCCCTCCCTGTCCTGAAGCATATCCCTGTGGACCTCAAGACTCAGCATTAGACACTAAGAAAACAGATTTAGAAATGCTGCTTAACCAGTTCTGGATAAAGTCAAATCTCTGACATTACTGAAAATGTTATACGAAAACAATGAATCATGAATCACTACATCAAAAACTAATGATGTATTGTATAGTGACTAAAATAACATAATAAAATAAAATTTAAAAAAAGTTTGAATCTCTGAAACAATTCTCTCTCTCTCTCTCCAACTTTGTCTCTCTGTCTTTCTCTCATAAATATGAACATTCAAATGTTGTTAAGAATACACACTGGTACAACTCTTAAGGAAGAGATTGTTTCAATATATATTATATATATTAAGACAATAACAAGGTGTATCACTGTTGGGAAAGGGAGTAACAATATGGAAAGGGGTTGGACATAGAATAGATCTTCTAGGGTAGAACTGGAATGGGAAATATCAGCTTGTTCAGCTAATAGAAGACAATGTTTCTCAGATTTCCACCCAAAAAGAGTGATTCAACTTATCCTCCATTTTGAACATTACTAATAAAAAGTATTGAACAACAACAACAAAAAAGTATTGAACAATGCTGAAAATGTTCCAACTACTGGAGTTCAGTTTTGTTTTGTTTTGTTTTGTTTTGTTTTTTGCAGCATTTCCATTTTCCAAACCAAAAATTGAGTAAAAAAAATTATATCAGAAATCAATATGCTTTCTCAGAGTATGTGGACACTGGAAAAAGAAACTTCTTTGAGTTTGTGATCATTTTGTATTTTATTATGAGGCAAGTTAGTAGACTGACTTTTCTTTCCAATTTATTATAATCATCCAAGTAGACTGTTGGCATGGATATTACTGAAGTCTTACTGTTGAGGGTTAATATTAAATCACCATTCTTATATTCTTCTTCCTCATTAGATAAATAATGCAAAAGGTCTAATGTAATATAAAAAGACCTGCATTTATCAAACTTGAAATATCTTGTGGCACTTCCTCCCCTCTGCCTGTTTTTAAAAATTACTGAAGGAATTTTATTGAATCAATGAATAACTTTAGGAGATTTCATGAGTCAGGTTAGCAAATACATTGGGGGAAATGCATGGGTAATTAGTAAATAGAATAAAATATAATAAATGTAAGGTCATGTAACATAAGTTCCCTTCTGTCCTATATTAAAAGTTGAACATATGTAAGATGTTTCAGACCACATATATGATGCATTTGAAGCCTCTACTGTATCATGGTTTACTAGATGTAATATTGGTGTTTAATACACACTGAAAAATTAGAAATCAACTTTGCAGTGATATTTCATTGAATTTACATTTGATTTTCCTTTATTGGTTAGGTCATACTCAGTGTGGTGACTCTAGTCTGAAGCAGTTGTCTGAAATGTATTTTGAAACTTGTAAAAAATATCCAGGGGACCTTAAATCATCCCTTAGTTTTGCAATTTATTTTTGGCAATATGTTTAATTTCTCACAAATGCCTTGCTTAGTGCTATGACAGTCAAAAGACTTGTTCTATTGTTTTCTAAAAGCAGCTTTCTTTAATTAAGTCAGAATCTGCCACCTTAACAACTACACAACTTTTTTTTTTTTTAAAGATTTTATTTATTTATTTGACAGAGAGAGACATAGTGAGAGCAGGAACACAAGCAGGGGGAGTGGGAGGGGGAGAAGCAGGCTTCCCGCAGAGCAGGGAGCCCGACGTGGGGCTCGATCCCAGGACCTTGGGATCATGACCTGAGCCGAAGGCAGACGCTTAATCAACTGAGCCACCCAGGCACCCCAACAACTACACAACTTTTAACTAATTGAACAACATGCTACCTCTTTACTGAGCTCCTAAGTCAGAAGATGTTTATTGAAATAAGAAGCTGAAAAAAAGTTTGTTTAGTTATGTCTGTTGTTTAAGCAAGGAACAGACAAACCTAGAATCACTTAAAGTCATAAAAACTGTCTAAATGTTATAATTTGAAATGTTCAGTTTTAGGTAAATTGCAAATATATACATTACACATGCCCAACATCATTAGTTTTTAATGAAATGAAAATTAAAATCACGAGGCACTCGGATATGCCTATTCAAATAACTAATATTAAAAAAGGCTGACCATATCAAATACTGAGAGAGATGGGAAGGAACTTAAACTCTTTCATACTCTGCTAGTATAAACAGAAAATAATATAACCACTTTGGGTAAAGTTTGGCGGGTTCTTTTTTTAAAGTTAAGCATATATCAGCTATTCTACTACTAAGTTTTACCCAAGGTGGGGGAAGGAAATGTATATCTATACAAAGACTTGGGGGTGCCTGGGTGGCTCAGTCGTTAGGCGTCTGCCTTTGGCTCAGGTCATGATCCCAGGGTCCTGGGATCGAGTCCCACATCGGGCTCCCTGCTTGGCAGGAAGCCTGCTTCTCCCTCTCCCACTCCCCCTGCTTGTGTTCCCTCTCTCGCTGTGTCTCTCTCTGTCAAATAAATAAATAAAATTAAAAAAAAAAGTTTATACAAAGACTTGTACATTTATTCACAGCAGAAATATTTGTAATTGACAAAAATAATCTAAATGTCCATTACCTCATGAATAAATTGTGGTATGCCAGAAAAAATGGAATCTTAGCAATAAAAGTGGGTGAACTATTGATACAACCAACACCATGGATGAACCTCAAAATAATTATATTGAATGAAAGAAACCAGACCTCTCCTTTCCCCCTGCTGAGAGCCTACAGTTTTGGAAGCATATTGGGAGTCCTTTTGTTCTCTTCCATCTAATATTTCCTTTCAATATAAGATTCCTGGTCTTTCCAGAGATGATCTAAGAAAGGAAGGGAAAGTAAAGCCAAAAGGTTTTACTGGGCATCGGTGTTATCTTAAAGGGTCTTTGCTGACAGATTATAGTGTTTTTGTGGTTTGTGGTCATGTGTCCTATGTTGGGTCCTTTCAACTGCAACTTTCTCAATGTAGACCATGCCGATCTTTCATTTGTATACTCCCAACCCCCTTTCTGCTTTGGTATTTGAAGATGTATTCCATCTCTTTCTTCTGTGGACATACCACCCTCTGGTAGAATTCTTTGGGAACTGGAAACGTTGTAGAGGTTGTTGGGATTCACACACCTTCAATTGGTTTGGGAGAAAAGTGCAGATCATTCCCAGACACAGTCCTGCTCTAGTCAGGTCCCACCCTCACCTTTGTCAGGTATGGGTCAGACATCAACCCCTGCATCTCCAATGGCAGGAAACAAATGGTAACATTTTCAAGTGGTACTGTACCCTGTGGACTTGAGAAAAGTGGCCTGCATTCTCCACCATACCGTAGAATGGAATTTTAGTATAGGCCTTTCTGATTACCCCTTCCTTACCAAATTCCACAGATAAATCTGACCCTTTTATATGTTAAGTATGGTGAATCCTCTAACTGGTTCCCAACCACCTACTTTAAAATGTCTTGTTGGAGTTATGTCTTACAAGCTACTTTGGAATGTAGCATCTATTAATTTTATGTCTCAGACAAAAGTGAGTTAGGAAATTTCCCTTTAACAACCTGTTACAGATTTACTGACTCAGAGATATTTCTGGAATATTTACACTGTGTAAGACACTGTACCAGATTCTGTAGACAATAAAGAAATGATAATAAACATATATCCTCAGATACCTTTTATATAATCTAATATGGAAAACTAGATATGTAGGTACATGAGTATAATTCAGAAAGAAAGCAGTGCCACAAGAGAGACACAAATAAAGTTTGAAAAGATCCTTTATTCTGGACTTGTAGGATTTGGAATAGTGGAGAGAGTGGGGGAAAATCTATATGAGTAAAAAAAATGATTAAAATGAGGGAGTATCATACTTTATAAAAATTAGTCCTTCATCACTGGTTATTTTCATTAGTATAATAATTCAATTTAAAAATCTTAGACTTCATGACTTTGGTGTTATCCAAATATCTATTAGCGTGTTTCTTAATATATTTGAAATGAGCAAATTGAAATATTTATGTGCACATTAAATTCTAAAAATATAATAAATCACAGAGTTTCATTTATAGTTTATTAGTGAATAGATTACCTCCTATGCTTCCTGGCTACTTTCATATTGATCAGAGAGTTAATAGCCAGATAAGAATGATACTTACACTTTATAATTTGCCTTTAATCATGAGTTGTTTTTTTTTTTTTTTGTATTCTATGCACATCTTATTTTGATTAAGATTATGCTATGTCATGAAAAGTAGACATTCTAAAAGATTAAAAAAAAACAAAAAATAAATGACAACATTCTATAATAAATCTTATATAATAAGAATTTCTCCTATCTTGGGGCACGTGGGTGGCTCAGTCGGTTAAGCGTCTGCCTTCGGCTCATGTCATGATCCCAGGGTCCTGGGATCGAGCCCCGCGTCGGTCTCCCTGCTCTGCGGGAGGCCTGCTTCTCCCTCTCCTACTCCCCCTGCTTCTGTTCCCTCTCTCGCTGTGTCTCTCTCTGTCAAATAAATAAATAAAATCTTTAAAAAAATTTTTTTTCTCCTATCTTGATATAACAACATGAGGGTGTTTATGAAATGAAAATATGTAAATCAAGCTTGAGATACCAGGTACTTTTAGGGTACATTTTTTCGTTTTTTTTGTTTTTTTGGTAATAACTATAAGCTAGGATAGAATGGTGATTGGTAACAGATGGCAGAGTAAACGATCTCCCAGGGCGCTTAGTTGGAGCATAGCAGAGTGCATTTTCTATATAGGGGAAAAAAGAAACCATCAAATGTGTGTATGTGTGTGCTCATGCGTGTGCATGTGTATTGGTGTACACACATTTCTTCAGGCCTCAGCCCCAGAAGTCGTCTAGCTGAAACTTAGTTGAAACTTAGACACTCTCCTTGCCCCTTACCACCTATTTCTGCATCATTCAAGTGTCTTCTCTCAGAACATAGGCCATTTAAACTTGGTTTTGCTCTCAATGTTATCATCAAACTCCTTCTAACATCTTTTCTTTCTTTTTAACCTCATCCAGTCCTTTTATTTTAAAGGAAGATATAGAAAAGTAATGATATTAAATTCATAGATTTAGTGGCAGTAAACGGGTGGCCATGAAGAATGCTCTCGCCTATGTAAGCACCAGAGGCTGGTTATAGCTTATAGAGCAAATTTGCAGGAGAATAACTGTATCAAAGCTATCAATATAGTTGCCATGCTAATTTAAGGACTTAAGTGTTCAATTATATTTTAACCAAATAATAAAATAATAAATGAATTTGATGAACTATTGACATTTGCAATAATTTTAATTAGTTGAAACTTAGATAATTTTTAAATTTCTTATCTTTTCAAACAATAACATATTTCTGTCATTCTTCATGATTTAAAAGCACTTCATATATTTTTCTAGTCGTTTTTTACAATAAAGTAGAGAATAGACTCCCCATATTTTTAAGAGGGTGCTAAAAAGCTCAGAGGAAAGAAAAGAGATCATTATTTATCTTTGGATTCCATGCATTTTGTTTTTTCTACAATATTTTAGGCATGTTATAATGATATTCAGATGTAAGGGATATGTATATTTTAAATAGGTGAACACACAGTAAAATTTAAGAACAAAACAAAACAAAACAAAAGTAACAATTATATAAACTAAAAGTATACATTTGTCTAAACAACTATCCAAAATATAAAATCAGTAAGAAATGTACACTTGTAAAAGAAATAAATCATTAGTATGGGATTAAAATGTGCGGTAAAAAATAATAACCTCTTGAAACTACAAATGAGAGACCTGGAAAGTCAGCACTTGACCATAAGCTTGAAAGAATGTTCTTGCTTCCTGCTGGATGTAGTAGGATATATTCAAGAAGTGTAAATTGTTGCATATTTTCCTAAGAAATCCAAAGTCTAATTGCTGAACAAAGTCTAATAAATAAACATGGGCAATGCAAGTTCACTTAAGAACTAAATTGTACAGCTCTGTGATCTTAGCATAGAGAGAGAAAAATATGTGCTAGTGTCTAGAAGGTAGAAGCTGACCTATTTCAATAGTAGCAGGATTAGAAAAATTGAAAAGAAATGTGAGGTGACTCACGAATAAGAACACAACAATGTGGAACTATGCAACGCAGAGAAGAGATCGGTATGACTATAGAAAATTTATTTAGGGGGTTATATTAGTTTGCTCAGCCTGCCATATCACAGGTTGGGTGGCTTATATAACAGAAATTAATTTTCTCACAGATCCGGAGGCAAAGAGTTCAAGATTAAGAGACCTGTCTTGCTGGCTTATAGATTGACACCTTCTCTCTGTGTCCTCACATGATCTTTCCTCTGTGCACTGAGGGAAAGATAACTTTGGTGTCCCTTTCCCCTAAATAAGGACACCAATCCTATCAACTAGGGACTCACCCTTATGATCTTATTTAACCTCAGTTACCTCCTTAAAGGCCTTACCTCCAAATACAGTCACATTGGGATTAGGACTTCAACATATGAATTTTGAAGGGATACAATTCAGCCCATAAGAGGGGAATATAGGTATCAAGGTGAAGTGGATGTTGGGTTTATACTGGTACATTAGAGCTGGATTTTGTGGGAAGGTTTTTATACTCTGACTCTGCATGTAGCTTCAGAAGGATATATAGAGTATGTGTAGGGGCAAGAAATTCGCATGCATCAACCCCAGTGCCAATGGGGCATGTGGTCTTTTCATTCACCTGTTGCTGACTAGAGTATTTTCATAGCACCCTTTAGGTAATCAAAAATGCATGAGTGGTTTTTCCTATGAAAATTTTTATTAAGCTCATTTCCATTTCCACTGAGGATAGGGGAGCTTTGAAAAATTAAAATTAAAAGTAAAAAAATCCTGTTTATATCTTGAAATTATCTCATTTGAGGGAAATGCTCAGTCTTCCAAGTATTCTTCTGCTCCTTGGTATGTCTGATGTGTAGAGGACTATGTGCCTTCATCATGACAAAAAATGAGCCTAAGCTCTAAATTAGACCTTCCTGCTGTCCTCTGGGTATGTGCAGGCTTATACATTGATATTCCATTATTGCAAGATGTTCCTTATTTCATCTCAGGACATTGGGTGTCCCGCTGCCATTTACGGGGCAAATTGTGGCTGGGAAAGCTTGTCTGTGTCTTGGTCACAGGCAAAACCTGCTGGCACCTCCTTTCGGAACCATCCTCATCACAGCTCTTGCTGGAACTGTTGAACCCTGGGAACGCAACATGTTCTCTGTTCAGTACTTGTCCTAGGCTCTTTTGAACTATAGCCTTTGCCATGGGACCAAAACCTTCTCAATAGATTGGAGCTACTGGCTCTCAACTATCTCTTCAAAGTGGCTAAAAATTGCCTTAGTTACAGGAGGAATACTCTTTAACACCTCCGTGGGTCTAAATAAGTCAAGCACCTTTTATCTTCTTCTAAAATTATATAGGTACAGGGCTATTTTCAAGGAGGTCTAGAGTTCCTAATGGCAATATAAACAAATGCTCTGATGGACTCAACTTTCTCCTCTATTTGGGGGCATTTTGTAGTTTTGTGACCCCCTTCTCTATGAAGTTATAACCCAGATTAGTGATCAGGAACCTCAAGTTTGATTGCTTGCCCTCTTCCTCTTTCTCCCTCAGTAAAGCAAGAATTTCTTAAACAGGAGGTACTGCTTTATTATGTTCTCCTCCTTCCAAAGTAATAATCACACCTTCCCCTTTTGTAGGATAAACAAAAGTTTAGATTTAGACAGGTCTAAGGGTGTGGAGAGACATTCTAATTATGAAATGTTTAAAATACATAGATTTAGTATCATCATAATATTATTTGCTTGTTAATTAATTTATGCATTTATTCTTATAACAAAAATGTTTTGAAAGTCTTAGTGCTAGTACAAAATGCCAGGCTATTAAGATAAGTAGTGAATCACAGAGTCTAAGTTCTCAATGAGTTTAGAGTAGGGCAGGGAAGAGAAAAAGAAAATCACAGAGGAGTATTATAAATGCTACAGTAGAGGAGGAAGAGAGTATTATAGAAGAAATTGTCAGAGAGATAACGCTAGTATAGACAGCTCACCTTCATGTTCAAGAATGAAATAAGGAACATCTTGCAAGCACCCAGAAGGGCCATGACTCAGTGTGACAGTTAACAGGGAGTGGTTTCCTTAGGATATAGTGAAGCAATGCTACTTTAGGATGATTAATCTGATGTTAGAACATAGATGGGTTGGAGAGGATAGAGACAAAAATAGATGACACTGTCAGAGCCTCAAAATTGTTGATGTATGAATGAATTGACAAGAGAAATTCTTGGGAAGGGGGATGCTATAAAATTTAGAAAGAAAAAATTAAAAGATCACTAAAGATGGCATCTATGGCCAAAGTGAAATCTACAGTGAAATGTCATGATAAAAATAATCCAATAAGATAATGAGAAGTATTAAATAAAATAATTATGGAAGGAGTGGAAAGTAATCTTCCTGCTGTTCTACATCAATCAGGTTTTTATAATTGTGTCTAGCTTTAGATATTGAACTTTAAAAAGTAAAAAAAAAAAAAAAGATGAAAGAACAAGAGATGGTCAGAGAAGAGAAGCAAAGATAATTAACCTTCTGGCAAATAGAAATTAAATGAATTAGATTTGTTTAGCTTAGAGAAAGGAAGGAAAAGGCTGATCTGATTATAGAAATGAGTTATTCATAGAGCAATTAGGAAGAAGATGTAGTTTTCCAAGTCCCCAGATGACTAAACATTAGGAAATAGACTTTAATACAGTAGTAATTTTATTTTCAGATATAAATTAAAAAAAAGCACTTTAAAATCTACTACTAAAGCACTGCTATATAGCTTCCTATGTTTTTGTAGGTTTCCACAGGATTGTCTTTCAGTTAATTAGCATCTGTCTGTGCTGACTGGTTACTTAGGAGTTAAGGAGGGGAACTAGATGTGCTCATGGGTCTCTGATTTAAACAAATCTGCAACAGTTTATTTATTTATTTTTTAAATGATTTTATTTATTTATTTGAGAGAGAGAGCATGGCGGGGGCAGAGGGAGAAGCAGATTCCCCGCTGAGCAGGGAGCCCAATGCGGGGCTCTATTCCAGGACTCTGGGATCATGACCTGAGCCAAAGGCAGACGCCTAATCAACTGAGCCACCCAGGTGCCCCTGCAACAGTTTCTTAACTTGAGTTCATGGATTTTTTCTGAAAATTAATTTAAAATAATGTAACTTTCTCGCATTATGCTTTTTAAAGCCAATATCCTCCCCATAAAGTGTGTTTTAAGTTCGAGGGAAAAGAAAGTAGTCTATAAATTGCTATACTTTCAGGCACCTGGGTGCCTCAGTTGGTGAAACATCTGCCTTTGGCTCAGGTCATGATCCCGGGGTTTCTGGGATCAAGCCCACATCGGACTCCCTGCCCAGTGGGGGCCTGCTTCTCCTTCTCCCTCTGCCTCTTCCCTCTGCTTGTGCTTTCTCTCTCTCTCTCTGTCTCAAACAAATAAAGAAATCTTAAAAAAAAAAAAAAAAAAAAAAACTTAAAAAATTTCTTTACATTCTATCTTACTATAAATAAAAAATTCAGGGGCGCCTGGGTGGCTCAGTCGTTAAGCGTCTGCCTTCCGCTCATGTCATGGCCCCAGGGTCCTGGGATTGAGCCCTGCATCAGGCTCCCTGCTCTGCGGGAAGCCTGCTTCTCCCTCTCCCATTCCCCCCTGCTTGTGTTCCCTCTCTCGCTGTGTCTCTCTCTGTCAAGTAAATAAATAAAATCTTTAAAAAAAATAAAATAAAATAAAAATTCAAAATCCAGTCCTTAAAAATATATTAATCAAGAGTGTTTTCGGGTGCCTGGGTGGCTCAGATGGTTGAGCGTCTGCCTTCGGCTCAGGTCATGATTCCAGAGTCCTGGGATAGAGTCCCGCATCGGGCTCCCTGCTCCTTGGGAGCCTGCTTCTCCCTCTGCCTCTCTCTCTCTCTCTGTCTCTCATGAATAAATAAATAAAAATCTTTAAAAAAAAAAAAAGAGTGCTTTCATTAATTTCCTAGTAATTTAATAACTCACTTTATGATTTTGCCTTTTATAAATTATATGGAAAAATCTTAATTCACACTAATTCAAGTGGACCTTTATAGAACATTCTAGGAAGTTCGAGACCTGATTAATTTTATGTTTCTTTCCAAATATATCTAAATTTCCTATACCTGTTCATAAACTTCTAAAGCTGTCTGTGCACAAACTGGACATAATCCAAGGTCAATGGGAAGAGAATTAAACTCCACCTCCTAGAAGAAATATCAACAAACATGAGGTCAAGTTAAATTCTCTACAGTAACAGAAATACATATTTTGATGAAGATACGTTTAGATTGTGCATAAAACCCATTTCTTGGAGACTTCTTTAACCTGTAATTTGTAAAGATCAAGTACACTGAACAGGTCAGATGTGTCCATGAATGACAATGGAAAGTGACATTTAAAAACAATAAAAAAGTTTAGAGTAGCAAGATCACAGGATGCTCTGCAAAGGAGGTTGAGTTTGGCCAATAGTCTGGAACAATTAGTCCAGGGGAAAATTGGCTAGTATGTTTCGGGAGAAGGTGAGGAGCCAGGATCACACATTTGTCTGGTAGACAGCATGTAGGTAATAGAAGTTTGTTTAGACATGCTTGTTTGCTTACTATTGGTGCTTTTTCTTATTTGTTGGTTTGAACCCACAATTAAGAACAAGGGGGATATTTCAATAGAAAAGTTGAGAAATCGTATCATCTCACCTCAAAGGAACTACAGTACAGATAGGTGTGATTATGGTGGGGACAGATACTTTGGAGGTGAAATTGACCCATTTATTTAACATTTTAGATGTGGGAGGTGCCATGTCCTAATATCCAAAGCACAGCTTAGCCTTTCTGCTAAGAAGTTTTCTCTAAGGGTCAAATGCTTACAACCATGTGAATTATAATTGCTCTTGATTATTAGATAGTGCAAACATTTTTACAGAAATGCAATTTGTGTGTTTAAGGTATTAAAAAATTTCACCCCACTTTGATGTTTCTCCAAATGTAGAACTTTCCTTGAACACGATAAATATTAATGCCTGGACTGCTTTGCATTTGGGTTTGCCATCAGTTAGCTCACTTTATTATTTGCACACTAAATTGAGGATGATTATATTAAGAGCACTTCATCTTTTCATTATCTTACATTTATTTGACTACCCTACTTGACTACCTCATATTTAATTGAAATACCAATGAGCCTGGGAGTTGAAAATAGAACTATTGTGTATTTCTTTATTTGAAGCTTTTTTTTTTTTTTTTAGATTGGCAATTTCTTTCTTTCTCTGCTCTTCTTTTTTTCTCTTACTTTTTAGTTTCTGTATTTGAGAGAGAAATATAGTGGGTTTAATAAAATTCTACAAATGCTCAGGAGACTTCCCTTTCAGTCTTCTTTCCCAACATTCTCCAAACATCAAAATAAAAACCACAGTTTGCAAATAAAATGTAAATCACTGTTTTCCAACTGAAGAAATAAAATAATAATTTAAATATTATGTAAGTTAGAATGGTATAAGAATTCCTCCACAACTTTTAGACAAGTTTGATTATTCTAAGGTACAATAGCTCTGTTTTATTCCTTTCACTTCAAAATTCAAAAAATCACAATAAATACATTGATTCTAATTGGGAAGTTTAAAGACTTTATTTTAGGCAAATACAATTTACAATGTGTCAGCATGACTTATTATTTTTGTAGCAGTTTCTTGGATTCTTTTCAATATACCTGTGAATTTTAAATAATAAGCATATAATAACAAATTATTTCTCAAAACCACCTTTTAAATTAATTTTGAATATTTAACTCCAAGTGGAATACAATAGCTGCTTTTCTTACATTTACAAAATAATTTTTATATTTAAAAACTAGCATGTACAGAAATTTAAGAATTGCACTATTATTTTTTACAAATAATATATATTGTACATTCAAATAACGATATTAGTAATACCTTAGAGACACAATCACATTTCTGTAAAGTGTATTTTCTACTAATCAGGAGCAATTATAATTCCTATTAATGTAAGCATTTGTATTTAACATGTTTAATGTTTAGGGGTGCCTGAGTGGCTCAGTTGGTTAAGCGTCCAATTCTTGATCTCAGCTCAGGTCTTGATCTCAGCTCAGGTCTTGATCTCAGGGTTGTGAGTTCAAGCCCCGCATTGAGCTCCATGCTAGGTGTGGAGCCTACTTAAAAAAAATAAAATGTTTAATGATATATAGTATCAATTACATAGTGTGTTTATGTTAAATTGACCAATTTATTATACAGAAACAAGCTTTTTGGAGCTGCAAGCCAATATAAGTTCATTTATGCATGTGCAACTTTTTTTTTTAATTTGTTAACCTGTTACTATAAATTATTAGTTGTTTTTACTTTTTTTTTTAAAGATTTTATTTATTTATTTGACAGAGAAAGACAGAGTGAGAGAGGGAACACAAACGGGGAGTGGGAGAGGGAGAAGCAGACTCCCCGCCGAGCAGGGAGCCCGATGTGGGACTCGATCCTGGGACTCCAGGATCATGACCTGAGCCGAAAGCAGTCGCTTAACCAACTGAGCCACCCAGGCGCCCATAAAGATTTTATTTATTTATTTGACAGAGAGGGAGAGAGAGAGGGGGTACAAGCAGACAGAGCGGCAAGCAGAGGGAGAGGGAGAAGCAGGCTCCCTGCCCAGCAGTGAGCCTGATGTGGGGCTCGATCCCAGGACCCTGGGATCATGATGAGAGCCAAAGGCTGACGCTTAACTGATTGAACCACCTAGGCACCCCTCAATAAATACTTCTTGAGTACCAACTAATATCTAGTACTTTTATAGGCATAAAAAAATAAGTATTTTTTTCCTACTGGAAATTAAAAAAAAAAAAGGAAAACACATCTGACCTAACAGAGCCCTCAGCTAAGAAGAACAAAAGGTCAAATAATAAGCAGAGAGAGATTGGTGTAATTTTCTATGGGGTATTAAGGGACAGCTTATCTAATAAAGTAATGTTTGAACAGACTTGATAGAGAGATGGGAGCAAGGCAAGCAGGTGTCCAAAGGAAATGTATCCCAGCTGAAAGAATAGCAAATGCAAACTAATACACCAAAGCAGGAGAGAACTTGGCATGGGGGGGGGGGGGGTCAGAGGGAGAAGCAGACTCCCCGCCGAGCAGGGAGCATGCCTATAGGATAAGAATTTTTTTTTTTTTTTTGAGAGACAGATGTGAAGGAACTGTAAGGGTTTGAACAGAGAGATATGATATTATGTAGATATTTTAAAAATGGAAATCATTCGGAATTTGAACTACAGAGAGTAAGAGTAGAAGCCAGGAAAGTAGTTTGCAGGACATTGCAACCCTAGAATTAGACAGTGGTTGCTTAGAACAATCAGTAACTGAAGACCTTGAGAACTAATTGGATTGGATCTTGGCTGTATTTCAAAAGCATAACAGACTAAGACAGACTTAAGAGCATGTACACTAGAGACAGACTTGTGGTTTAAATCCCAGAACTGGCTGTTTCATGTTTTATAGTCAAGTGCTACTTAAGCTTCCCATGATCCCTTGTCTGTAAAAAATGAATAATTATGTTTCCTACCTTAGTTATTGTAAAAATTAATTGTTAATGTGTGTGTTTATATGTGCACACATAAAGTGTGTGTTTATATGAGCAGAGAAACTAGGGCAGTATAATCACATAGTAATCATACAGTGTTTGCTACTAATACATAAGGAAGGAGAAAGAGGTGAGTCCATGATGAGTCCAAGGTCTTGGTAGGAGCAACAGGAAGAATGGAGTTGTTTTGTACTGAAATGGGGACAATTGAAGGAGAAGTAAGTTCAGGAGAGAATGAAAACAGAAATGCAGATTCAAGTATGCTAAGTTGAGGATGACCCAAAAGCACGAAAGTGATTTGTGTAGGTATATTTCAGATAAGGAATATAGACTAAGAAAAAATGAAGTGCTCAAAATGTAGGAAAGAATCAGCAAAAGTGGCTGAAAGGTGCGGGTAGATGAGAATTGGGAGGGCAGAGGTCTTGGATACTAGGTGGAGAATCTGTTTTTATAAAGGGAGTGATCAGCTGTGTTAGTTGTTTCTGATAATTCAAGTAAGATGAGGACAAATAATTGTTCAATTGATTTAACAACCAAATTTCACTGAGGACATTAGCTTAACCATTGAAATACCTCACATGACTGACATACAGAATGTATAGTTAAAAACATTTTTAAATGTATTTTGCATTTGGTTTTAACTAATAACTAATGGTAATTTTTTTAAATTTTATTTTGTTATGTTAATTACCATACATTACATCATTAGTTTTTGATGTAGTGTTCCATGATTCATTGTTTGCGTATAACACCCAGTGAAATGGTAAATAAATATAAAGAATGTATACAACAAGATAGTTTGAGAGGGGATAAATGCATTGCAAAAGTGTAGGATTTGGCCTTTGGCCTTAGTAATACAGGTAAGAAAATGTAAACCAAGCGGAAAACACAAATATGAGTACAAATGCAGGTAGATGGGTAGAGAGATCCTAGAATTTTATTTCTGATTCAATATACTTTCCCAGGTTTTTTTTTAAATGTCTTTGAGAAGAAAGACGAAGTTGTGATATAGTCCTTGAGGTTATAATTGGAGTGCATATAGACAAGGAATAGTAAGTAGGCTCTCTGAGAGGGAAGGAAGTTGAGGTTACCAGCCATGATTTAAAAGTGGGATCAGTCGGTAGGGTTATATTTTTTCCTTCAGTCACTCTGAGTCACTCAGACGCAGCAACAGAACAGGTAGAGAGTCACACTTAACTAAAGTTGGAATTTTTCTAAAGTAGAAAATTGCATAAAGGAAAAGGAGAGAGAAGGGGATTGAAAGTTCATGCAATAGAGTGATTATAATGAAACCAAGTCAGGCAATAAAGAAAATAAAGACATGATGGGGATGAATACCAGTTGTAGGTCAATGGATTGAAGGAAGTTCAGATGGAAGAAAAGAGGTTGTTAGAAAACTGTAATAACAAAGAGTGAAACTGAAGATAGGAGGCAGTGATTAGAGAATGGAATGGTTGAAGCTGATGTTAAGGAAAGGGTATGGCTGCTGGAAATAACAAGACTAGAGCATGATCACAGATTGAATGGCTGAAGAGCAAGATCACTGGAGTTGAGGCACTTAAAGAATTTCTGGAGTTAAGGAACTAAAAACAAAAACCAAAAAAGGACTTTTAATATTAATACTGAAATCACCAAAATTTTTAGTCAGAATTCTATTGATTCTATTGGGGAGATAGTATGACAGTTTGTATCTTCATTCAGGAAACTTATGGGAAATAAAGTCAGGATTGGCAAATTGGGTTATTTTGCTATAATTTTTTAAAAGGAGGTGAACAGGATTTTTATCATTTTGGCATCAGAAAAAAAGTCAAGATAGTAGAGGCTATATGGTGGACATAGTTTAAGTAGCTAAGGCAAAACATTCCATCAGAGAGACAGTAGAGGAGACTATAAGTGGGAAATTCCTGTAAATGGTTACTTTATTAACAATGATATCCTAATTCTATTTTCCCTATATAGCACTTGACAGTTTTTACAGCACTTACCCTGATTTCATTTGACCTTTACAACAAATCTGCAAAAAATGGGGAGATAGTTTTATAGTTATAATGGGGGGCAGAGAGAAGTTTTGAGATGTTAAAAGTTGAGATCAGAAACTCATGGTTACTAAATACATAGAAAACTCAAAATTTTTCTGAATAAATACATTGATATTTGTTCTGAAACACTATGTTTATTTCACTTTTTAAAATTTTATTTATTTACTATTTGAGAGAGATTGAGAGAATGAGTGGGAAGAGGGGCAGAGAGAGAAGCAATCTCCCTGCAGAGCAGGGAGCCTGATGTGGAACTCCATCCCAGGACCCTGTGATCATGACCTGAGCTGAAGGCAGACTCTAAACCAACTGAGCCACCCAGGAGCCCTGTTTATTTCACTTTTAAGTCAATATTTGTTTACATTTTATAGCACTTGATTTCAAGCTAAGTAGAGTTAGTGATGTTGAAATACAGCATACTAGGATGTTAGACACATTTATGACATTCCAAGATAATTGTAGGACTCAGCTTATGAAAATTCCATGCAGAAGCAGAATAAATTTTGACAAGTATGTAGATAGATAAGCATGTACATAGATAGATGATAGATAGATGATAGATGATAGATAGATAGATAGATAGATAGATAGATAGATAGATAGATAGGCAATCTGAAGAATGAACCTAAAATATAGATTGAGGAGGATATTTATGAAGCAATGAAAATAATCTCTTTTGAAATTTCATAATATAATTTTAAAAGTTTAGATAGCAGATGCTTTTTAGATAACAGTATCTTTATTGTAGTACTATACAATATAGAACATTGTGCTGCAGAATAGTATTAAATACTTGAAAACGTTTTATATTTTTGCTTCAGGAAAATAGTTTCAACTTCATCCTCTTCCAATATGCTTCAATTTTCCTGCTATTCAGATCACGTGCTTCAGAATAACTTGGGCATATTCTATGATGCAGACAATTTACTGAATATATGGAAACTTCAGATTCTTCATCTGTAAATTAAAAACTGGGAATAACCGCGTATAACTCCAGGGTTGTGACGAAGAGTAAAGGAGAGAATGCATATAAATCCTGAGCACTATGTCTTTGTTTTAGCAAGTACTTGATAAATGATAATTGCTGTTATTATAGTAATACTTATTCAATTTTTACAATTCCTTCCTGCCTTCAAAGTTGCAAAATAAATTATATTTTCATATATTAACTTTTTTTTTTTTTAATGTTTAAAGCAACATGCTTGAGCATAAACTATTTCTCAGCAATTTACAATTATTTCCATGTCTTCTGGTCTGGTAACTTGAAATAAGACTCTTATTTGTTTAATGCTTGCTCTGGTTTAACATATAAATTTCTTTTTCCTCTTTACATTAAAAAATATATCTTACTCCTGAAATCAACTTCAACCTTCTTCTGGATTTTCCTTTCCTTCATGTGAAATTAAATGAGGACAAAAGTAAGTCCAAAACAAAGTATCTTGTTGCTGTGTGTACTCTGAATGATAAAATTACAAATACGGGGCAAATCAAAAGGGTAAAGTAAGATGGTGAAATGAATTCTAATATATAAAAAATCACAATAAATGTAAATATAAATAAATTTTCTGTTTAACAAATTGAATATTGGGAAGTTGATTATCTCTGCTTGTTCTCCCAGAAGCAGACTTAGCAGATAAGGATTTAAGTACATGTCATTTTTTGGTGTTTTCATGAACAAAAGCAAAGAAGTGGGAACTGGGGAGGCAGTCAGCAAAGAATGTGCATTCAGTTGCTAAAGAGCAGAACAAGGAAAATTTTATCCTAAAACAAAACAAAAACAAAAACAAAAACAAAACAAAACAATCACCTCTGGGAAACTGAAAAACATACATATCAGAATTACCTACTAGAGGACTGAGGGAGCTGGGGTATTTATACACCCATTCTGGAAAGTTAGTGACTAAGAGATGTCTTTGAAGTTGGTTTTGGCAAGGAAGTATTTCACTCCTCATATCCAGGAAAGAAACTTTCAGTTTTCTTTGAGATGTGATGTCAATAGTTCAAAGTCTTCTGATGCTGAATCTGCTGTCAGCTACTGTGTGTGTGTGTGGGGGGTGAGGGGTGGGGGCGGTCCAGGGGGTCCCTTATATGCTATACCCAATATAATCAACACATCCAGAAGATAAGATCACACAAATTTAAAAACAAAACATGGAAAATATACTAGCAAAAACAAAATTGCCAAACCAGTAATAATAGCCAAAAGGAAAAACAAACAAACTAGTAATAAGGTATTAAAAAATATCAAACTGAAAAGTCAATATTCCAGATTTTAAAATCATTCCAAAACTTTATGCATCTAATACTATATTTTCACAATATATAAAACAAAGATCAAAATACAGGATAAAAGTATATTGCCATATCTACCATTCTGTTGGGTCACCGTGGTTGATATAAAAATTAGACAAATTTAGTGAAGACATAGAGAAGATGAAAAGACTATAAATAAAATCCATCTAATAAATAGCCACTACAGCTCCACAAATAAAATACACAGTATTTTTATACATTAATATTTGTGTATCAGTCTACCTCTCAAATCATGATCTCCACCATCAAAAAAAGCTATTCAATGGGATCATTGTATTGAAAAGAAGACACAGTAGATTTAGGGGTGAGGATAAAACCCTATGTTGAAAATCTAAAGAGTTTGAGGGGAAAATTAAACAGCAAAAAGGGATATAATTAATACATAAAGCCACACCTAAAAATTATAAAACAGGTCTTTTTCTCAGCAAATTTCTAAAATCAGAGTTAATAGAAACTATTTCCTATTTTTTTGGTAAGTGAATGAGACTTTTGAATAAGGAAAACCAATAAGATTTTTAATTCAGTTTATCATATTTGAGACCTATTCCAAGCAGTTACAGTTTATGTGAAATAAAATTACAATAAAAACTACTGTATGGAACATTAGGCTAAAAGATTATAGATTGGACTCAATATACTCCCAAGTTTTAATCAGCAGGGTTGTGTCCTGATCTGGAAAAATAAAACATTCTTATTTTATGTATTAACATCTCTGGGATGGTTTCATCAGCACAATTGTCTGAACCTCGTCTCAGACCAAATTTCAGAGTGAACTGGACTGTATTTCAAATAAAAGATGGTCTCAGATTTTGCAGAATTTTGTAGGCTAAAGCTTTTGGTATTAGAACCACTTTAATCATTAGGATATGTATTATTTTTGAAGTGAATTCTTATTCTAGGCTAACAAGAGGATGTTTATAAACAGATAAAATATCATCATTAATGTAGATATTAAGAGAGGAATAGTTATTCATGTATTCATAAAATTAAATTCACAAAGGATGTTATCAGGACATACAATCAAAATAATTAAGGTACTATCTGTGAATTAGGATTTGAGATACAAAATGATTTAAGATACAAAATGAATGATGATCAGAATGGAAATGTACAAAATAAATGAAGCAATATATGAAGGAAGTAATTTGCATTGATAGAAACATCAGACAATGGGCTTTATTATCATTACTCTGTCAAAATTATTTTAGTGTGGTTATCATAAAGTTAAAGAGTTTTAATGAATAAAAAAAAAAATTGTGTCTTAGTGCAAAAGTAAGCCTCATCTTTGGTGGTCAGAATTTTTAATTTCTTTATATGGGTTAGAGAAAACAATATATATATATTTATCACATAATTTATGACTGTGTCACCTTTTTTATGTGTCACATATTTTAAAAGTAGTATTCAGAGATTTGGAATACAGTATCCTTCATATGGTCCCCTCCCCTTATAAAGTACAAAAAATTACCTGAGGGAAGAAAGAGATTTACTTTTGCTTGCCATATTAGTTAAACAACTATATGCATTTTAATTCCTTTAGTATATATTTAATAAATTAAATAAATACTTAAAAATCAATATTTTAAATTTATCAAACAAGTAAATGCTAAGAAGTCATTTTCTATGTGTAACCTTTAAAAATAACTACCTGCTTTAAAATTAGCTGCATTAGAATGGACTTTTATTGCATATAGTTACAATTTGGTAAATTTTATTTACTTCACAGCGTACAGAATTTTTAAAAAATAGACCATCTGTATTGGTGAGATACTTTCACTTGCAAGAAACAAATACTAAATCAAAATGCATTAAAAAAGTGTAGTATAGGGCGCCTGGGTGGCTTAGTTGGTTGGGCGACTGCCTTCAGCTCAGGTCATGATCCTGGAGTCCCTGGATCGAGTCCCACATCGGGCTCCCTGCACGGCGGGGAGTCTGCTTCTCCCACTGACCCTCCCCCCTCTCATGTGCTTGCTCTTTCTCTCAAATAAATAAATAAAATCTTAAAAAAAAAAAGAAGTGTACTATATTACATAGCAGCAATTTGGAAGTAGGCAGTTCAGTAGCTCATAGCTTATTTTCATCTTTTTATGCTGACATCCTGGAATATTGGTTAGTCTCTCTCATGGTCACAAGATGGTTGCAGCAGCATCAGGCATCACATCACACACCAATAGCCAAGCCACTAAGGACTTTGCATTTCTCACCACCATCTTACGGTATCACTTATCTCTCCAATTTTACCCTCCTTAAAACCCCTCACTGGGCTAACCCATCACCCCACCCCCTACCCTCTAAAATCCTCAGTTTGTTTCTCAGAATTCATAGTCTCTCATGGTTCATCTCCCCCTCCGATTTCTCCCCCTTCATTTTTCCCTTACTACTGTCTCCTCCTCCTTCTTCTTCTTCTTCTTCTTCTTCTTCTTCTTCTTCTTCTTCTTCTTCTTCTTCTTCTTCTTCTTCTTCTTCTTCTTCTTCTTCTT
>NW_023270442.1:3441278-3460377 GCF_011800145.1 Mirounga leonina
TTCTTCTTCTTCTTCTTCTTCTTCTTCTTCTTCTTCTTCTTCTTCTTTTCTTCTTCTTTCTTCTTTCCTTTTTTTAACATACAATGTATTATTTGTTTCAGAGCTACAGGTCTGTGAGTCATCAGTCCTATACAAGTCACAGCATTCACCATAGTACATACCCTCCCCAGTGCCCATCACCCAGCCACCCCATCCCTCTCACCCCCCACCACTCCAGCAACCATCAGTTTGTTTCCTGAGATTAAGAGTCTCTTTTGGTTTGTCTCCCTCTCTGGTTTCATTTTGTTTCATTTTTCCCTCCCTTCCCACTGATCCTATGTCTTGTTTATCAAATTCCTCATATCAGTGAGATCATATGATACTTGTCTTTTTCTGACTGACTTATTTTGCTTAGCATAATACCCTGTAGTTCCATCCACGTTGTTGTAAATGGCAATATTTCATTTTTTTGATGGCTGCATAATATTCTGTTGTATGTATATACCACATCTTCTTTATCCATTCATCTATTGATGGACATCTTGGCTCTTTCCATAGTTTGGCTATTGTGGACATTGCTGCTATAAACATTGGGGTGCATGATCACTACATTTGTATCTTTGGGGTAAATACCCAGTCATGCAATTGCTGGATGGTGCAGTAGCTCTATTTTCAACTTTTTGAGGAACCTCCATATTGTTTTCCAGAGTGGCTGCACCAGCTTGCATTCCCACCAACAGTGTAGGAGGGTTCCCTTTTCTCTGCATTCTTGCCAACATCTGTCATTTTCTGACTTGTTAACTTTAGCCATTCTGACTGGTGTGAGTGGTATCATTGAGGTTTTGATTTGGATTTCCCTGATGCCGAGTGATGAACACTTTTTCATGTGTCTGTTGGCCATTTGGATGTCTTCTTTGCAGAAATGTCTGTTCATGTCTTTTGCCCATTTCTTGATTGGATTATTTGTTCTTCGGGTGTTAGTTTGATAAGTTCTTTATAGATTTTGGATACTAGCCTTTTATCTGATATGTCATTTGCAAATATCTTCTCCCATTTTGTGGGTTGTCTTTTGGTTTTGTTGACCCTTTCCTTTGCAGTGCAAAAGCTTTTTATCTTGATGAAATCCCAATAGTTCATATTTGCCCTTGCTTCCCTTGCCTTTGCCGATGTCTCTAGGAAGATGTTGTTGTGGCTGAGGTCAAAGAGGTTGCTGCTTGTGATCTCCTCAAGGATTTTGGTGGATTCCTGCCTCATATTTAGGTCTTTCATCCATTTTGAGTCTATTTTAGTGTGTGGTGTAAGGAGATGGTCCAGTTTCATTCTTCTGTGTGTGGCTGTCCAATTTTCCCAACACCATTTGTTGAAGAGACTGTCTTTTTTCCACTGGACAATCTTTCTTGTTTTGTCAGAGATTAGTTGACCTTAGAGTTGAGGGTCCATTTCTGGGCTCTCTATTCTGTTCCATTGATCTATGTGTCTGTTTTTGTGCCAGTACCTTACTGTCTTGATGTTTTTGTTTGTCCTGGAAGCTTTTTATCTCTCCTTCTATTTTCAGTGACAGCCTAGCTGGATATAGTATTCTTGGCTGCATATTTTTCTCGTTTAGTGCCCTGAATGTATCATGCCAGTCCTTTCTGGCCTGCCAAGGCTCTGTGGATAGGTCTGCTACCAATCTAATATTTCTACCATTGTAGGTTACAGATCTCTTGCACCGAGCTGCTTTCAGGATGTCTCTGAGACTTGTCAGTTTTACTATTAGATGTCGGGGTGTTGGTCTATTTTTATTGATTTTGAGGGGAGTTCTCTGTGCCTCCTGGATTTTGATGCCTGTTTCCTTCCCCAAATTAGGGAAGTTCTCCACTATAATTAGTTACAATATACCTTCTGCCCCTCTCTCTCTTTCTTCTTCTTCTGGGATCCCAATTATTCTAATATTGGTTTCATCTCATGGTATCACTTATCTCTCGAATTCTGCCCTCATGATCCAATAGTTGTTTATCTCTCTTTTTCTCAGGTTCTTTATTTTCCATCATTTGGTCTTCTGCATCACTAATTCTTTCTTCTGCCTCATTTATCCTAGCAGTTAGAGCCTCCATTTTTTATTGCACCTCATTAATAGCCTTTTTGATTTCAACCTGGTTAAATTTTAGTTCTTTTATTTCTCCAGGAAGGGATTCTCTAGTGTTTTCTATGCTTTTTTCAAGCCCAGCTAATATCTTTATAATCATCATTCTGAACTCTAGTTCTGACACCTTACTAATGTCCATATTGATTAGGTCCCTGGCAGTCGGTACTGCCTCTTGTTCTTTTTTTGAGTTGAGTTTTTCCATCTTGTTATTTTGTCCAGAGGAGACTAGATGAATGAGAGAACAAAATGCTAACAGGGTAACAATGACCCCAGAAAAATATACACTAAACAAATCAGAAGTGACCTGAAATGGGGGGAAAAAGAAAGGGAAAGGAAAAAAAAAAGAATATAATCAGGCTGGTGAATCGATCAGAGCCACACACTAGATTTTGGGTGTATTTTGGTCTGTTAGAAGAAACTGCCTCCCCAAATTTTATAGAAAGAGAAACTTATATATGTACAAAAGTAAGGGTAAATATGATGAAGGGTTGGAATGTAACTGTAAAGATGAAAATTATAAAAGATTTTATCAAAGGAATTGATAAGACAAGAAGTTGGTTGAAAAAAGAAAGAAGAAAAATTTAGGAAAAAAAAAAAAAGGAAGAGAATGTGATCAGGCGGGAGACTAGAACAAAGCCATACACTAGAGATTTAGGGTATATTTTGGTCTGTTAGAAGAAACTGTATCCCAAAATTTCAAAGAGAGAAAAATATATATATACAAAAAATAAGGTTAACTACAGTGAAGGGATAAAATATGACTCTAAAAATGAAAATTAAAAAAGATTAAAAAAAAAGAATTGATAAGATGTTGGTTAAAAGAGGGAAAAAGAAAAATTAAAAAAAAAATAGAAAAAGAAAGAATTTTTAAAAATTTAAAAATTTTAATTTTGTTGTATTCCCCTAGTGCTGGGCTTTTTTCATTCTTACTGATCAGTAAACTTGGTCTTTGCTGGCTGTTCTTGCTGATCTTCTGAGGGAGGGGCTGTTGCAGAGATTCTCAAATGTCTTTGCCTGAGGCAGAATTGCTCCATCCTTGCCAGGGGCTGTGCTAAGTAATCTGCTTGGCTTTGCTCTCAGGAGCTTTTTTTCCCTGAAAGCTTTCCGTACAGCTTTGGAGGATGAGAATGAAAATGGCGGCCTCCCAATCTCTGCCCCAGAGAAGCCAAGAACTCAGGGCCCCACTGCTCAGTGAACCCCCAGAGAAAAACAGTCAATCACTCCTGTCTCCCTGGTCTCTGGCCAAACTCCATGATTACTCGGCCTGTGACTGAGCATTTCTATCTCTGGCACCCAACCCAGTGTGGAGTTTCCAAACCCAGCAGATTCCTGTGGGGCACTCCCATGCCACTCCTCTCAGGGAAGGGAGGGGAGTCTCCCCTGATCTGCCACTTGTTGGGTCCCTGCTGGAAGAGTAGTGGCCTAACTGTGCCGCAGATCACAGTTTATGGAAACCCTGAGCTGAGAGCCCACTTCTCAGCTCTGTCTTTGCAACCGGCTTCCCTGTTCCAATACCCGGGAGCTCTGCAGCACTCAGGCACCCCTGGTCTTTCTGTGACCCCGAGGGTCCTGAGACCACACTGTTCCAGTGAGGGTTCCATCCCCCGCTTAGCCACTGGAGCGACGTCCCTCAGCAGAGCAGACCTCTAAAAACTCCGATTTTGTGCTCCGCTGTTCTATCACTTGCCAGTAGTGGCTGATGGAAGCTCCCTCCCCCTGTGGTCTATTTTCCCAAATATTGCCTTGGATTCACTTCTCTACATGTCCTACCTTTCAGAATGTGGTTGCTTTTTTGTTCATAGACTTGCTGCTATTCTTTTCTTCAATCTCCTGTTGAGTTTGTAGGTGTTCTGAATAGGTGTTTGATAACTATCTAGCTGAATTCCTGGGACCAGATGAAATTTAGGTCTCCTCCTCCCCCTCCATCTTGCTCCTCCCTTCTCTGTTTTCTTCCTATCTTATCAAGAGTACCTACTGTCAACATAACTTTTCACTGGTAATGCTATCTTTCATCACTTGATTGAAGGAGTGTTTGTCAGCTTTCTCCAGTGTCAAGTTATTCTCTTATTCTCAACTTTCTATACTGTACCCTTTTGCACATCACACACTTAAGGGGTGGGGACTTTAAGTTAGCCAAGTAATTCTATTGGCAAAGAAACAGAGAGCTTGGTATGCAGAGGCATTGTATAACTAATAAACAACCTCTAGAAGACCAAACCTTCACTAATCTCTAAGGAGAATATTCTCCAATTTCCTCTTAAATGTGACCTAGAGCATGACTAGACAGGGAGAATTCCCCAGAGGCAGAGCCAGAATGCACATTAGACACAACAACAGAGTTGTGTCTAAAGTGCTGTGTCCTACCCACTGATATTTGATAAATGCTTTGGATAAGGTGACTGTGTTTCTTCTTCTTCCTCTTTCTAAATGAATTTTTATTACAGTGTTTCAATTCCTAATCCATATTTCAACATGGGGTGTATAAACATATTACTTGTCTCTTAGCTGTCAACTAAATGTCCGTATTGGACCTTGCTGAACATTATTCATTCTTCATGTTTATTTAGTTACTATATTAACTTAGGATTTTCTTGCTGGAGAAAAAGAATTTGTTCCATGACTGAGAAGTGAGTGCATGGATATTTGGATAGCCACAGAAATAAATTAACAACAACAAAAAAGGTCACTGTCCCTTTATGATATTTCATGGTAACAAAATCTTAATTTTTAAAATTTATCCTGAGTATATCACTATCCAGAATGAATAAATAAATAAATAAACAAATAAATAAATAAATAAATAAATAACATTTCCTTTACTCCCTAACAGGTAGGTATGGTCTTAGGACTAAATTCTCTCCATTAAGATAAAAGTTGAAGAAAAAAATTTTAAATGTATGCAATTTCAGGTTTTTCCCATTAAATAAATGGGATTTGCTCCTCACCTTTGACTTCCCTGCCTTCTTGCTATATGGAATAAGAATGTATTCCAGAGTTGTTTTGGCATATGTGGATGAGTGCAAATCTGTAAAAGGGCAAACCAAAAAAAATTAATAGAATTCACAACCCTTGACAAAAATCTCCATTGGATAGAGATTTTAAGAGAAAAATACACATTTGTCTTTTATAAGCTACAGATTTTTTGGAACACAGTCTCCTATAACCAAATTTTACATTAATTAATACAATTGAAAATTGCTTCAAAAGTATATATGGGTGTTCAAAAAGCAAAAAAGAACAAAAACATTTTTGGAACGGGATACATGATGAATTTATTTAGACATTAATAAGTAAAATAGAAGTAAATAAGAGAATAGAATAGTTTTTGTTGTTGTTGTTTTTGTTTTTTTAGAAATATAACTAAATTAACATGGAGCTCAGAAACAGACCCATATATATTTAAAACTACACATGAGCAATGTTGAGCACTTTTTCATGTGTTTGTTGGCCATTTGGATGTCTTCTTTGCAGAAATGTCTGTTCATGTCTTCTGCCCATTTCTTGATTGGATCATTTGTTCTTTGGGTGTTGAGTTTAATAAGTTCTTTATAGATTTTGGACACTAGTCCTTTATCTGATATGTCACTTGCAAATATCTTCTCCCATTCTGTTGGTTGTCTTTTGGTTTTATTGACTGTTTCTTTTGCTGTGCAACAGCTTTTTATCTTGATGAAACATTGCTCAGCATCAGGGAAATCTAAATCAAAACCTCAATGAGATACCACCTCACACCAGTCAGAATGGCTAAAATTAACGAGTCAGGAAATGACAGATGTTGGCAGGGTTGTGGAGAAAGGGGAACTCTCCTACACTGTTGGTGGGAATGCAAGCTGGTGCAGCCACTCTGGAAAACAGCAAGGAGGTTCCTCAAAAAGTTGAAAATAGAGCTACCATATGATCCAGCAATTGCACTAGTGTGTATTTACCCCAAAGATACAAATGTAGGGATCCAAAGGGGTACATGCACCCCAATGTTTATAGCAGCAATGTCAACAATACCCAAGCAATGGAAAGAGGCAAGATATCCATCAACAGATGAATGGATAAAGAAGATGTGGTATATATATACAATGGAATATTATGCAGCCATCAAAAGGAATGAACTCTTGCCATGTACAACGACATGGATGGAACTGGAGGGTATTATGCTGAGTGAAATAAGTCAATCAGAGAAAGACATGTATCATATGACCTCGCTGATATGAGGAATTCTTAATCTCAGGAAAAAAACTGAGGGTTGCTGGAGTGATGGGGGGGGTGGGAGGGATGGGGTGGCTGGGTGATAGACATTGGGGAGGGTATGTGTTATGGTGAGCACTGTGAATTATGTAAGACTGTTAAATCACAGACCTGTACCTCTGAAACAAATAATACATTATATGTTAAAAAAAAAAAAATGAAGAAGAAGATAGCAGGAAGGGAGGAATGAAGGGGGGAAAATCAGAGGGGGAGATGAACCATGAGAGACTATGGACTCTGAGAAACAAACTGAGGGTTCTAGTGGGAAGGGGTTGGAGGGATGTGTTAGCATGGTGATGGGTATTAAAGAGGGCAGGTACTGCATGGAGCACTGGGTGTTATACACAAACAATGAATCATGGAACACTACATCAAAACTAATGATGTAATGTATGGTGATTAACATAAAATAATAATAAAAAACTACACATGAGATAAAGTCACATCAGTGTGAAAGGGATAAACACTTCAGTCAATAGCAGTGGAACTGATTATAAATGTGGAAAAATTTATATTGGGTTTATATGCACATCAATTCCAGATGAAAAATAACATAAATATGAAAGACAATATTCTAAGCCCTTTAAAAACATATGGATAATTAATGACACACCTCCCAATTAAAATATCTTTAAACAAGACAAAAAATAACAAATAGAACTGAAAAAATTGATAATTTGGAATATATAATAAAATTAATATTTCTTTTAACTAAAGTGCCCCATGAAAAGATTGAAAATAAGATCACAAATTTATGTTTGTTAAAAAAAACAAACAAACAAACCCTAGAATATAAGATATATAAAAAAACTCAGGCAAAAGTCATCCCCTGAAAACATTGGACATCAACAGACTTTTCACAGAATAAAATCATTCCTAGCCTAATTAGTAAGCAGGCAATATTCTTGTTTTAAATTTTACTTTCTTCCTGTTGGCTAGCACAATGCCTATATAGTAGAGTCACTCAATACTCATGGTGTACCTAAACACTATAGTTACTTTCTGGGATTACACTCTTTTTACTGCTTTTCTAGAACCATGCAGTGAGTTGCCAAAAACGGGTGGTGGTAGTTGCCTCAACAAAGAGGACTATTGTATCACTAGCATTATTTGGAATTGGTAGACACATGATGTGAATAATTTTTGGTCTGTTTCATTATTATTTATAAATTCTCTGTAATGAAAAGCCCCACTGGTTGTACTCAGGACAAAATGCTGCACCCCTTTCCCATTCTACTCCACCACCCTTCCATCAGTCATGTTGGATGTTCTAGGTTGGAAAATTGATGCATATTTATAGAATATGCTTTTTCTGTGGAATTTAAAAATTAGAATTGAGAATTACTTTTTGAGTGTCTCACACTGTAATATAAAAGCTTTGGTAGGGGTGGGTTAGGGATGATGTTAGAAACTAAGCGTTCAGTCATGTGACAAGCCCTACTCAGCAATGAAGCAATAGTGAATGGAGAAGCAGAGAGAATTGTTGATAAAACTTCTTCCAACTATTCCTGTGACTAGTATGTTTTTATATAATAGAGTTCCTAAGAAGTCCCCAATATCTTCATTCAAATCCTTCATTCAAATCCAAAAAAACAATTCATAATGCTTTAAAAATAACATTAAATTACACATAATGAGAAGTCTAAACCTTGGCTGTTCCAGAATTGATTCAAAGCCTCAGTAAGTCCTAAATCACCCAGGTTCTTGCTCTCCCCTCTTCCGTCCTGCATGTGGTAGCAGTATCTTCCCTCATAGGTGAAATTCAAGTGTTGTGTCTGAAAGGAGCAGATCCAAACACGGCAGCTTTCCAAGCAGGAAGAAGATGAGGAATAGAGTTTTCTCTACTCTCTAAAAAGTTTTCTTCTTTTTTTTTTTTTTAAAGATTTTATTTATTTATTTGACAGAGAGAGACACAGCGAGAGAGGGAACACAAGCAGGGGGAGTGGGAGAGGGAGAAGCAGGCTCCCCGCAGAGCGGGGAGCCCGATGCGGGACTCGATCCCAGGACCCTGGGATCATGACCTGAGCCGAAGGCAGTCGCTTAACCAACTGAGCCACCCAGGTGCCCTTTTTTTTTTTTTTTTAAAGATTTTATTTAAAAAGTTTTCTTCTTTCAACACCCACCTTTATTAAAGTGAAAATCTTTCTCTGAGTCCCTTACCCCAAACAGTCTTCTCACACAGCTCATTGGTAAAAACTGAGTTGCTTGGCTACTATTATCTGCAGGAAGTTTGCGGAGACACACTTCAATAGTCTTCAGTCTCTGTCATGGAAGGTTGGTTTTTGCAAGAAGAAAGGAGGAGGGAAATGGCTGCTAGGGAGACAAGCATCTGACATTTACATGTTAATATACTATTGTAAGAAGCCTTTGTATTTAAGATGTTGAAGGAGAGAGATTTTTAATGACGAAGATGATTCCTCATCTTCTACAATTCCCTGAATCCTCCATCTCCCTCTATGTAAAGGATAAAATATTTCCAGTTAACACATGAAGATTGTGACCACTTCAAAAAATTATGTATCAATGGATTGTTGACAGTTCTTTTTCTTAAAATTTAAAAGTTTTACTCTACTGACTTCTGGCATATATTGATGATAAAAAAAACTTACTGTCAATTTAATTATCATTTTTTTCTATGATCTTTTTTTCTTTTCCCCATCAGGTCTTATGACTACTCTTTGTTGTTATTGTCTTCAATTTTACTGCAAAAGGTCTTAATATAGTTTTATCTGTATTTATCATTCTCAGGACTCATCATATATTCTCAGTCTGAGGTTTCATAGCATTTAAAATCAGGAAATTCTAGGTTATTTTTAACTTCATGTACTGTTTCTTTGACATTTCCTCTATTATTAGTCTCTAGACATCCTATTAGACATAGGTTGTTGTTTCAAGATTTTGCTTATTTTTATTACTTTATTTTTTGTTAGTTTCTCTTACTGTGTTGATCTCTAGGCAAATTCCTCAGAATTGTTTTTTGATATACTGATTCTTTCTTTAATTATGTATGGCCTATAGTTTTATCCACTCATTCTTTTTTTTTTTTCAATTCAATGATCATATTTTCTCATTTTCAAGACTTCTGAGTTCACTCGATACTATATATATTTTTGTAATTTCTACCCTATAATTTTTTCTTTTTATTAATGTTCTTCCATTTTTCCCCCTGAAAGTATCCCCAAAACATTTTTATTAAAGTCATTTTCAGTTTTCTCTATTATTTTCATTTCATCTAGTATGAATTCATCTTCAATTGATTTGGCTTGCTATTTTCTTAATATCAGCTTGAATTTCCAAATTTTGTGGTATAAGTTCATACTGAGCAGGGGTTCTTTTTATTTTTGTTTATAGTTTTCTCTTTTAACTGTGTGTGTGTGTGTGTGCTCATCCTTCCTCATAATGTGAATTTATATTTCATACTTATATTTCTCCTAACCAGAACCAGAACAATCTTATATGGTTGTTTCAGAGTTCTGCCCCCCGGTGATATACATGCATAACTTACACAACATCGTTGGCTGCATGGTTGTATCTGCTTCATTCATTCCACCTCATTAAGTATCCACTTTATAGAAGTCATAACTCCAACCAGAGATTCATCACAACTTTTTTGCTTCTCCCTTCAAAGTAGGGAATCAATCCAATATCTTTATTTTATAAAAATATCCAGGTCATGCATTTCAGAGAAATCTTAAATCCTGTTACCCAAAAAGAGTCCTCACTTCCTTCTTCCTCTGTTTGTTTTCTGGTCCTGAAACTAGCAGGCTTGCATATTTAAACATAACTGTTGCTGTATGTTTATATTCTGTTTGGTTCTGGAAGATGTTTGTTTTGAACTTAAGTTTTTTCTTTAAATAGTCTTTTTTTTAATAGTTTTTCTAATATCATTAAGTGCTTTGAGTGGAGCATAGAAGGGAAATTATAACTTTTGATTCATTGTTTATTGGTTAATATTTTCTAAGTGAAATATATCTACAATGAAATTAAATACGTTAGTCCACTTATTGAGAGAAAATGTTTTATAAGTAAAAATGTGCAATGTTCTGTTTTCTTTTATAGATAGATGAAGCAATTACCCTTGGGAACTCTGCTACTTAATCCTATGAATGGATGATATATGAAATATAGCTTCTGTAATGAATAAGATGTTCATTATGGAGATTTACAGATTAAATGGGATAGAATGTATTGCATTTGGCAATGTAATGACTATAATAGATATTTAGGGTGATGCACTACATATTTTATTTCTGTGAGGTATTTTTCTACAGTGCTAAAGAAGTCGTAGGTAGGTAAAACCTATTAGGTCATCTGGATCATCATCTTGACATGCAGGGTATTCTCCACAGTATATTTTTTAGGAATTATTCAAGTTTTACATAATATAAGCTATAGTTCTTCATAAGTGGTTCCATAGCCAGAGCATTTTTTTTAATTGATAATAGTCAAGTAACAGTATAGAAATACGCAGACTGTACTTTCTCCTCTCAAAGTTGCACAGGTGAGCACAATAGTTGTGTCTGTTAGAACACAATCACTCATTCATAACTTCAGATTTGAGAGAAAGTCTTAAGGTCAGCAGTTCTATTGCTTCCATATTTCTAGCATTCTTCATAAAACATCTCCAGTAAGTAATAATCCAACTTTAGTATCCACACTTTCAAATCAAATTATACCCCATGAACTATGAGGGGAGGGGGAAATTATTAGAAAGCATTTTCTTGCTATGGCATCTGTTTTTGTTTGTTTGTTTTTTTCATGACACAAGATAGAACACATTCAAGTCCTTGTCCAAATGTCCTCCCTTCAAAGATGTGTTTGCAATTGTCACTCTTAAGTGTCTCTTCTTATTAAATATCTTCATTGTCCCCCAACCTGCATAAGTTTCCTGGCTTTAATTTTCTACATCTTTCTTTTACTTCTAGGCATAAACTGCTCTAGTGTGTCAGCATTTTTCTTAAAAGTATTTCATGAACAACTTATCACAATATTCTAAATGAATATAACCAGCACAGAAAATAGTGTACCTATTCTCTCTCTTGCTCTATACACTGTGGTTTATTAAACTTAATCTATGATATTTCTAAACAATCCCAATTTTATAGCATTCCAGATTTTCATCATTTCTTTTTCTACATGCCTCCAAATTAAACAGCTAATATTGCGCTCTACCTAGTCTAGAGTCTGGGCTTAATCTTCTTCTTCTCTGAAACTCAGCCTACATTTTGCCTATTCATCAACTCCTTGTCTTCCTAAATTCTCAGACATATTTGGCATCAGTTTAAGGAACTTATCAAATTCATTCAGTGCCTGGATATGTAATTTGTCTGAGCTAGGAATCTTAAACTCATCTAGTTAGCTACAGGAGTTCTTACATTTTTTTTCTCCTTAATGTTTTTATTTACTTTGTTAATGTTTTCATACCAATGTGGTTTTCATCTCCTTCCAAATTACAGAGAAAATGGACTCAAAGTAACATTTGAGGACTTTATCTTATGTTTCAGTTTGTCTTTTGACCTTCTCTACTAAACATCAGACCTATGGCTTCTTTGTTCATTTTTTCCCTTCAGATACAAGCCAAGAGTTTCTGTTCCTGTCTTCTGTTTCTTATAAGTAGCCATTATATTCTGAAGTTTAGGTCTCCTAATACTATATTTATGGACTCCTGACATTTGTATTTTTTCTTGGGTATGAACTGTCCATTTTTCTTAACCTTTAGATTATGTTAATTTTGGAAATTTCATCATTTCCATTTTCATTCTCATTGGTCCATTTAAAATTATGTTTTCAGAGTATAATTTTCAAAATATTTAAAATATTTTTATGATTTCAGATATTGACTTAATAACTATTTTCTCTGCTTTAAGTCTAGGATACATGTCCAAATCATTCATTCAGAATCACTAATTTCAAGTTATAGTGATTTCATTTTACATTTTTTACCACCCAATTCATCTTTCTTCTTCAAAATTAGTCTAGGACAATAACAGCCCTTATTGCTTTTACAATATTCTGGGAAATAAAATTTTATACAAGGTAGGTCAGGAGTGGACTAAGAAGTTATTCTTTAAACAGAGCATTCTATCAGTTTGATGTTTTAGCACTGTTATGTCCTATCCCTATCCTAATTTAGTGGTCTTCATTGAGGGCATATTCTTTGTATTATTTTACTTTACCAGTTTGTGGTGTTTGTCCATTATTTTTTCCTGTTGCTGCTGATTCTTTCCTTCTTGGTGTAGGGGATGGTGGGGAGGTTAATTAGCATCCTTTTCTCTTAATCATCATTTGCCATGAGCACATACCTGTTTCCTCTTATAGGGTAAATGGGGATGTGGGGATTGGAAAGTAAATCTACATCTAACAGATAAAATAACTTTGTATTTCTGTTTCTAGCAATTTTATTCTGCTGCTCATATATCTGTGAATCTCTAGTGTTGCATCCACCACAGTTTTAATTGCCTTGTAGGTTTTGTTTTGTTTTGTTTGTCTTGGTCTATGTTCGCCATTTTAATATAAACATGTTGAATTGCAAATAGTATGTCCTTTTCACTGATATGTTTCTGGTTCCAAGAAAAGTTCAAGATCTTAATAGGGTCTTAATAAAAACTTGAAAAAATAGACAAAATTTTCATATTTTAGCCATGTCTCTAACATTAAATTTGTCTCTTGAATTCATTTTATCACAAATATTAATTACAATTTGTGCATTATTAGAACTAATATATGATGATCTGGACTATAATTCTTTTTCTTATATGAATGAAGTTCAGGTTTTTATTGATGTGCAGAGAGAGACAGAAGGGGAAGTGAGGTGGAGGGAAGAGGAGGGGAGGGAAAAAGAAGATAGAGAATGAGTTTATTTTTCTGTAGTCAAGTCTACCCTAGGAAGAGAAGATAAAGATCCCCAGTTTATAATCCTTTGAAATATAAACAAATTCTCAATGTTTATTACCACTTTGAAATGTAAACATGATTTTGTCAGACTTATCCTTAAGCATTTTATATTTTAAAGCCTTTGTAAATGTATTTTATTAATTAATTCAGATTTTTCATTGTCACTGTATAAAAATACAATTGATTTTGTATATTACTCTTGGATCCTGTAAACTTTCTAAATTCACTTATTAGTTTTTTTTAGTTTTAGCAACTTTAGCATATAAGCAATTTAGTGGAAAGGGACATTATTTTCCTTACCACAATGCCTTCTATCAGATTACATCCTAAATTTATGAGTCTTTATTATGAATAAATATTGGATAATTTCAAACATTTTTCTGCATCTATGAGATAATTTTATGTTTTTGTTTTTTGGTTTCTCAATATGGCTAATTACATTAAATGATTTTAAATGTGAAACTAAATTTGCTTTTCTAAAATAATGATCATGGTAAAATATCTTTTTTACGTATTATTGGATTCTACTTCCAAAATTTTGATAAACATTTTCTTTGCATCTATATTCAAAAGGGATACTGAACTATAGTATTTTTTTTCTTACAGTGTATTTGGTCTTGGTTTTAAAGTAATGATGGTTTCATAGAATGCGTGTTCCACCCTCTTCAATATTCTGAGTTTTTGTAAAAGTACTATTATTTCTTCTTAAAAGTTCTCTAGTAGGGGAGCACCTGGGTGGCTGAGTCGGTTAAGCCTTTGCCTTCAGTTCAGGCCCTGATTCCAGGGTCCTGGGATCTAGCGCCATGTTGGGCTCCCTGTTTCATGTATACTTCAAAATAGTGTGTGTGTTGCTGTTGTTGGTTAGAAAGTTTCATAAATGTCAATTAGGTCAAATTGGTTGATAATGTTGTTCAAGTATTCTATATTCTCAATGATTTTTAAAAATATATTTTTATTTGAGTACAATTGACACATGATGTGACATTAATTTCAACAGAGTGAATCAACAACTCTATAGGTTATACTTTGCTCACCACAAGTGTAGCTAACGTCTGTCACCATGCAATGCTATTATAATACCATTGACCATATTCCATGTGTGTACATCTCATTCCTGAGTCTTACTCATTCCATAACTGGAAGCCTATACCTCCTGCAACTCTTTACCCATTTTGTCCAACCCCCCACTTCTCTCTTGTCTGGCAACCATCAGTTTGTGTTCTGTATTTATGGGTTAGATTCTGCTTTTTGTCTGTGTATTCATTTCTTTTGCTTTTTAAGTTCCCCATATGAGTGAAATCATATGATATTCATCTCTTTCAGTCTGATTTATTTCACTTAACATAATACCCTCTAGGTCCATTCACATTGTCACAAATGGCAGGATCTCATCCATTTTTATGACTGAGTGATAATCTATTGTATATATATATACCATGACTTCTTTATCCATTCTTTTTTATCCATTGATTTTAAGTCTATTTGTTTTCTCAGTTGTTGGAAAAGGGGGACTGAAATTTTTAACTATACTTATGGATTCTTCTATTTCTTTTTGCAGTATACTGGCTTTACTTTCATGTACTTTGAAGGTCTGTTATTATGTGCATGGACATTCAGGATTATTATATCTTCTGGATCAATTGACACTTTTATTATTATGAAATTATTTTCTTCATATCCAGTAATACTCTTTGATTGGAATTCAATATTGTTTGATATTGATATTGTAATTCCACTTATCTTTTGACGTTCTGTTAATTTATCTTTCTCAATCCTACTTTTTATACATCTGTGGTTTATATTTGTAGTTTTTCTTCCTCTTAAGCAGCATATAGTTAGAGCTTGCTTTTTTTTTTTTTTAAGATTTTTATTTATTTATTTGAGAGAGAATGAGAGACAGAGAGCATGAGAGGGGGGAGGGTCAGAGGGAGAAGCAGACTCCCTGCCGAGCAGAGAGCCCGATGTGGGACTCGATCCAGGGACTCCAGGATCATGACCTGAGCTGAAGGCAGTCACTTAACCAACTGAGCCACCCAGGCGCCCTAGAGCTTGCTTTTTAATACAATCTGAAAACTTGTCCTTTAATTAAAGTATTTAGACCATTAAATTTAATATGTTGTGATACAATAAGGTTTTTGCCTATATCACACTATTTATGTTCTATTTGTCTCATCTTCTCTTTATTCACTTTATTTTTTTCTCTCTCTAGCTTCTGTTGGGTTAACTAAATATTGTTATGTATGCATTTTATCACTGTGATAGCCTATTTGTTTTATATCTTTGTTTTATTTTAGTGATTGCTTCAATTTATCACAATCTAATTTCAAGAGTTATTATACCACTCTACATAGTTTATAAGAACGGTAAAATAGTATACTTTCATTTTTTTCTTTCTAGCCTTTATAAAAATGTCAGACATTTTTATATATGTGTATGTACTACATGTGTGTATGCATTTATATATATGAGTGCATATATGTGTGAATGTTATCATCTCCACAATGCCTTATTATTTTAAGCAGTAAATTATCTTTAAAGAGATTTAAATAATAAGAATTATATCTCATACTTTTATCTATGTAGTTACAATTTCTGGTATTCTACATTCCTTGTATGTAAATCCATATTTCCATCTGATATCATCTTCCTTCTGCCTGACAAATTTCCTTTAACATATCTTGTAGTTTATGTTCTTTGTAATAACTTATTTTGGCTTTTGTGTACTAGGAAATCTTTCTATTTTTTCTTTACTTTTTAACAAATAGTTATTTAATCAATTACATATTTATGAAATTATGTATTTCATGAACCCATCACTCTATTTCTCCTAGAACATTTTCTGAAAGCACATGGACTATAAAGACAAAGCAATTCATTTGTTTAAACATGAAGGCCTGATACTTTCATAGTCAGGAAACAAGCTAAGAAAGGAAAATCAAAGAAGACTTTATTAGGGTAATAGAAATGAAAAGGGGTACCTACAATGTGAGACCTTACTGACTCCTTGAAATCAAGGTCTGAAATGGGTTTCTTATTCTGAAAATAACAATGGATTTTTGGCTGGTATTATTATGATGTAGGTAAAACTGACACTTAATGAGGTGGAAAGAAGCAGATACAGCCATGTATCCAACCAGGTTGAATGTGTTATACATTGGGAACCCCAAGTTTATGCATATTAGACATTGTCATTTAATATTATATATTTCTTAATTTTTATTTTAATTTCCCATTTCTTTAGGTAGCTATGCAGCATTTTGTGTAACTTTAGCTTGGTATTACAGGTCATTAATTATTCATTTCATTCATGTAATGAGCACTATAACCAATCCAGAGTTTCTAATACAAAATATACAAATTAGTATATACATACATATACATGTATTTTCTTTTTTTATAGAAATTCTAGTTTTAAGCTAACTTTTTTTTTCTAAAAAAAGATATATTTATATATTTGAGAGAGAGAGAGCACAGCGGGAGGAGCAGTGGAAGCGGGAGAGAATGTCAAGCAGACTCCTTGGTGAGCATGGGCTTGATCTCATGTCCCTAAGATCATGACTTGAGTCAATACCAAGACTCAGATGCTCAACCGACTAAGCCACCAGGTGTCTCTAAGCTAAATTTTCGTATGTCATTCACAATGAATTATGTATTATTCTTGAATTAACCTTTCTGTTTATTTTCAATAAACTAATAGTCATAAATTTATAGTGACATTTTGTTGTAAAAGCCAGACTTTGATATTCAGATCAACTCCTTTGCTAGTAAAATTATTTAAATGCATGATGCACCTTGATTTTTGGTCCATAAATTTCAGATTTCATTTATTTATATTATAAGTTTGAATATATCGCTTGACTTTGAAATTTCTTTCTATATGACAGAGAGAATAAATATGTTTTTTAAAGTGTAATGGCATAACCATGGACTTTTATTTCTTGGGAGATAAATTAGGCACTATTCAAACCAAAAACTTGAATTAAGGAAATTAAGATTACTTGACACATAATGAATCCATAACATTTCTAAAGAAATAAAATGGTTCTCAAATCTGCATAAAATTAGATATAAACTGGTTGAATATACTAAGATATAATAATAGACAGTAAGACTAGGTAAATGATATGCTTGATTATTCAGCCTTTATATATAGAAAAAAAAGAGCATAAGAGAATATGAATAGTAATCCCTGGTAGATTGTATGTTTTTTCACTAAATGTTCACTACCTCCATGACCTTTGGGGAAAAAGTGTAGATCTCCACTCATTGGTGTTGAGCTTAGCACTGTAAATTGTTTTGACCAATATTTGAAGTATTTGAAGCATAACATACTCCACATCTAAGTAAATTATTTAAATAATTTCCATGATTTGACTTGGTCCCTTGAGCCTTTTCTCTCTGCCATGAGAAGAATATAGTCCACTGCTCCATCATTGAGTTTTGAAATCAGAAAACTGGAGGATCAGAGCTGAAATCAACCCATATCTGGATCAGAACCATCACACCAATATACAGGTATATGAGTGAGAAATAAATGATGATAACTGTAAACCAGTAAAACTAGGATCATTTATGTTTCATTATTACAGCAAAAGCCAACTAAAACCCATCCAAACACTGTTCAGAAGATTTTAGCCAAGACAAATCAATTATTCCAGTTTCATTAGCAAGGATCTGCTTAATGCAGAGAAGGATACAACCAACTATTCTCTATCATTTCCTTTTAATGCTTAGTTTGTTTATTCTTCTCTGTTTTATTTACATGGTCGCTAACAACCTATTAAATATGATCTGACTACCCACATAGCCTACATAAGAAGAATCGACTGTTTAATGCTACAAATGCACATATACTTCCACATACAAAGCTTTTCTTTTTCCTTTTAAATAAGTAAAATGACATTTTTTGCTTTATAATTGTGCCAAATACTTGAAAAATGAGTTTTTTTTGAGATATGCATTTCCTCTTAGATTACCCTTCAAATCAATATGTGCCAAGTAAAAATGTATTTCTAATTTTTATAACGCTAAGTATAAATTACTATAAAATTAAGTTCTATTAACACTACCAGTGTTAAGTCATGTTGATACCATAACGATGTTTTGAAAATGACAGTTTACCTTTATTGTCTTCCTCCTCAAAACCTACAACACCAGTCTAATTCTGAGAAAGATATCAGACAAAACAAAATTGATGGGCAGCCAAAAAAATACTAGACACGTCTCCTCAAAACTGCCAAGTTCATGAAAAACAAGGAAGAGAAATCGTCAAGAAGACTCTAAAGATATATGACAACTAAATATAATGTGATATCCTGTATGGGATCCTGGAACAAAAAGAGAACATTTGGTGAAAACTAAGATCATAGAACAAAGTGTGGACTTTAGTTAGTAGAACTGTATTCATATGGGTTCATCAGTTGTGAATAATGTGCCATATAAGATGTCAACAATGAGATAAATGGGGTGCAGGACATATGGAAACTCTATACTCTCTTTGCAGCTTTTCTGCAAATCTAAAACTATTCCAAAATGAAACATTGCTAAAAATAGAAAAAGTATTATTTGTATAAGGTGGAAATATAGATTATATCATTTATTAAAAAAAGAATGTATCTCATTCTGTACCAAGTAATGTTTAACGACTGAGCCACCCAGGTACCCTGTACCAAGTAATGTTTAAAAAAGAAAAAAAAATAGACAAACTATCTAGACATTTGCTTAAATAGAGCAGAGGTTTACAAATAACAATTTGACATTCTTCCAAGATTAAGGTAACTTTCTTTTTCTGTTTTTTATTTAAGTCGACTTATTTATTTATTTATTTATTTATTTATTTATTTATTTATTTATTTATTT
>NW_023270442.1:3460387-3610075 GCF_011800145.1 Mirounga leonina
TTTATTTATTTATTTATTTATTTATTTATTTATTTATTTATTTATTTTAGTAATCTCTGCACACAATGTGGGGCTCGAACTTACCAGAGATCAAGAGTGGCATACTTTTCTGACTGAGCCAGCCAGGCACCCCCACTTAGGGTACCTTTCTAAGATTAGATAAATCATTTTGAAATCAGATAAATGTGCCTCAGTTTCTTTCTTTCTTTACGAGACCTATACACAGTAAAGACTTTTAGAAGACAAAAGAGGATAGATTTTAATTATTGAAAAAGGAAGAGTCTGAGAACTAGGGCCAGTCAACAATCATGTTTTATTTGAAATTGTATTATATTTAAATTCATGTATGTACAGATTTTCATTATATTTTCATTTTCTTACATATATGTTAACCTAAGTTTTTATCCCAGATAGGAAAATCAGAAAAGCTAAATAAGGCAAACTGATTACATTTTAATAATCTATGCAAAATTAATAGACTGTTTATAATGTGTCAGAAAAATCAAAGTCTTGAAAAAATTTATTGTATTATTTTACATCAAAATATTGAAGCTTTATAAAATATTCATAAGAAAGATTATACAATAAACTATAGTATTCATGAAAATTGAAATATATTTAGGACAAAGATAGGGCCAGTTATTTATTACTGTAGAATATAATACCAGGGCACCTGGGTGGCTCAGTCAGTTAAGCATCTGCCTTCAGGTCAGGTCATCATCCCAGGGTCCTGGGATTGAGACCCGCTTTGAACTCCTTTTCCTTCTGTTCCTCTGCTCTCCCTCTTCCTTTGCCTTCATCCCCCACTCATGCTCTCTCTCCCTCTCTGTATCAAATAAATAAATAAAATCTTTTAAGAAAAGAATATAATACCAATTATTTTTAAGGTGTCTGCACATGTAATTAGAAGAAAAAACAATCAGGTAAACCAGGTCTTATGGCATAGTGATCACTATATGTAAACAGTTAACTTTCAATTTTATACTATATAGTTTTTACAGCAAATGTATGAAAAGCAGATTATTATATACAAAATTATTTTCTCAGATATACAGTGGATTTAATTTGAAGTTAGGATATGAAATAAAACTGGACAAATAACATCTTTGATTGTAATGGGGAATAAAAACAAAATAGTTACAAACTACTTTAAACTTAACAGTTGCAGAATTATAATGAAGATTCTACAAAATCGACTTTTTAGTTTGTCAAAGTAGTCAGTAAAAATTCATGATGATTATGAAATTATTAAATATTACAAAGCTATACCCAATAAATTCTAAAGTCTTTCTGCTTAGTATTCAGAGATTACATTTCTTTTTCTTTGTTATATTATTTAGAAAAGACAGCATAATTTTATGAAGAAAAATATATAATTTCCAAAATCATATAAGCTATAGTGGACCAAACATCATGTTTTGGTTTCTATTTCTCTCTTTCTCTCTCATTCAACTTTGTCAATGTTTGGGAAACATAAATAAATTTTGGATAGTTGGATAAACTGCCATTTCTTTTTAACATATTAAATATTATGCAGCTGGGCACCCCATTAGGTAGTTTTGCACAAATATTTTGTGATGAATCTTATATTACATGACTGAAATTTGATATAAATATAATGTTCTATAAATTACCAATTTTCTAATTGGTAATTGGGCTGAATTTAAAATAAGGGGCAAAGTACATGTTTCATATGACTGTATTTTCTTACTACATGATGAATACTGTATAAATTATTAAATGATATTTTATTAATATCACATTTGTGTTTCAGGCTATGAATGTTGAATGCACCAAAGAAATTATTATAATGTGATATGATGTTTTCTCTGAGCTTTGAAATAGATTTGGAATGATAATGTAAGAAAAAATTATACAGTTTTTAAATTCCCATAATCTCTACTGTGATTAAAAGAAATACTTGAAGGCATTTCAACATCAGGGACTGCCAAGGTTATGGGCTGTTATGTTGCAGTACTTTACATCCTTCACATCTGGCATCCCTCTCCAAGGACCAATCCCACTTGCCTAATTGATATATTAAGTCAAACAGCTGCCCAAAACATTTTGCAAGCTCATATTCTCCTCCCTTAATCCTTCCTTAAGGAAGCACCAATTAGAATATCTGCAGTCCATCTAAATTCTTACTTTACTAAAATGCTGTCATGCTGTCCTTACCTGAAAGCAAGAAAAGTATGTCCAGCAAAGCGTGGTTATGGTTTGGTTACACATTTTTTCCATTCGCCTCCTCCCACCTCTCCAAAGACAGAAGCTCAGACACAATTCCTATCATTTTTTTCTCCACATCCTCCAAGATCTGGAGCCATTACACATAAAAGTCACTCAATTAATATCCATTGAAACAATGAATAAAAATTGTACCCCCGATTTCATACTATGATCCTGATATCTAAACTTTCCTTTTGACAACATGTAAAGTAATTCAGGGCTACCATCCTTAACATTTACTGCTTTTCATCTGCCATCCTGTTTGGTTGATATCAATTACATCCATTCCAGAGGGTGATGTAACCAGTTTTAAAAGGTAACATCTTCTCTACCAATCTATCAATTTACCAAAAAGTCTATCTAAGATAATATGCTGGTTTTCTCCATGAATAATAATTCTACATATTCTTCATGAGGAGTAAACAGGATTTAGGCATGCCATTTCCATCATTGATTTTTGTTATATGTTCTATTACATTGTGGAAAAGGCTCTCAAAACAATAACAAGCTTGTTTGTAGTTTGACTGGACCTTTACCAGGGTGGCCTTGAGAGCTCTTCCTCTGGCAACAAACCTTATCCCTCACATTCCTCCATGCCACTGTTTACATCTTGGGCCATCAGACAGGACTTTCTGTACCCATCTTTTTACAGTACACATCCCCCATGTTCTACCATTTTCTGTTACTACCTTTATTTTATTTTTTTTTAAGATTTTATTTATTTATTTGACAGAGAGATACACAACGAGAGAGGGAACATAAGCAGAGGGAGTGGGAGAGGGAGAAGCAGGCTTCCCGCCGAGCAGGGAGCCTGATGTGGGGCTCGATCCAAGGACCCTGAGATCATGACCTGAGCCAAAGGCAGACGCTTAATGACGGAGCCACCCAGGCATCCCTTCTGATACTAGCTTTAATATTTTAAATTGCATCTGTTATCTTAAGTTGGAATAAATATTTTTTTTGCTGGTTTGTTTTTTATCTTGCCACCAAAATTTAAACTACATGAAGACATGAATTCTTCTATCTGGTGTGTCTACACTAATGCTGTGACATGCTGTGTAACAAAATACCACAGACTGGGTAGCTTATAAATAACAAAAATTTATTTGTTGTAGTTCTGGAGGCTGGGATGTCCAAGATCAACATGGCATCATGTTATGATGAGACTTCTCTTCCTGGTTCATAGCTGGTACTTCTACCCCCTCTTGTGCTCACACACGCTCTCTCTCTCAAATAAATAAAATCTTTTAAAAAATCCATATTTGATATTCATTATTGTGGTTATTATTGGAATAATAAAAAGGTATTGTTTATAGCATTAATATGCATTCTTTGGAAAATTTAACTCAGCCCTTAAACATTTTTCTCCCCAGAAATTGGTGGATTTGCATCTTACAAATACTATGTATTAGTAGTAATAATAATATCAGTTTTTGATGGCGGCAGAGAAGCCATCTCTACTCAACTCAAGCAAATACTTAGATATCATGACAGAATTTCTGATGATTTTAATTTATTACATCACTAAATTCTAATCAAACTTGAGATATATCCAAATAAATTTCTAAGATGATATTCTGTGTTTACAACATTCCCATCTACAATGCACATGTATAATGTGTGGGATACAACCATGAAGTATAAGCATTGTTTATTTTGTTCACATTGCATGTTACTAATACCCAGAAAAGTGCCTGGCACATGATAAATACTCAAACAATATTTTTGAATGAATGAATGAATGAATGAATGAATGAATGAATGAATCCAGTAAGGTGTAAATTGGATGCCCACTGAGTGTTAAAAACTATATTAAGTAACTTAACCCAAAGTAGTTATTTTGCAAAAAAGCCTTCTGAGTTTTTGATATAATCAAAATATATAATCCTCATCTTACAAATGATAGAAATGATACTCAAACAGTTACAAAATCTGTCAATTTTCACACATTTAGGTCAATAATGTACCTCTCAAAACTCTGTTTTATTTCCATCATTTTATTTTTTTATTATTTTTTATTTTTTTCCATCATTTTAAAAATGACTTTGAATCACATACATTAGAAGTGATTATTAAATCTGTTCTGCATTGCTTTGTCTAAAACATTAGGAAAGAAAGCATGTCTCTTTAACCAATCTTTCTTAAAGAGCAATTACATTAAACAAATTAATAAAGAAATAATCAGTAGATTGGTTATTAAAATTCATGGAAGTAAGATGTGCAAATAGGACACACAATTATTAGTATACATTTTACTTTTCAACAATCCTTGTGTTTTTAAGTTGACCAAATTTTCAATTTGTAAAAATAAAGAAAAGCAATATGTATTGTGCTGCTTTCATATTTCCAGTGCCAATGATGTTTATAAAATTGCTATTTACAAACAAAAACTTAATATCGTTATGTATTATAATTTTCATGTTGCCATAAGTAGTAGTTCCAAATTCTAATTAAGATTATGAAAAAAGTCTTGAACCAGAATTATAGATATTAATAGTTCTGTTCTGTAGTGAATCCAGTGTGGTATAGAATGTATTTGGGGAGGGAAATTCTGATGAAACTATTGGGTGACTCCTAAATCCTTTCCTTTAAGATTTATTGCAATGCAGAAGGAAATCCTGAAGGTGTAGAAACCTGAAACATTTTGATTGTAGAAAATCTGACTGTGACCAGACATTATTTTTACTTACCTATTGTTAGTAATGTTATAGGTCTTTGGATATTTTCAAGATGAAGGTAGGGGGTAAGGTTTCAAGAGATGGTTTCATCTGAGTTTATATAATATATATAAATAGACTTATATACATATAATATAATGCTAAATATGTGCAGAGTGTTGACTTGTTGGGATCATAGATATTGTGGAAAATGTAATTTATTTCACAATATTTAATTGTATATCATCATCATCAAATTCATTTTAAGTTACACTTTTATTGCAAGTATTTGAAAATTTAATAATAAACATTAAGTGTGTTTTTTTTACTAGAAGGAGATGCTATTGTTTCAACTTAAAATTTTATATATCACTAGACATATATTGTGATTTGTAAAGCTTTAAGTTGAAAATATATCTATTTCTCTGGACAGAAAGCAGATGATTAATTAGAAAAATAAAACTGCATTGTGGAAATACTTAATGTGTATAGTATAAGATTTCCAGATAATCTAGAAATATTACGAACTAACAAAATAGATATGCCACTTTAAATATCCATTCTTAATTTTGAGAATAAGTATAGAAAACTGTATAAGCATAGACTCCAGAGTCAAATTGCCTATTTGGGTTTGCTACCTACTGGGTGTATGAATATGATAAAGTAAATTAACTTTCTGTGACCTACTCTCCTCATCTTTAAGGTGGAAAAAATAACAGAAACACCTGCAAAGGCATTTTTTGAGGACAAAAGAAGACAGTGAAGACAAAAGAAGACAGTGAAATTAAACTCCATATAAAGCATTTCAATTTACACTTGTTACAGAATAATCATTCAATAACTCATTCTTCAATGTGAGTATCCTTTAGAGCCTTCAAAAAATTCCATCTGATTCTGTAACATCCAGCACTCTGAAATGGGGTCTGGAGTGGATTATTTTCTATTCAATATATACGAATGTTGTTTGATCTTAAGATCAGCATTTCATTTCAAGTAACTTCTGTTCATCTAAATTTAATCATCATTAAGTTTGAAAAAGAGTGGTCTTCTTCAGTTTTTGTTGACCACTTTTTTGAAGCTTTCTACCTTGAGCTAGGAACCACTCAAAGTGCTTTGGATATGTTAACTCATTTAATCCTTAGAAATGTCTCTTAAGTAAAGAGTATTAGGTACTTCAATTTAATTAATTAATTAGCAATTTATTTATTTATTATTTATTATAATAGTTGGTAAAATTACCAAATAGTAAAGCAGGTGTCAAGACCGTTAACAACTTATCAAGTTGTGTTTCAGCAAAAAGGTAGAACAGGGATTCTGAATAGGATTTTTCTGACTTGAAAACACATACTCTTTATCATCTCCTAAATCTAGATTTAGTCCGGTTGAGCATTTGAGGTGCAGGACTATAGAAGAGGTCCCTGCTATCCAGAAGGTGATAAAAATTAAGAGACGTGATCCACTTCAATAATTGAGAGTATGTATGCAATCAACACTAAATTTTTCTCTTCACAGTGGAGGGAGCTTTTATGGACTGAATATTTGTGCCCCTCCTCCTCTTAAAGTAATACCTTGAAGTATACCCCAATGTGATGATATTTGGGGATGGGGCCTTTGGATTTAATTACTTTCGAAGAGGACATGGGGATGGGCTCCCATGATGGGATTGGTGTCTTAATAAGAACAGGAAGAGACTACATCTCTCTCTCTGAGGACACATTAAGAAGGTGAACATCTGAAAGCCAAGAATAGGGCTCAAACGAGGAACCAAATCTGCTGGTACTGTGATCTTGGACTTCCCAGTCTGCAGAACTGTGAGAAATAAATACCTGATGTTTCAGCCACCCAGTCTAGGGTATTTTGCTATAGCAGGTTGAGCTAAGCCAACTTTTGATCTATTATTCTTTGACTCTATTATTCCTCTCTATCCTTCAAAACCACTCCATTATTATTACATTTCCAATGCAATACTTGCCCTAGGTCTTCTGACAAGAAAGTAATGTTTCACTTTTCCTTGTTTCTATCACATGAAGATTTTTAGCACATGATAGATGTTTAGTAAATATTGTTGTTATCTTCATCTGTCAGATTGCAATTATTTTCATTATTTTGTTCTCAAAATACCCCACTTATAATTGAATTGATTTTCCTGTCCCTGTCCCTGCTGTTATTTCCACTCTGTCGAGAATTACAGTTTTTAATACCAATTCATTCTTTCATTAGTGTGATTTCCAATGTCAGGAAACTTTTGAATTGATAGTGTGGGAGTTGAGTGCTCTCCTCAAGGCAGGCTAATATAATTACTGTCCTCATGGGTCACAGTTGCAACATTATCATTCACGTTTTCCTGCAGGCTCCTAGAAAAATTTCAGTTGTTCCTGGAGTAAGTTAACCTTAAAGTATACAAATGCTCAGTATTATTTTTCTGAATTAAAAAAAAAATACATATTTTTTTATTAAATTGGTGGTATAGTAGCCAGAATCATAGGAAGTAGAATGATGAATGCAATTTTTATAACAATATTTTGTATGACTCCTAATGCTCCTATTTTTTCACGCATGTTCATAACATAATGTTCATGACTGTCACTGAGACTTCAAAACACAGACATAATAAAAAATGTTTTAAAAATCTAGGCTTCTTGAGAGAATTGAATTATGCTATCTAACTTTATCACTTCGCTGAAATAGCAGTTACTATACCCTCAGATTACAGACCAAGGAGACAATGACATGCCCACGAAAGGGTGAAGCTCTTCCCAACACTTTTGAAAAATAAAACCCACACACAGAATATTTAACCTTTGATCTTAGGATCTTAAAATCACAATAAATCACAGGAAATCCTTTGTGTTTCAGCAAAACTTATAGAATATTGAAGGTTACATTAGGTAGCTCAACTGCCAAACTATTCTTTGGTTTATATAGTAATGCAATTTAAGATTACGTGCTACTTTTATAGATGTAGTGTTAAATATTTTAGGACCATATTTACTGATCACATTCTCAAATCCATAGAATGCTAAATCATGATCAAAGTGATTGCTTTAAAGTATATACTTTAAAAAGTATATACTTTTTAATTTGGGGGATCAAGGGGCACCTGGGTGGCTCAGTCGTTAAGCGTCTGCCTTTGGCTCAGGTCATGATCTCAGGGTCCTGGGATCGGGCCCTGCATCGGGCTCTGCGGGAAGCCTGCTTGTTCCTCTCCCACTCCCCCACTTGTGTTCCCTCTGTCGCTGTGTGTCTCTCTGTCAAATAAATAAATAAAATCTTAAAAAAAATAAAGTATATACTCTTAAAAGTATATACTTTTTAATTTGGGGGATCAAAAATAATCCATTTAATTAATTGCTTTTTTAAAATACATTTTGGAATTTACATGGGGAAGTAAATTAGCAATTTTGTTGGAAGTGTCTAGTAAATTCAGAATAGAATGACTAAACAGTTATGTGTGTGCCTGTTAAAAATTCAGATAAGTAAATTATTTATAAGAGTAGCAAAGTCTAGAAAAAGAAAACTATATAATAATTTTATAAAACCCTTACCACTTGGACTTTTCCCTAACATTAATTAACATGCCAACTTAAATTTAGGGCTTAGTTATGCTTTTTTCTCATTCATCAAGTCACTAATAAATATGTCATTTCATAATTAAAAAGTCTAAAGTTGTATATGACTTCTTTTATTTACAACAAACAATAACAGAGTTGAAAGGAACAGTTTTTCAAAACATTAAATTCCTTGTGGACACAAAATAGGATAAATAAACCTCTTACTTTGTTGGATGAATTTATTGCTTACTACAATTCAGTCAATTGAATTCATTTATTTTAAAAAGAAACTCTCTAGTAAACAGTAAACAGCTCATTTTACGTTGAAAAGTTTTCAAAAGCCACCATGCTGGGCTACAAAGAAACATTTAATTTAGTGAAAAAACAAAACAGAAATCATCTTCACCAACAATTACTGCAATTTTCATTGTAATGCTGGAGAGGTTTTTTGAAATATTTTTTTTTAATAGGATAAATGTGTATCCCTGCTGGGATTAGGCAGTGCAGTGGAATGTTATGCAGAGAAAATCCATTGGCCTTTTAGGTATGGAAATGGGCTCTATATTCACCAGAAATGCAGCTGTAAAATACTAGAAGTAAGGCCAAAGGAATTTCTTCCCACTACCTATGTCAAACAAGTCAGAGGCATACTCAATTGCTGTTTGAATCACTTACAAGACTGGTGATTGTCATGATTGTAATGTGTCATTTGCAATTGCAGTCAGCTTTTTTCATTAGGTTTTCAGACTTAATTTCAGAAAATGAATTCATATTTAAAGTTCAGAGCACCTGGTCTATGACTAAACCATGCATCAGTACAAACAATTGGACTGTTTGATGAGAGAAACATGCTTCTGGGTTTAGTCTGCATTTTATGACTATGGATGTTAATTGTTAAATGGCTTGACTGGTTTGATACACTGACAATGCTTCAATGTATATAAATTCTCTTTTTAGCTATGCATGTCTTACTGTGTATTGAGTATAAGTTCTCCAAGTTGTTCTAAAGCTTAAACAAGGTAGAGTTTTACAGAGTAACTTAGAATATTTTTAGGGATTGAGTGTCCAGGGTCCATAATTCTATATTTATTTGATCATTTTTGTAGGGACTTCAGATGCAAAAAAAAAAAAAATTGGATCAAAAAGTCAAAGTGGAAAGATCTTCAGGAGGTCTTAAAAGTAACATTAGAATATTGTTTTTGAATGGTTACAATTAAAGATATATGTGTTTTGTTTATCAACAAATGAATAACTTTACATTTTTAACATATTTAATTTCAGTTCTCTAAAGAAAAATTTATACCTATTTTTTGCAATTGATATATTGATTAAAGGAATGACATAATGATGCTTCTAAAACACCTTCTTACCCATAATCAAGTTTAATACTTGCATCGATCGATAACATAAGGTAGCTCTTATTTTTATTGGAGTACCATTTATAGATGTCTAGACTTAAATATAAAAAAAAAGTCTTTCAAATGTTCTTCTGAACTCTTCCTTTATTCACTGTGGTTGCTATTCAACACGTGGTTCAAGGCTTAGACAGGATCACCATCACTGGGAAGCTTGTAAGAAATGCAGAATCTTGGACCCTCTCCAAGACCTACTGAATTAGAATCTGCATTGTAAATAAGATTACTAAGTGATACATAAGGGCATTAAAGTTTAAATAGCACTAATGTAGACTACCTTCATGTTGTAGCAGAGGGAACCTTCATGTAGTCTAAAGATAAATAATGGTGTCTGATAGTGAACCTGGATCCTATACACCAGGTCACAGATCGGATTCACAATTTGTAAATGCCTATTTTTGTGTGTATGGGCATAGATGTGAGTCACATTTCTATACTGACCTATTATTAATTAGCACTATTAATAATTGTGTATTCTAGACTGTACAATCCAGAATAGAATATAAAACTATATTAATCACTTGAATAAGAGGCATACTAAGTTAAATGCCTTAAAAGAGGTAAGAAATTAAGTATTGCTAGGGACCAAATAGTAAAAAGGAAAAAAAAAAAAAAAAACAACCAGGGGGCACAGTTCATTATGGAGAAAGCTTTATTTGAATTTTAAATTGAATATGAATACAATGTCAACAGATATAGCTAGGAACTTGGTTTCTCAGAGAAGTTAGAGTGTAAGCATAAGCCCAGATGGAGGAGAAAGGGATTTTTGATGACTAAGTCATCAGTCTCTGTTACTTGGAATGTACTATATGATGGGGGGTTAAAAATTAAGACAAGCCAAGTGAATTGGGGTGATATTATTAAAAGGTTAGAAACCTATCTTGAGGTGTATTCACTTTATTAGGTATTGTGATTCTTGGACGATTTTCTTTAAGAGACCAATGTGATTGTAACAAGGGGCGATGGTTACTTTTATATATCAATTTGACTGGGCCAAGGGATGCCCAGATTAAATATTTCTGGGTGTGGCTGTGAAGGGGTTTCAGGAAGAGATTAGCATTTGAATTGGTGGACTCAGTAGAGTAGATTGCCCTCTTTAATGTGGGTGGGCATCTTTCAATCTGTTGAGTTCCTATACAGAACAAAAGGGGGGGAATAAGGAATTGCCCAATTTGGTCCTGCCTTCTTGATTGAGCTAGGACATAGATCTGCCCTTGGGTGAAGATTTACATCATCTGTTCCCCTGGTTCTCCAAGGCCTTGGACTTGGAGGGAAGTTACATCTCCTGGGTCTGCAGCCTGCACATAGCAGATCATAGGACTTCTCAGCCTCCATAGCCCTGTTAGTTGTTTTTTTCTGGAGAACCTGACTAATACACAAGGTTTTTGAATAAAAGAGTTGTACAGAGGAAACAGGAAAAGCTGGGAAGACGTCTGTCCTTGGGAAAAAAAAATACAAGATATGACTGAAGATAATGGTAGCAGGGATAGATGAAAGGGTTATTTAAAGAAACTTTGCAGGTGTATCTACAGGCCTGGGAGCTAATTACCTAAGGTAAATGAAAGGGAATACAGAATAAAGGTTAACTATAGAGTTTTAATCTGCTTGAGGAAGAAAGGCCAGGCCATTAACAGAAATTAAGAAATCAGAAAAAGCATCAGATTGAGTTTCGGACACATTGATGCACATTTGTCAACACTGGGTTATTTAAGTGTCTATGTCCATAAAATAATGAGGAAAGGAGAAAAAGATATGATGCGTATATGTGAGAGTCATCAGCATATAAAACAAATAGATGAGACTGTGGAAGTGCATGAGAGTCTAGTGGTCTTGAAGGGGAGCAGCTCAAATATATTTTATTCTCCTTTGCCCTTTTCTGACTATGCTGTAATCAGCATCCCAATCAAAATTCTGCTTGTAAACTTTATTTCATCTATTTATGTGATTATTTCTTTTTTGCACAGTTAAGCTGCTAAAAGCAAGCTTCCCTCACTTTGATAAACGTGACAGAACAGCGAGGTGCTCCCCAGTATCCATCCTCTCCTTTCTCTTAAGTATAGAACTTTACTTTACTTCTGGCTTTAGTAAGTTCCTCCCTTACTCCCATAAAAAGTTTCTCCACCTTGCCTTGAACCTCTTGCTATCATATAATAGATTTTCTGAACAAGATAAAGGCAGAAGTTACAAGGAGCCCTTTAAAGAGAGATCATCAATTCCACAGAAACCCCCATTTGTTTTTTGCCTTCTTACCTTAGCGGAAATACCAGCTTAATGGCTGAAATTCTGGCCATCATTTAGCAAGTGTAAGAATGAGACTCATTCCAAAACGTTGGAAACAAACAATGTCAGGAAGGACTGGTTTGCTCTGAAAACCAGTTGGAGCCATAGCATCAGTCCCAGATTTCTTTTCTTAAAAAGTTCCTGGGGCGCCTGGGTGGCTCAGTCGTTAAGCGTCTGCCTTCGGCTCAGGTCATGATCCCAGGGTCCTGGGATCGAGTCCCACAGTTCCCTGCTCAGCGGGAAGCCTGCTTCTCCCTCTCCCACTCCCCCTGCTTGTGTTCCTGCTCTCGCTGTCTCGCTCTCTGTCAAATAAATAAATAAAATCTTTAAAAAATAAATAAATTAATTAATTAATTTAAAAAAAGTTCCTATAAGTGAAAACAATTCTAAAATTTGCTTAAACTATTGTTTGGGGGTTCATTGCTTCTTTTGCCCAAATGTGATTCTTAACTCACAAAATTAGTTCATTGTGTCTTGATCCAATTTCAGGCAATCTGAATATGTAGATTTAACATCATCATGGGCAATGTGTACATTTTAAGGGAAAGAAGTCTTCGTGTATGATGCTGAGTCTCATAGTCCATGTGGCTTAGCAATATATGTTAAACAAGGGATAGATTTTAAATAAAGATGTGGTTTTTAGATGACAGGCTTATTTATCACTTTAATATTACTTCAGCTTTCCGTTCCAATTGTCTTATGTTGATAGGAGCTAGCATGAATTCCATGTTGCTGCCATAGCATCAATCTTAGGTACCAGCTGAGAAAGCATAACGTCCTAAAGTCCCTCAATTCCAAATTCCTATCATGCTGGCCTACTGTAGTGTGAAATGCATGCTGATCTATTAGGGGACAATAAAAAGCATTGTGATTAACTAGTGATTTATATCCTTTGAGATCGACAGCATATAGAAAATAGTGACTAATGGGGGATCTAGTGGGACTGAGAAACATATTAAAAATAGAAAGCCTGATTACCTTATCCTAGGGCATTCATCACTCTTGCCTTCATCAGTTATCTCCTCTTCTCCCTGCAGAATAATCAGTGATGCCAAAAAAAAAAAAACAAAAAAACAAAAAAACAAAAAAAACAATGCATGCTGAACTTACATTATATAGTCCTGGGACAAACGCAATTGTTGCTCTTTTTTTTTTTTTTTTTTAAGATTTATTTATTTATTTATTTATTTATTTATTTATTTTAAGGGGGGAGAGAGAGAGAGAGAGTGCCCCAGGACAAGCCAGGGGAGGGGCAGAAGGAGAGAGAGAGAATCCTCAACAGACTTCGTGTTTAACACAGAGCCCAATGCCGGGCTCAAACCCAGGACCCTGAGATCAAGACCTGAGGCAAAATTAAGAGTCAGGTGCTCAACGGACTGAGCCACCCAGGTGCCCCTGCAATTGTTACTCTTTAGGAACATCTAAAATCTCTCGAAGTGGACTTGGCAAATGATGATATTAAAAAAAAAAATATTCGGGGCGCCTGGGTGGCTCAGTCGTTAAGCATCTGCCTTCGGCTCAGGTCATGATCTCAGAGTCCTGGGATCGAGCCCCGCATCGGGCTCCTCGCTCTGCGGGAGGCCTGCTTCTCCCTCTCCCACTCCCCCTGCTTGTGTTCCCTCTCTCGCTGTGTCTCTCTCTGTCAAATGAATAAATAAAATCTTTAAAAAAAAATATTCAAACTGGATAGAAATATTCAACAAATTCCATTCACTCTGCAAGCATATCACCTTATCCATTCAAAAATCCAAGGAATACAAAATGGAGAGCTGGTTTATTAATGTTTCATGGGATCCAGGGGAAAAAAAGATAGAACCTTTATAACTATTTGAAGAAAAGCTTAAAACCATAGCAGGAACTTTCAGGTGACTGACCAGTAGATATTTACTTCTTTGCTGGAGAAATCAAATTTTTGTGTTCATCCTTCACTAACTCAATAGTTACCTGTCTCCGGCTCTGGGTTTCATACCTGATCAGTTTGAACAAATTATTTAGTTGCCATTCTTATTTCCAATTTAGTCATTGGCTTGTGAAGAAATTCTAGCCAATTGGATAAAAAGGCATGTTTCCCAGGAACTTCTAGGATAGGTTCCTATCCTTTTTTTTTTTTTTTTTTAACCTTCCTTTCACATTCACTGTTCCTTTTCATTTCTGGATGTGTTGGCTGGAACTGCAGCAGGTTCCCTATGATTTGTGAAGAGTTAGCCTGAGCACAAGCCAACATGCTAAGAGGGGAATCACAGATTTTCAAAAGTTCATTGATCCTTCAGGAAATAATTTAGCAGCTAAACTCATAATCCTGGAGACTTCTACCTCTACCTCTACTTTGATAGTAGGATGATTTATTTCTTAGTTTTTAAGCCAAACAAGTAGGGTTTTCTGTTACTTGCTGTTTGTTGATGCAAGCATTTAAGCAAATATATACCAAATAATGTCTACCCTGGGCATGACTAGTGTTATTACACATTCCTTGTTCATGTTTTTCTAATTTTTTAATATAAAATAAATATGTTTTCCATTTTGTATTAACTCAAGGGAGATACAGAATATTCTGGAGTATAATCCCCATTGGTGTCTTTAAACTGTGATCACCTGAGTACTAATTCCCCAAGATTAAAATTTCAGATTTTAGGCACTCCACTAGACCTACTGTGTCAGCATATTTAAAGATGATGACCAATATTTTTAAATTAAAAAAAAAATTCTTCCTGTTGTCCTCAATTGTTTAAGAAACAATGATAGATATATAGTGAACTCTTTAGTATTTCAAAATCTGGGCACCTTTGCGTCTTCTCCATTAAATAAAAATCTTGTGGCTTAAAAAAAGAATGAAGTATTGATCATTTTTTATGCATAAAAGTAATACAATTTTTAAAATGTATACAGGGCTATTGTACCCAGAACAAATCTTCATGTAAATGTATTAACAAGTGTCAAAGACTTTTTTAAAAATGTTGTCTTTTCAATTACATTCCTCTCACTGAAATATTATTAATGTCTACATTTCCTTTCATATCATTTAATCACAGCATTTTGTGAAAGCAAATGATTATGTCCCTCTAATAACAAAACAAAAGCTATTTTAAAATGTTAAAAACTCCAATGGCTTAATATTGTCACAAAGTCTATTTTTATAACTCCAAAATCTTATTTTAAAACTAAGTAATTTAAAAAAAAATAGCTCTCTTCAGTCCCAGAGATATGTGTCTCACACAAAAACTCACAAACATAATTGGTGTTAGCATCAGCAGTTTCCAGGAATTTGTTAAACTTACTTTTAACTACCTTAATCAATTCCGTACATTTTCAAAAATTCCAAACAAATTGAATTTGTACAATCTTTATAACGGATAAATGACATTAATTTTTTTAAGTATTTAGATTGTTAAAAATGAGATACAATTCTCAAAGAATATAGAATCCTTACAAGCACAAATGAATCGATTTTAATGATGGTTAATTCACAAAGGATTTAGATCCCTGCAACTGTGTGGTCACATCTGCTGGCTCCCTGAACTAATTGTGGAGGAAAATCCATTGTGTTCAAAAAGGAAAAATGAAATACTAGCAATGATCAAAGAAATGTGTTTTCTGCTTGGGAGTCGGGCCCACAACTGAGCTTCATCATTGGCCAGTTGGTCATGAGAACTGACACTGGGCGCAGAAAATAACTCACTGCCCTTGATGGAAACCCGAGAATTTATGGCATTCCTCAGAGATACAACTGCAGAGAGGATTTGAACATTTGCCATTCATAACGTTCTATGGCTTGTACTTGTGATCAAACCAGTTTAGCTGCTGAAGATTAAGGCCACGAAAGTCATTACCAAAGATGCAAAGAAATAGAAATTCAGCATGTCAGTAATACTCTCTGTCAAGATGTTCCATGGTAATGATTTGTTGTGATACAACAATTGCCCTATCACACCTTAGGATGTCTTTGTGAACTAAGTCTAAGGAGAATTTAATATGCAAATAGGCCAGCAGAATTGAGGATACAGCACATGCCTAGTGCATAATGTTAAATATGCATGAAACATAATGTCTTCATGTTTAATTCTATTATAATTTGGGGAATTATATTTGCACATTCAGATTTTACATTTCTACTTTTTATTATTAACATACAGATGTGAGAGCAATTTTCTGTAGCTACAATAATGTAGGCTTTCAGGGCTTCTTCCTTGACCAAGATGAAGTTATTATTATGGGATATAACTGAAGTAGTTACCTTCCTGTTGAATCACTAGCACACAATATGAGTTTCTCTTTAAATTTTTATCAAAATTATTTATGTGCAATATGTGCTTAACAGCCCATAGTGATAGGTAAAAATACAAAAGGGCATTTAGCATAAACATAAAAAGGTGTTCAACTTATTTCAAGGCACATTAATAATTTATCTAAGGGCATCTTTGTAAAGTTAGAAAACTAGCTCTTATTTCTATTGTTCTGAAAGATGAGTTCTCCAATTATTAGGATTTTTAAATTGGATTGTATTGTAAAGTTTTTAAAGGAAATATAAAACTAGATTTAATTTATTTTTAAGTAGTGTACTTATTTTTCTCATGTCCTAAATCAGAGATTAGTCTTGTTCCTTATAGAAATATGATTCATGTTCTCTGAATACACTCAGAGATTAGTTATACTCTGGCATATATTGCCACATAGGAGCATAAAAGAGAAACATTTTTGATCGATTATTTTGTGAATGATCATAAGTGATCATTAACTTTGGTTCCTAATTATGGGCTGCTGATATTCAGATATCCCTTTTACTCTAATTTAGAGATTAGATTGATAAGCAAAAGTTTAAGATAAACCATGTCACTTAAAAAAATACTTCGGTGCTATTGGTGATGAAATTGGGATGAAAACATACTTTTCACATATCAAAAGACTGATTAATACAAGATGCATAGACCAGCTAGCCAACCTCAGCACACAGACCAACTCATAAGTCAACATAGACTATTTTTACTAGAACCACTAACATTGGTACAGTTGTGAATTTAACATTGATTTACTTTTTTTTTTTAATTTCAAATATGACAAGCACTAACCCTTGGGTTTCCTATTTATGATGCAGTTGAACATAGTCACCAGAAATTCAGAGCAAATGTATCAAAGTTCTCAGTCTACCACAAACACATTTTTCTTCCTTCTGTACCCATCCAGTTCTCTCAATCCCAATTCCTCTTCCCTGAAACCCACACCTCTCTCTTCCCATCCAGATTATCAATGACAATTTTATTTTCTTTCTCCATTAAAACTCCCTCTCATCCGAGCTAATGCTGTTTTTTTGTTTTGTTTGTTTTGTTTTTTCTAAACTATAGTACGTATTGTTTGTACCTCTCCTTTTGACAGAGAACCTGCACTTTGATTAGTATTACCAACTCCCAGAAATAGAATTGAGTATGTGCTGTGAGTCAGAGATTTGAGGTCATTTCCTTCCCCCTGGCTACATACTGTTTCAGCCTAGGGATGGGGAGAAGGAGCAGGGGGCATGGCCAGCTCCCCATCTCTATCTTAGAGATAGTGGCCCTACCATGCTCAGTATGCACACATGAACACACACATGCATGCACGCACATTTACTACTGTTCCCACTTCCCCAAATGTTGGGTTCATGGGTGAGGATTAGAAATTACACATTCTCACGTGGCAGACAATGTAGAAAGTAGCTTTGGCTTAGTGGGTGATTGCATCAGGTTTTTTTCTCTCAAAGGCCCTTTGTGGATTTCTCAGATCCCTCATTCACCAAAATTCCAACTAAGAGTCTTTTGATGAGGAAGACACTACTTCCAAGTCTGGCTGTTTACAATCCTCCTTCTACAAAGACTCTTTCTGATAACACACTGATAGAGCACCTCCAACCAAACCACATACCCTCCCCCCTTAAGCCTCTTGATGGCTTATTCATTTTTGCTCTCATGGTAGGGTAAAGGTGCCAACACTAAATTTTAGCATTTCTTTGCAACTGATACATAGGTTGATTAACCAGACAATACTTTTGTTTGTTTGTTTGTTTTAAATTAGCGCCTAAAAACTTCCAGCACTGGGAATATATTAGAAAACAAAAAGAAATCAAATTCTGTCCTCATTGAGCTTAGAAACTTTAAAAATAAAAGTTAAATACATAGTGTGCTACATGGTGGTAAGTGCTAAGGAGGGAAAATAAGCAGGAAAGATGACAAGCTGTATATTTGCATAGGTGGGTGCAGTTGAAATTTTAGACAGAGATCTTCAGGGCTGGCCTCTCTGAGAACAGGACCTTTGAGTAGAGACCTAAAGAGGAGTGAAAATGAGTGTTGGTGATACGGAGAAGATCTTTGCAAACAGAATGATAGTATGTTCAAAGTGCCCTGAAGTAAGAACATGGTTGAATGTTCAAGGAATCTTGCAGAAGCCAGTCTCAAAGGAGTAGAATAAAGTGGGTTAAAGAGGTAGAGAGGAGTAAAATGGTGAGGTTGAGAAGTACCTTTTACCAGTAGTAGGCCTTGTAGGCTCTAAGAAGGACTCTTGGGTTTTTACCCTGAATAAGACAAGAGACCACTGGAGGGTTTTGAGGAAAGGATGGAAACGATCCTGCTGATGTTTTAATATGACTGTGTTAAGAGTGCTCTGAAGAGGCCAAGGGCAGGAATTGGGACACCAGTTATCAGACTCTTGCAATAAATCTGCAGAGATATAATGTGACTTGTCCTGGATGGTGACAAGTGAGTTGATGAGACGTTGTCAACTTTGGGGTATGTCTTAAATGTAGAGTTGACCCGATTCAATGAAAATAGACACGTGTGAATGAGAAGAGTCAAGGATGATACTAAGGTTTGAGACTTCAGCAAGTAGAATTACAGAGTCACCAGCAGTTGAATGTTGTGCACTGTAGGAGCAGGCTTGGAGGGGTGGAGGTATGGGAAACATGTAAAGTCTGGAACTCAGTAGATAATTTGCTACCTCAAATGCTCTCCACCAAAGATTACTTTTTGTTCTCAGGACTATAACCACAATAGAGAACGTGATCATAAATGTTCTAATATCATCTCGTCCCATGTATGTTTTCTAATATGATCCTAAACTGAAGAAATTCTCAGACTGTTATTATTTCCCCTTTGTTTAACAGATTAGGAAGAGTAGACTCTTAAATTTTATGGTTATTTTGTCCCTTCTGGTAACAGATTAAACTGCTTATTATACTCCCCTTAGTGACAGCATAAATGGTTAAAAATCAAAGTGCTAATTAGCCATCAAGCCACTTTTGAGGGTCATGAAACCTTTTGAAATGCAAAACTCATGTCCTAGCTTCTCTCTTCACTAAGATGTTTTTTTAAAAAATCTGGATCACAAGTGCTTCTACATTTCTAGAAATGTAGAGGAATTTTGTTTTTATATGCACCAAAATACTAATTCAACAGCTGCTCCCAATTGTCTCAGATTTTTAAAAAGTTTTGTTTGTTTTCTTTTGATTTTTCTTGTGAGTTACATTTTTAAATTCTCTTTTACATGATACCAGATAAACATCCAAGAAAATCTTTACTACTTTATATTCTGTATTAATAAGTCTTTGATCCAATGATAAGCAGCCTTTAAAACTCAGTAAATTTCATTATATTCTTACTCATATTAAGTGAGGGAAATGCTTAATTTGCAACTGGACTATGTGGGGCTGGGCCGGGCCAAGGTTTTTGCTTATTCTCTTTCTAGGACCCAAGATGAAGGAGTAGGTCCTATATTGAGCAAACTATTCTGTGTGAGAGCGGAAGTTGGAAGTGGTGGGGGAACAAAACTGGACCACACAAGTACATTCATAGCTCTAAACTGAATGTGACTTATGCCATGTTTATCCACATTCCATTGAGCAAATCAAAGTTTGACCAAACCCAAAGTTAATGGGACAGAGAATATATTCCCCCAGTGAAGCATGACAAGAGGGGGAAGGGGGAAATTAATAAATGTGAACTAATTGCACATTTTATTTTAAAAAGTGTTTTACTTTAATAAGGTAGGTTTTTCTTCCCAGCTATCAATAAAATCAACCCAAAAAGTCAAGATCTACTGATCAAATACTGATCTCTCCTGATGAACATACACATCCATCTCATAACCACCTTTTGCTCTACAACCAAATTAACACATGAAAAATCAATTATATTTCAATTACATATTCCATTCATACTGAACGATTTGGTAGAGGCTTATGTCTACTTTATTTTCTTCAGTAGTTGCTGTGTTACTTTGATGCTGGTAACTTGTCACATGCCCGTTAGACAGATTCTCCTCATGATGTGAAGATCTTTGGCACTTTGTCTGCCCAGGAATAGTTTCATGTATCCATGGTTGTTGAGAGATTTTTCAAACACAAAAGACCGCAGAACCCAACAAAAGAAATACTGTTGACTTTTATAAAATAAATTAGCTCAAACAAGCTGCATATGACCCTCTCACTGAAGGAAAATCTTGATAATCTTATATAATGCTGTAGAAAAATTCTTAACATTTCGAGAGAAAATTCTAAGAGCTTCCTATCTCTGAGATAAAGAAAGAAAACCAAGATCATGCCAGGGGATGAAACCATGGGTTTTTGTTGTTGTTGTTGTTTTGTTTGTTTTTTAGAATGATCACAATTACATCTTTTTAGGTACTACTGGGAGGGGAAAAAGTTATTGGAACATGAGACAGAACTAAATTCTTTGGGTATGAGAGGGGTAAATTGATTTCATGACCCATCAGTTTGAAAAACAGTGTTTTAAGTCATTTGTTTCACTTTTTGGTTATGAATAAATAAGAAAAAACATTGGTTTAGAGATACCATAAATGTATGAAATGATATTTGGTATCTCAGGAAGGTCTGAAGAATCAGTTTTGGAGTTTAGACAACGAAGTTATACTCCAACCATATGACAGAACTCTTCTCCAGACCCATAAGCACAAAGAGCTGAGCTGGGCACAAACAGCTCAGTTTGTGTCACAGAAACTGGACAAGGGGCTTTGTCTTTGTAAGCTCTGCTTCTCTGACATTGAGATGGCATGAAGGTTGGGGTGCCATTTCTTGGCATCTCTAGTTAAATGAATAAATGTCTCAAGGGAGATTTCTGATTGTTGGGACTCATTCACATGGCTGAATAATGACTGATAGAAAGCCAAGTTAGAGGAGTTTCTATCTTAGGTAGGGAAAGATTTTCAATGTGATCAGTTTCACCAACACAGGAAGCATTTCTAAACCTTTCAGACCACCAAAAAGTGTGACTGATGGGGGTGCCTGGGTGGCTCAGTCATTAAGCGTCTGCCTTCGGCTCAGGTCATGATCCCAGGGTCCTGGGATCGAGCCCCACATCGGGCTCCCTGCTCGGCAGGAAGCCTGCTTCTCCCTCTCCCACTCCCCCTGCTTGTGTTCCCTCTCTCGCTGTGTCTCTTTCTGTCAAATAAATAAATAAAATCTTAAAAAAAAAAAAAAAGTGTGACTGATGACTGTATCATATAACTCAGAAAATCTTCCCTGTACTTATATATCTTCACAAAATGGCATTTCCCAGTCTAGAAACCTACAACAAGGAAACCACAAAATTAACTACAAAACTATAATACAACATAATATATTGATTTGGCTGAATTTAATCCTGCGTACAATGTTACATATTTTCCATTGATACTTTCAATACAGACCTTCTATGGTCCTTTGCTTTATTGCCCTTCACAGATACCATGTTTTGTTTTGTTTTGTTTTGTAATGTTTTGTTTTGTTTTAACAAATTGAAGGTTTGTGGCAACCCTGCACTAAGTCTATTAGCTCATCTTTCCAAAAGCATTTGTTCACTTTATGTCTCTATGTCACATTTTGGTAATTCTCACAACATTTCAAACTTGTTCATTATCATTATATTTGTTATGGTATCTGTGATCAGTGATTGACTCAGTGAAACCTCACATGATGGTTAGCATTTTTTAGCAAGAAAGTATTTTTAATTAAGATACAGACATTTTTTAAAAGACGTAATGCTATTGGATACTTAGAAGACTTCAATATAGTGAAAACAAATTTTATATGCATTGGAAAACCAAAAAATTCATTTGACTTTTATTAATGGGGATACTCACTTTACTGTGGAGGTCTGGAACCAAACCTGCAGTATCTCTGAGGTATGCATATAATTCATTCTAGTTAATGCTTTATTTAGACAATGGGGGACAGTCTAATTTAATGTGTGATAACTACAACATATTTCCCTGATGACATGCATTATGCCATCCTAAATGACATAATACATCTGCCGAATCAGTGATAATTCAGTTTACCTGAGAAATGCATAACAAATGAAAACAATTTCATACTTGAAAATCATGTTTACTCCTTTTCCATTATATATATAATAACCTCCTAGAAATCCCTGTTAAGACACTTGTTTAATTTTGATAGTTTTATTGCAAATTACTTTTAGAGATAACGTGGTAATGATTGTAAATAATTGTACATTGACAAAAGAAATGACATATGAGATTATTATAGAGCCTCAATATCACTCTGTGATACATAAAATTGACCATGATGACATGCATAAAAGATAGTTTAAATTATATCTGATAAAACATATGGTAATCCATATCTTCCTGATGTTTAGATTCCCCCATACACATGGGCCTAATCAAAGAAAGCAATTTTTTTCACGCTGTTTTAAAAGAATTCATTCTTATGTAGTGGATAAAATTAGACAATTTAGGTGTCCTGTCCAAATGCAAACTCATTACTAGGAAAGGGAATTTCTAACACAGAGTTCTACAGAACTGTAGATTTCCTTGTTAAATAAATAAAATAAAATTAAAATAAAATATGAATGAGAGAGTAAGGATAGAAGGGGCTATCAATTCCTTACAGTTTTGTCCTCTCAGCAAAATTTTACCCATGAGGAGCCTTGACACTTACATTCAACCTCCAAGATCATGTTTTCACATCCTTCTTTCCTTTGTTACATTTATCAGTCCATATTAGAGTCAAAACCTACCTCCTAATTCTTCAGCAAATCGTCTAAGTAAAATATTTTACTAGGGTAGTGCTGTTTGAGTACATCCATATTGAAGAAAAAAGAAAAGAGCTATCAAAACATATTGTCCCATTCAACACAGAACACTGTTTTAGGGGAGTAGGAAATAAGAAATTATTGTGAAAGGAAATAATTTAATTATTTGCTGTGTTTTATATGACTTAAGTTGTAGAACATATATAAAATAGCAGAGTTCTCTGAAAGGAAAAGAAAAGACAACGAAAAACTGTATTCCTGGGACTTAAGATGTTCTCAACTGAGAAGACACTGGGAAAATTAACTTTTATCTATGGAAATACTGTGGATCTCCTTATACAAATGTACTAGTTTTTTTCCCCACTTGAAAGTCAATTCACAGTGAATATATCATTATGAATAAATATTTATATCTTCTCTGTGAAGCTCCATGTAATATTAACTGAACTTCTAAGAAAATTTAATGGTCTGCCAGATGTCTACTCTACCACATTCTTAAAAGCTTCATTTTGAGATGTTACAATCTTGCCATTACAATATGGAATTGTTACCTTCGGCTTTCATATATTTCTAAGTTGTATATTTGTGTACAAAATTTTAAAAAAATACCCCTGTCACCACACACACACACACACACACACACACACAAATTGTAATGAGGGGATCTAGTGATTAAAAAAGGCTAAGTCAGAAAACCTTAAACTACTTTTAGTAAATGTCCTTTGGTATACTGAATTTGCTCTGTAACATGGTGTGACAGAATCTGGGTGAAATCAATAGGAATCATCCAATGCAATGAAATAAATGGACCACACTATTGGACCAGTAATTGTGGTAGGAGAAGACCAAGATTCTCAGTGAGGAAGACAGTGGAATTCCTCTTTTTTTAAAAAAGATTTTATTTTGTTATTTATTTGTGAGAGAGAGAGAGAGAGAGAGTGTGTGTCTGTGTGTGTGTTCAGAGGGAGAAGGAGAAGCAGACTTCCTGCTGAGCAGGGAGCCAGATGCAGGACTGGATCCCAGGACCCTGGGATAATGACCTGAGCCGAAGGCAGACGCTTTACTGAATGAGCCACCCAGGTGCCCTTAGAGTCCATCTTTAAAAACAGAGAAACTTGGTTGCATTTTATTCATACTCTTATTCCTAAGAACTATGTACACTGAATGATTATTATTAACTGATAGGCATGACTCCTTCATGGCATTGCTTTATGTTACATGCATTATTCTCTTTTTCAGCTAGATATTTAGATGGTGTACATGAACACAAACACACAACACACCAACTAAGCCTCACTACTTAGAACTTTAAGCTTAATATTGGCTTTGACATTATTGTTACATATATTTTGTACTCTTTAAAAATGTTAGAGAGATACAGCTAATGTGGGCAAACTCCTAAGTAAAGAGAAATAGTCTCAGATTACTTCCTATCACTTGTGAATAAATCAGGGCTGTCTCACAAATGTTCTTTTAGAAGTCTTACCTGCATTTCTTATGGAAGCCTAATTAGCATCATATAGCTGAAAAAGCTGAGTATCTGTAATATGTAGGAAACAATGACATTTGTGTATTTATTCTCACATTCTGGGGATGAATATGTTTCTAGAAAGTAATTTTATATATTCTGGTTTAATATCTGACTCTATTTCAGGATTTTCAGGTCTCATGTTGGTTTTTAAATCTCAGCCTCAAAATAATGAACATGAATTAGAGCCAGACAATTGTCCCAGTTCCTGTCCTTGATAATGAGTAATGTCTATTACTTTCCAGGGTTCCACCTTCCCTTGGAAAGGAAAATGCTCTCTGATGTTCTTTCTTTGCCTTGGATACTGATTTAATTGGGCCAAAGTGAGGTAATCTTGGGTCTTTGCACACTGTCCCAATCGGCTTGTCCTGATACAATTTATTGACTTCTGCTCCACTTCCTTGTATTCATAACTTCTAGGGATGCTTCCAACCCAATCTTGATGAATGGATTCTTAGGGTCTACCCCTGTATCATTTATTTCTATCTCATTTCCCACTGGTTCTGTGGCCATTGCTAGTCCTCATGAACAACCTCTTTCACTCTTTACCAGAGCTTCTGCAAGCATCACCATTGCCCCTAGCTCTTGTTCTGGTTTCACACCCTTTCCTGCTCTCACATCACTGGGTCACTAATGCCAACAGTTTGATTGCCCATTCTCAAATCTGCCCCTTGCTCTATGAGTTTTGGTTTCCTTTTCTCCCACCCTTTGTGATAGAGCTGTGGACTGACTATTTCTTCTTCAATGGCTGGTTCCTTTTGACATGGCCTTGATTCTCTGACAATACAAAACTCTTTTTTTTTTTTTTAAGATTTTATTTATTTATTTGTCAGAGAAAGAGAGAGAGAGAGCACAATCAGGGGGAGTGGCAGGCAGAGGGAGAAGCAGGCCCCCTGCCAAGCAAGGAGCCTGATGCAGAACTCGATCCCAAGACCCTGGGATCATGAACTGAGCTGAAGGCAGACACTTAACTGATTGAGCCACCCAGGTGCCCCATAATACAAAACTCCTCATGGTGAATCCTATGCCCCATGTGATTATAGCTTCTTAGGTAAGTTGAGTTCACCATATATTGTTGAGAATTTTGAAAGTGCCCAATGCTAAGTAAGTGTAGGGGAAACAGGGACAAATAAGACACTATCCAACTTGTTAAGGAACTATTAATTTGGCTGGAAGGAAGAAAGGAAATTGCAAATCAATGTAAGTGCTACTTAATAGTACTGATGATTTCACTATTTCTTCTACCCCAGAGTGTTCCAGCCCTCACTGTTACTGTTTACACAATCTACAGAGAGCCATTGTGGACAATCTAGACTACAGGAATTATTTATATATTAGCAAAAATAGGTCCTGGCCTCTGATCTCTCTGACAGAGCATCTTATACTGCTTCCCTCTCATAAATCCTACACAGTATTGACAGCATGTTCTCCCCTGCCTAAAAGTAGAAGTGGTTAGGCTATCAACAGTAAAACAGACTTTTCTCTTCTTTCTTTTTTTTTTTTTTTGCACATACCACTTTAAGCAAGTATCTTCAGACATGCTTTATTCATGTAATAAATCAATATATTCATTTGGCTCTTTATAAACACTAAAATCCATGAGAAGTTCTGCATTTTTATATAAACAAAATAGAAACTTAAAATTGATCCATAAACTTCCAGAGTGTTGTATCCCTTTATGGACATTAATTTTAAAAAAACATACTTCTTACTTTGTGTCTACGTGGTGGTGGTGATGATGGGGTGATCTTTACAAATATTCTCCTCACATCTAGAATAAAAATAGAAATTACAAAATACAACAGAGGACAGACTTTACATTTTAATTAGTATCCAAAGCATATAGCATCTTTAATTTTTTGAGCATAGAAATAGCATCAGATGGATTCTTCATTATCTATAATTTACCCTCAAATAGCAAACTTGTATTCAAGTCAGGAAATTTTCTCAGTTTCTGGTCCTGAGTATATCTATTATACTTTCCACACAACAATTATTGCTCATGAATTTTTATGAAAGCAACTTAACAATATATTATAACCGAGTCTATATGGATTGGGGAATTGTCACACTCACAGATATAATACAGTTTATATAATACTTCCACCTAAGGTACCTGACTATTTCAGGCCAATATTCTTCTGGCTTGAGTTACAAAGAATTCTTCAGCACACTATTTGGCATGTATGGGCATGATCTTAATCAGTCTTCCTATATCTAGTTTCAGAATGTCAGTGCTTTTAGGTACTTAATAATTAAATATGGATGATACAACACTCCCTGGCATTAAGATGGTACACTGGACTGTAAAATTTACAATAAAGACACTAAAAATTAAGGTGACAGTCTAGCCAGATGGCTTCTCTGATGTTCGAAAATACACATGAAAGATTTTATTAATTTAATCACCATCTGGGATATAGTTGAAAATTAGCATCTATGGGCAGTTAAATCCAGATATAATCTGGATGTCACAATGTGTTCTACTCCAACTTCTGCTATTTTTCTCTTTGGTGACACTGCATGGAATCATTTTAGTTCTTCTTTCCCATGTGCATGCATAAATAGGATACCTGCCTTCTGTCAGGATATTGTTGAAAGCACTCAAAGTTGAAATGAGAAAACATTTATGTATATATCCATAAGGTCGTAATTGATTCTTCTACAATCCTAGGTCATTGCATCATGAACTCTATTAAGTTACATGCTTTCAACAATTAACATCAATTTGATTTCATCTTCATTGGCTTCTGAATTTTTTAATACCAAATGTAATTTTCAAATAGATGATGAAGGAATGGATCAGACCTAGACATTGTGTACTTGGGCAAGCAAGGCAACCTTCCTTAAGTGTAATTCAAGTTCTCACCTGTGAATTTAAGCTATTGAAGGTCCAGATGACATTAGCTCAACTAGTCCAGGGATTGGCAAAGGATGACAGCAGGGCCAAATCCAGTTCACAGCATGTTTTTCTACTGCCCTCAAGCTGAAGTTGTTTTGTTATATTTCAAAGAGTTGTAAAAGACAAATAAGCAAAAAAATAAACACATAAATATTAAAAAGAATATGAAACAGAGACTATACGCCAGCAAGGATATTTACTATCCTTGCATATTTAGGTATGTTCTTCGCAACCTGAGGTATTTACTATCTGGCTTTTGATAGAAAGTTTGCCAATCCCTGCACTAGATTGCAAATTATCATAGAGATTTGGTCTGTTAGCCTCAACACTGACTCTGGATTGCAATAATTTCACCAATATAAGAAATATACGCTACATAAATAGGGCAGAGTTCTAAGTTGAATAGTGCTAAAAGATCACTCTGACTGACTAATATATCCAAGCACTGACAATGTTAATTAAGACCAGGTACTTTGAAATCCAGTGCAGACTTGTTGGGGGAATTTAAATTAATTGTTAATATTAAACAACCGTAATTATTCCATTAGCTTACAAAGAGTAATCATATGTCTTTCAAAATGTAAAAATCAACAATTTTGTAGGGCTTTTCAATTTTATAAACTCCATTCATCTATGTCTTCTCATCTGATAGTCACAAAGATCCTGGATTTCTGTGTTTTGTTTGTAAGACTTACATAAAGTCACACAGCTACTTGGTGATAAACCTTGAGATTAATTATTAATTCAACTTTCTGTCCCCAACACCCATGCATTTTCCCCCACATAGGGTCACCTCTGATCAGGCAAAAAGCAAATTTAAAAAAAATAACAAAGAAGAAACTCCAAAACAGCAATTAATTTTATCAAGGGAAAAGAAAAAGAGTTTTCTTATGCGTGTAAAAATGAGTGGAGTTAATAGCATGCTAACCTCAAACACACAACACCTGGTGGCAGGTATAAATAAATAAATTTTATCATTTTTTTATTTAATTAGAGTTTATTTTTCAGTTAGAAAAATAGAAGCTGAAAAAAATGGAATGAAAAACCGTAAGCATTAGGTTATAAAATAATTGTCCATTTTTAAAGGAATTTGTAACAGCTATTGTAAACCTGTATCTTGTATATTTCTACTCTCAGAGGGAACAGATCAAAATAATTAGATGTAGATGGTTGTGAACATAAAGAATTAAGAAATTTGCATAGTTCTTCTAATATCTTGTAAACCAGAAATATACAGTGTAGAAATACTGATGGTATGACACTCACATTTTTTCTTCAATTTCTCAATTTTGACTAAACATCTTGTTTATTACAAATAAAATATTAATGTTCCATTTAATTCAAATCATAAATATAATATATTTTAGTAAAGGGTAGGGAATCTCATTTCCTCATTGCTATTCATTGACTTAATATAAAGTAAAAGTTACAGTATTTCTGAACCATGGAGACATCCTTTTTACCACAACCATTAGGGTTGGTTTGTAAAACTATAGCTTTATTACCCTACTAAAATCTTTTATACAACATTATATAATATGGGGCACTCTAGTTTTCCCTGTGGTATATAATCTTCCACACTTGTAGGTTTTTATAATCTCACTGAGTAAAGCACTCTCCAAGTTACTGATTCTTTTTTAAATATAAAATTTTAAGTCTCAATAGCAAGTACACATGATAAAATACCCAGGCTTTTAAATAGGCTATTATAGATGCAATACATTGTCTTAATTCCAAACCAGAACTCCCAAACTTTAAGTGAGATCTGTCTTTAGACCTGCAAGTAAGATCAGATTTCTGAAAATTGTTTTTATTTGTGGTCTGAGAGTATTCTTCATGAGTTTCCTATAAAGGGAATTTATTATCTTATATTTCAACTTTATATTAAGAGAAAGTATTCAAAAATTATATTTCACAAACCAAGCACACTTTTGCCTTATAATCACCACCTCCCATAATACAACCCAAGAAAACTTTTTAAGTATTAATTTTGAAAGTAAAGCAGAAAGTGCCAGTCAATTCCTAAAATTCAAGTGCATGTATTATTAATTCCTGTGATTTATTTGACCTATAAAGACCTTCCTGCTTGAGCACAGCAGAAGCATTACTGTGACTTTCCTTCCATAACCTCAGTGGAGAATCAAATGACATGATTCTAACATTATAACAAATAGAGGGTCAACTTTGGTGTTTTGTATTTTTTTAAAGATTTTATTTATTTATTTATTTGACAGGGACAGAGAGCACAAACAGGGAGATCAGCAGGCAGATGGAGAGGGAGAAGCAGGCTCCCTGCTGAGCAGGGAGCCCGACATGGGGCTCAATCCCAGGAGCCCAAGATCATGATCTGAGCAGAAGGCAGACGCTTAACTGACTGAGCCACCCAGGTGCCCCTGGTGTTTTGTGTTTTTTTTTATTTTTTATTTTTTTTTTGCAACTGTTCAGTCTTTCAAAGAGTAACCGTTTTGCCATTGCACTTGGCATCAGCTTAATTTTCTTACTTGTAAATAGAAAGAAAAAGTTATGACCTAAATAATTAGGCAATATCCCTATAGGACTTATCTCCTCAGGGAAAACATATAGCAGAATAAATGTGTTTAATTATAATTTGGTCATGCCTAGACTATCATGGTCTGATTATGTTTTTCATTTCACTATAACTATTGCACAAGATTATGGCAAATAAACTAACAAAATGACAATTCCAAATGGTTCCAGCACACAAAATGATACATTACTTTGGAGAAGTTAGCAATTTGGAAAGATGGACATATATTTAAAGATATGATAAATTCCTTTATACTACAAAAACACATTTTCACAAAAAATCATCCAAAGTATAAGAGGGATTCTCCATTTCTTTAGCTTCTACATGTTTCTTCTCCAGAGGAGAATAGGCTTCCTTGTAATATTCACAGATAAGTCAGTCTTGTCAGCCCCTCCACATCTAAGAAGGCTAGTCACATCTAGGTTACAGCTCGAAGACTGCAGGCTCTAATAATAGGAGGCATGTGTTCAGTGTACACCCCCCTTACCATTTACCAACAATATCATCTCAAGCACAATTAGTTCATCTGTCTGAGCTTCAGTCTCCTTATTCGTAAAACGGATTTGAAAATATTTCATACTCAGAGGATTGTTGTATTTCCCCAAGGATTTCATGCAAAATACTTGGGGGTAACTTGTTACAGAACAGGTACTGAACACAAAAATGCTGTATATTATTACTGTGATTATCATTATTATTTTTTATCAAATTTATTTATTTATTTATTTGAGAGAGAGAGAAGTGAGAGAGAGAGAGCGAGAGCGAGCAAGCATGAGGGAGCAGGGTAAGGAGCAGAAGGAGAAGCAGACTCCCTGCTGAGCAGGGAGCCTAATGCTGGGCTCGATCTATCCCAAGACTCCAGGATCATGACCTGAGCTGAAGGCAGACGCTTAACTGACTGAGCCACCAAGGCACCCCTGTTACTATCATTATTATTATTATTAGTTTTCTGTTATTTATTTACCAGCTTATGTCTATATACTTTGGGATGTATGAAAATTTAATCCCAAGCATGCTCCTTTCTAAACCAGGGTTGAACTCTCCATACTTAAGTTTTTCCAGCCCAATTTCCGAGGCTTTGTACTTGCTGTTACTTCTCTCCTTTTACCTTTTAGAAAAATTCGGTGTTATAGCATGACATGTTGAAGATACAGATCAACTTATTTTTCAGCCAAGGTCACTTTAAATATAAACATATATCCCATTATAATTACTTCAAAGTAGTATAAATTGGTAAACAGTATCATTTCTGGCTGTTCTTTCCCTATTTTGTTAATCTAGTGTGTGCAATATTATTGGGCAAATATTATCACTCAATAAATATGTGTTGGATGAATAAATAACTTATTACTTTAATTAAAAACATGTATTAAGCTGAATTTTAAGCTACTAGACAACTATAGCTTCTCCCCTCCTGGTCCTTTACCATCTATCAATATTGTAAAGAAGATATAATGTACATAGAGTACCTTAGCAGATATGCTTTTATAAATCAAACAAACAAGTTGATTAATTGACACAATATTTAAGTTAAAGTAAGTTGAGAGTCTTCTTTAGTCACAGTGGCTTAAGTGTTGAAAACATTCCTTAGTCTTAGCATGGTACTCAGTATTTAATGGAAATTCAATTAAATGCAATTTATTATCCTGTAACTTAGATACGAAATCTTCCTTCTAGCTTCTGTATGATTCTCCGAAATACTTTTCCTCACAACTACGTTCTGTCTAGTAAACATGATGATTTAACATGCCAGAGATAGACAAATACCATACGATTTCCCTCATATGTGGACTGTAAGAAACAAAACAGATGAACATATAGGAGGGGGAAAAAAGAAGGAAACAATCTATAAGACACTCTTAAGGATAGAGAACAAACTGAGGGTTGATGGAGGAGGTCGGTGGGGGATGGGCTAGATGGGTGATAGGTATTAAGGAGGGCACTTGTTACGATGAGCACTGGGTATTGTATGTAAGGGATGAACTGCTGAATTCTACTCCTGAAACCAATATTGCACTGTATGGTAACTAACTAGAATTTAAATAAAATCTGAAAAAAAATATAAGTTGTCAAACAATAAAATACAAACAATAAAATATGTGTTGTAAATTTTCATCAACTTTGGAATATATTTTGAAAAAGAGTATACAAATTCTAATGTCGTAATAATTGTAGCTCTGAGATTTTATCTTAAGGACATTTTTAGGAAGTAAAAATTACATGAACAAAGATGCCAATTACTGCAGTATAAAAATAGTGAAATACTGGGAAAATACTTTTAGCTGAATGAATATTCATAAATTGTTAAAATATTATGCAGCATATAAAAGTATAACTGAACATTATAACAAATGGAAATTGTTTACAATACAATTTCAAGTAAAATAATGCAAAGTGCAAAATTACATGTTCTCTCTGATTAAAAGTGCTTATGTTTTCAAAAACTAAAGTTCAGTAAAATATTTTTTCAAATTTCATAAGGATTGCTCAATTCCCAAATGCCGATTTTCCCATATAGAGGATGATTGGGCTGCTGACTCTGCCAACAGTGATGATTTGGAAATCTAAAATCTGATTCATTCTTTGTTACAATGAGAGGTGGGAGGGATGATTCTGTTTCTCTTGCTAAAAGAATAAGCAACACAAATTTCTTTGCAAGCAATCAGCTGAAAATCAACTTGTCCAAAGGGTGTGGATCTTTATATTTGGTGGTAAGGGATTTATATATTTTTGTAGAGATTTGTTTATTCCCTACCCTCAGAGAATTTAAAGTATGGCACTGAGATTACAAAATCAAATATATAGATATATATGTGTGTATATATATGTATATACACGTATATGTATGTATATATGCATATGTATATGTATATGCACACATATATGTATATATACACATATATTATCATCATGTGATTTAAATAATATTCATATTAAGATGATTTAAACTGCACATTAACAAATCAATCCAGATAAGACAAAATATATCTTGGAAGCAATGAGCCCCCATAATTAAAGATGCAATTTATCCATGGGGTTCTTTTGGAAGAAGCTAATTTCTTCTCTCTCATGTATGATTTAAAATTATGACCGGTAAGCAATAGTTCTCCAAGAGGAAGAACACTGGAGTTTTGTAAATGTAATCATCCCATGTTTTTAAAATAATAAAAGCAGAGTTCATATAATGATAATAGCTAACCTTTCTTTTTTTTTTTTTTTTTAAAGATTTTATTTATTTATTTGACAGAGAGAGACACAGCGAGAGAGGAGATACAAGCAGGGGGAGTGGGAGAGGGAGAAGCAGGCTTCCCGCGGAGCAGGGAGCCCGATGCGGGGCTTGATCCCAGGACCCTGGGACCATGACCTGAGCTGAAGGCAGACGCTTAACGACTGAGCCACCCAGGCGCCCCAATAGCTAACCTTTCTTAACCCTTGCTTTTGTTAGTCATATTTTCCATGTCTTACCACATTTAAACTTCATAAGATCTTACTGCAATAAGTAAGATTTTTATCTCCATTTTCCTTGCATGGAATCTGAGGCTTAGAAGAAATACCTAGCCTAATGTGTCAGTTTCAGAAAGCCAGATTTTCTTTGTTGAAGGCCAGTTTCTCTAGTAAAACAGTGTACTTTGTAGTAGTTGTTATTGTTTATCAAGTTATCTGCTTGATCAACAAAGGCATCCAGGGTTAGATTCAATAATTCAGTAAAAATTTACTTAGATCAAAGCCCAGAGATTCACAGTGTATTTGACATCTGTCCCAAAATTCTTAAGAAAAATATTGGAATCCAAATGCGAGATCTCTGATATCTCCTTTATTTTATTTTTTTAAAAATGTGTTCTCCATGGACATGAAAATTCCTTTAGATGGGGAGTCTTGACCCATGTGCAGCACCCTTGCAGAAATGGGAGAATAAATTTAGGATGTCACAATCTTTTTTCATCATATTGATCTCTTCTTTTCCTGAAGAATACCCAGACTTGTAAAACAGAAGTCAGGGAAAATGCCAACTGCCCATGCCACCATAACTAAGAAGCCTAAGAACTGCGATTTGAACTTATGGATATTTGATGTTAGGTCTGTTCTTTATCCAGTGGTGATGCAAAAGGAAAGATCCATAAAAGTATACAGAAAGAAGTCATAGCAATTATTTGTGGATTCAATTGAAGGGTTGGAGTAATAGGATTGGTCATCAAAGACTGCGAGGTAACAAAATCATTCACCTTGGTGGTTAGATCTGGCGGTGGGAAAATCAATTTTAGCTAAAGTATTAGTAGTCTACTATGATCAAGCTTTAAGCAGACAGACCAGGAGATCACAGTTTTTTAATTCTGGTTTTTATGCAGCGAGAGCCTATACTGCATACAACAGAGATATGGATAAGGATTACGGAACCTCGGGCGCCTGGGTGGCTCAGTTGGTTAAGCGACTGCCTTCGGCTCAGGTCATGATCCTGGAGTCTCTGGATCGAGTCCCGCATCGGGCTCCCTGTTCGGCAGGGGGTCTGCTTCTCCCTCTGACCCTCCTCCCTCTCATGTGCTCTCTCTCATTCTCTCTCTCTCTCAAATAAATAAATAAAAATCTTAAAAAAAAAAAAGAAACCTTAAAAAAAAAAGGATTACGGAACCTCATGCATATATGTATGAATTACAATGGAATACACAAGAAAGATAACATCCTCAAGATATAAAGTAAAAATAAAGTGAACTCAAGAATATCCAGTTTTGAACACTGTATGCTTTCTCTCTCAAAGAAAATATAATATTTTGTTAAGCTGTAAGGTTTGTTCAGATAAGCTCTAATATATTGCTTTTTCTACTATAGCATAAAGATCTTTTTTAAGTTCTTAAGACAAAGATGTCTAAAGACCCAAGGCTTATTTTAATATATAATTTTGAATAGAATATTCTACCTCCAAGAGTTAGAGATCTATATACCACTATTAAAGCAGATGATTGAAAATGTTATTCTATGAACATCACCTTTTCCAGTATAGTCTTTTAATTTTATGAAGATTATGCCATTTTTATTGTCATTCATATGTTTAGAATTTGTTTTAAAAGAAACAATCTACTTATGAACTGAGTGAAAACACATTCTTTCTTGTTTTGACATAACATCTTTAAATAGAATATAAAGCTCTTAAAACACCTTAGGCTCTAATTTCATGTAGGTAGACATGAGACATCAGAGATTCAACCCAGTGGTATAGAAACAAAGGAAAGACTGATTTAAATGTTAAAACTTCTGAAGTCAAAACCATGGCAAAGGAATTTTCCATTTACTGTACTTTTATTTTCCCAAGCTTATATTCATCAGCTGTCTAATAAAACCTGAAGAAAGCAGAAATCTTTAGCTTCTTTGTTCTTGTGTACTTGGGGAGCAGGACAAGAAACTGAAAAGCCAAACAAATGTCATAGGAAGAGTTGAAAAGTGCAGTCGCGGAACAGAGGTAGAGAGTAATATAGCAGGACTTATGTATGAAGTGGTTTACTCAGTTATGACTTACATAGAGGTTTTAATTAAGATACTAAGTTCCAGTTTAATCAAGTGTTGGAGGATTTCTGACTTTCTATGTTACAAATGGAGAACAGAGCCAAGAGTACAGAGATTCATGTATTCAGGAAACAGCTAGCTCTGCCTTTGACAAACTGGGTGGCAAATCTTAGTGGTAACCAAAATATTCCTGCTTCTTTAGTTTCTTTCTGATGAAGTCCCAACAAACTGTGATTATCTGAGAATGAGGAAACCCTCAGTATGGTGGGAAAATGATAAGGACAAGATGGCAAACATCAGGATGAACAAGGCAAGCAATTCAAACAAGGAAGGAGTGAGCAAATTGAAAAGTGGGAACATGGGGATGCCTGGATGGCTCAGTCCTTAAGTGTCTGCCTTTGGGCTCAGGTCATGATCCCAGGGTGCTGGGATCGAGGACCACATGGGCTCCCTGCTCGGTGGGAATCCTGCTTCTCCCTCTCCCACTCCTCCTGCTTGTGTTCCCTCTCTTGCTGTGTCTCTCTCTGTCAAATAAATAAATAAAATCTTAAAAAAGAAAAGAAAAGAAAAGTGGGAAAATGGAGCAAAGTAGTGAACAATGAGTAAATAATGAAATAAGGATAAAATGGGAGAGAACAAAATAGATTCTTCTGATGCCTCTCTGAACAAATAAAGATGCAATAAAAATGACATATTTTTAAAGAGAAGGTAAACAACATAGACCTCTGTACCTTTCTTGAAAGAACAAATGAACTAATACATTTGGAATTGATGGTATATTAGAGAAGGAAGTAGGGATTCTGTCGCTACATTATTAACTTGATCAATAACCATAACCAAACAGACAATTTAGCACCACCTTCACCCTCAGTTCACGTTAGTGCTTGTAATCTCCTATTGATTGTCAGCTAACCAAATAATTAGAAAGCTCTACTTTCTATCTTTTGAGTAAACATAATCTCAGTGGCAACTATGGCTTACTTAAAATGGATGAAAGATGCATCTAATAAGTTGCAAATATGCAAAGTATGATCAGTTTGAAAATTCAGATTGTCTTCAATTATTTAAATAGAATTATAATAACTAAATATCAAAATAACAGAATCAATAAAATATCCAAAAGAGCATTAATTACTTTGTCATGGTCTACTCATAGTGGGGCATTCTGTAGAAATGAATAAACTCAAATATTTCTGCTCAATCTGAATTATTTGTTATGACCTTAAAATACTATAAATAAGTAAATGTGCATTCACATATAAATAAAAGTTTAAAATATGTAAGTTGAATACAGTATTTTAAAATAATAAATTTACCACTTTCTTTAAAAATCAAAATAAATGAAATTATTTACTCTAGCAGAGATAACATGTCAGTTTCTTTTTAATATGCTTTCATAATAGACTACAAGGGTTCTTAGAGTAAATAATGGGCCTATAGGTATAAGTATGCAGCCTAATGCCCAGGCTCCTTCCCCACAGGTTGAAGGAAAAGAATCAGCAAAGGGTAAAAACTCAGGAAAAGTAAACCTAGACTCCTTCCTTGCCAGGTGTCCTTGATTGGAGAACTAGGAAAAAAAAAAAAAAAAGGATCTAGGCAAGTAGAATCATCTCGTTTGCAGTGCAATTAGCCTAGAAGATATCATTCTTTGAATTAGTCTTTTGAGGAAAACATACTTGTTTCCCTTCAGTCTCTAGTTTATGCCAGATGCATGCCATTCATTTAGTGATAATCCCTCATCTTCTAATTTCTTGAAGAGTTTGTGTAAGATTGGAATGATCAATTCTATGAATATTAAGTAAAACTCAATTGCAAGCACATTTGAATGTGGCAGTTTTTTTTTTTTTTAATGAAGTATTTGAAATTACAGATTTAGTACCTTTAAATAATTAGAAATGTTTAGGTTGCTTATTTCATACTGAGTCTGTTTTTGGCAAGTTTTAATTTTCTAAGAATCTATATATTTTATCTATCTTTTCAAAAGTATTTGCATAAAGTTTTATATCATGTCCACTATATTTTAAATCTCTATTGTATACATTACTTACTTATATGTACTGTTTTCTTTTTACTTAGTAATTTCTCCAGAGATTAGTTTATTTGGTCAGTTTTTCAAATGATCAAATTTGAATGTTTTACTCTTCTTTTTTTTTAAGATTTATTTATTTATTTTAGAGACTGAGAGAGAGAGAGCCCATGAGCTGGAGGAGCAGAGGGAGAGGGAGAGAGTATCCTAGGTAAACGGCCTGTGGGGTGCAGAGCCCAACGCAGGGCTTTATCTGAACACCCTGAGATCACGACCTGAGCCAAAATCAAGAGTGGGTCACTTAGCCAACGGCACCACCCAGGCGTCCCTTTTCTTTTTATAACTTGCTTTCTTTTAATTAATTTGCGTTTTCCCCCTCTTTTAATTGTTACTCCTCTCTCCTTTTTTTGGGTTTTTGGTTTATTGTTCCCTCTCTTCTTTTGGGTATTTACTTTGATATTTTTCTAATCTTTCTAAGTTGGTTATTAGTTAATTTTGATCCATTCTTATCTAAATTAATTCTTTTTTTTTAAGATTTTATTTATTTATTTGAGACAGAGAGAATGAGAGAGAGAGAGCACATGAGAGGGGGGAGGGTCAGAGGCAGAAGCAGGCTCCCTGCCGAGCAGGGAGCCCGAAGCGGGACTCGATCCAGGGACTCCAGGATCATGACCTGAGCCGAAGGCAGTCGCTTAACCAACTGAGCCACCCAGGCGCCCAATTAATTCTTTTTTAAAAATATTTTATTTATTTGACAGAGAGAGAGAGAACACAAGCAGGGGGAGCAGCAGACAGAGGGAAAAGTAGGCTCCCCACTGAGAAAGGAGCCCTATGTGGGATTCCATTCCAGGACCCCGGAATCATGACCTGAGCTGAAGGCAGAAGCTTAAACAACTGAGCCACCCAGATGCCCCTAAATTAATTCTTTAAGTAAAATTTTCTTTTAGGTTCTTTTTGGCTCCATCTTCTATCTTTTGTTATGATGTATCTTTTTAATGATAGTTCTAAGTAATGTCTAATTTCCATTGTGAATTTTTCTTTTAACCATAAATGTGTTAAAGCACGTGTTTTTTTTTTTAAATCTCCATTTATTTGGTAGAGTTAATCATACATTTTTATTTTCTAACTTAATTCATTATAGTCAGAGAATGATACAAATTATTTCAATTTTATTTAGGTCTGTTTCATGGCCCCACATAATGTGTACTGTTGGTAATGTTCCATGTTTGCTGGGTAGAAATGTGGGTATTTCTATGTTCTACAAATGTACAAACATATTGACTGTGTTATTCAAATATTTCAGTTCTTATTTTTTTTCTGCTGGATTTATCAATTACTGAGAGAAACATGTTAAAATACCTGCACATAATGGAGAACTTATTGATTTTGCCTTGTAGTTGCTTTTATACTTATAGAGGAATGGTTGCATTGGTAACTTTGATTCTTTACCTCTCCTTGAATCTGTACCCTTTGCTGTGTGCCCTACAGTGCCTTACAGTACCCTCCCACTTGACTCTGGCATTTGCCTTTTTTGGTTAATGGAGTTTTAGCAAACATGACACGAGCTTGAACAGAGCTTGATCGATTGTGTTTGTTTCTTACCATCTGCTGATTAACATGAGATCATGCCCAGGCCAGTCTTTTGGAGACATTCTAGCAAGACCATCCAGACTAGCTGGCAGTTAGCTGATGACCAGTTATATGAGTAAATTCATTTTAGACCAGAAACACTGCACAGTAAAGCCAAGCTTAAACAGGTGTCCTATAGATCATGAGCTAAATATGTATGCATTTTTAAATGCCTCTGACACTTTGTGTGTGGGGGTGTTGTTTGTCACTTAAAGTTTTTTTACAAAAAGAAATACGATATAATATTTTAAGCTTTTAAGCTACAAATATGCATTATTATTTAATTGGGGATTGACATTTTAGTATTGCATAAGGATTCTCTTCAAGAAAAGTAATGTATGGCTTTACTTTTTTTTCTTTTATCTTAGTAGTTGCTTACTAAAACTCTTTTTACTCTTATATTTAACTTCATTCCTATGTTTTGTGTGGCTTTTTCACATAATATGTAGTAGAGAGGACAGTGGCTTTCAGTCAGTAAAAATTCTTATGTTTTACGTTGCCTTACATGCTATTTGTAAAATGGAAAAGCCTGTGCAAATAACATATAGAGTAAAACAGAAGTTGGAGACCTGTTCTCCACTTGCGATTTAATTTCATATCTTGTTTTCAAGGATTTACAAAGTATCAAAATCCTTTTAGCATATTTCTTTTTTGATAGACCAATACTAGACTCCATACTAAATTAAATATTATAGCTGGAGGACTGAATCCATGTAAAGGAATTCCAGCAAAATCAGTTCCTAAAAACAAGTTAGCTAAAAGTATTTTCCCAGTATTTCACTGTTTCTATACTGCAGTAATTAGCTTCTTTTTTCATGTAATTTTTTACTTCCTAAAAATGTCCTTGCTAGGTCCTTTGAAGTTGTCCCATGCATGCCCATGATTGTATATTGCAATGGAATAACTTGTGGAAGCTTTGAAAGATACACATATGTTGCTATCACCTTGTGCTAGCTTTAGCTAGATTCCTTGCTGCTCTTTTCTGTTTCACGGATACATTCACACAAACTGAAGGTATATTTCTTTGGTGTCCAACTATATATGGGTTGACTCATAGAACTATTAATTTGGTCATTTCCTAGGCATTCGTGGGTTATTTTCCTTTCTTTCTTGCCCTGCGCAGTCTAAATTTCACCAGAGTTTTTCCAAAAGCCACAGGAAGAAAGATTTCCTTAGGGGTTTGCCTACCCTCCAGGGATACAACTTTTACTCTATTATTGGCCTCAGCAGACACCATACATTAAAAGAAAAAAAAGCAGATCACTGATGTATTTTGAATATCATTTAAAAATATTTTATCTGACAATTCTTTTTTAAGGAGTTGCCCTCATTAAATTGTTTCTCAAATATTTCATATCATGGCATGTATAGAAAATGTTAAAATTATATGACATATTGAAAAAAAATGAGTCAGTTACTTGATGTGAGAGGCAGCTGGCTTAATATTTCATGTCTTATTCAACTAACGAGGTTCCCAGTGGGGATAAATATTTTTGCACATTCTTAACTCATTTGTGCACACTTGTAATTCAATTGTGGAAAACAAGGTCGCTGTAGCAATATGTGGATTATGAAGTTTTGTTTTGTTTTGTTTTAGTTTAGTACTTTTTGTTCGCCACATTGTTGTGATATGTAAAAGTATTCTCTACTTTAATTGGGAAAGTTCCCCCAACTACAAATTTTTCCACTGAAAAATCTTGGCTTCTTCAAAACTTGTACTCAGTAACTAATAACTTTTAATAATGTACTAAATAATAAAATAAAATATTGATAGCACATTAAATATACAAAAAAAAAACCTCTTGTGAAAAGTAATATATGAAATCTATGGTACATGAGCTCTGCCTCATTCCATTTATCAAAGGTTTAGTTGTTCTCTAGGTACAAAGAGATAACTCTGTTGTTTCCCAAGGGCATGTAAGCAGAGCACTATCTAATACGATGAAAAATAAATGTACCTATTCAAGTGAAAAAGTACTGCAAGTGCATCTGTTATTTATGACACCAATTATATCATGAATTTGCTGCTTTGTTTTCAATATAAAGATGACAAACAAGGGCCATAGTGTATATCTGTATAAGCCATGTCTATCTATGTATGTAAATCATAATAGAAATTAGAGAGAGTCATATGGATAATTTAAGCCAGAAGTGCCATTTCACCTAAAATAAGGGTAAATAAAAGGTAAGAAAACAGAATTTTATTATCAGATAACTTATTATTTTAATCTTTGAATTTATAAACAAATATGTACAGCTGAAAAAATGTTGTTATATGCGCTTTCAGAAATGTTACATAATTTAATCTATATATACACACACAAACACAGGCATGCCCACATATTTGGAATTTGATATCTGTATGAGAATATTAAAGCTCAGAAAGATAATTGCATAAAGTCACATAACTAAAATACACTGGTGAATTTTATGACCATTTCTGCTGGATTACAAGGACATATTTATCTTACCATATCATCCTATGTCATTAAAATTGAAAATTTACGCTGGATTATGATATACCACATTATAAATCAAGGAGCTCTCAAAAATGAAATATGTTAGATGATGCACAAATATAATTATTTCATTATGAAGCTTTTTCTTAATATATCTTCAATCGTTACATATTACTATAAGATTTAAATAATGTTATACTAAAACTTACATGTTTAAATTTTTCATTGCTATCCCTTATATTTAATTAACTTCCAGGTATACAAATTTTATTTATATTATGTTGATGAACAATTTGGTTTATGGTATGAGAGAAGTTGGATTGTTTGGTGTTAGGACTTAATTTACGTAAAGGATGTTTTAATTTATACCCCAAATCTTGTCTGTAAAATTGTTTTCTATAGTTGTTATATATAAAATGATTTGAAAATATTGAATTTTCGAAAATGGGTCCCTGATAAACTATGAGATTGTAGTATTCTCTGCGAATAATTAACATATTTTTTAAGTTTGTAAAGAATTGTCAATAATAGGAGAGATTGTGTATATAAAACATACAGCAGGAACAAGAAAAGCATAATCTGGCGCACCTGGGTGGCTCAGTCAGTTAAGTATCTGCCTTCGGCTCAGGTCATGATCCCAGGGTCCTGGGATCGAGACCCACATCAGACCCCCTGCTCAGTGGGGGCCTGCTTCTCCTCTCCTGTTCCCCCTGCTTGTGCTCTCTCCTATCTCTCTCTCTGACAAATAGATAAATAAAATCTTAAAAAAAAGAAAAGCATAATATATTGATTAATTTTTATGTAACATCAATTGTTTACATAAATAATAAAATAATTTACAAATTATTATAATTTATATAATTAATAATTATAAATTAATTTCCTGAAACACATTTATAATAAAACTCATTTTCTTGTCTACCTTTCCTTATCCTGGTGCTTCACCTCACCATCGACTGCTCTTTCTCCCAAATTTTAAAGTGAATTTTGCCTTTGACATATATTCTCTCCACAGAAAATGTGTTCCCTGAGTGGACACTTCTTATTTTCTTATGAAGGTCAGTGTTTCCAGGATACAGGCAGTGGCTAGTGTATATACAGATTTGGAGCTCAGGATCAAAAATATTACTCCATGCTCACAGCTGGATCATACACTCAGTGGTCTTTTTTTTTTTTTTTTTAAGATTTTATTTATTTGACAGAGAGATACAGCGAGAGAGGGAACACAAGCAGGGGGAGTGGGAGAGGAGAAGCAGACTCCCCACTGAGCGGGGAGCCCGATGCAGGGCTGGATCCCAGGACCCTGGGACCACGACCCGAGCCGAAGGCAGACGCTTAACGACTGAGCCACCCAGGCGCCCCACAGTCAGTGGTCTTAAGTGCATGCAAAAAGACCAAATATTGTTCAGAAAATTTTCATCTTTGATATTCTAGTAAAAACATCAATATGTCATTATGAGAAAAGTAAAAATTAGTTTAGACTTCCTGACCTGGAAGTCAGGAAGGCCTGGAAAAGTCTTAATATAGAGATGGATAAGAAACAATGCAAGTGGATCCAGGGCCACACCTAAGAGAAAAGCAGGGTTTTGTAGGAAAGGCCAACAAAGTGAGAAAAGGAAAGAGGGTCAGGTGACCACCGACCACCTTGGCTCGTGTGTTTTTCTGTGCTCAGCATTTAGGGTAGCTATCTCCTAGGTTTTGACTGTGAGAGAAGGTATTTTTTCTACAGTTGTTTTACATGCATTTCTTTTTATCTAACCTAAGTAGTTTCTTTCTCCAGTTTCTCTTTAGTATAGTTTTCCTTATTAAGAACACCAGTGAGAAGGGGAGCCTGGGTGGCTCAGTCATTAAGCATCTGCCTTCAGCTCAGGTCATGATCTCAGGGTCCTGGGCTCTCTGCTCAGCAGGAAGCCTGCTACTCCCTCTCCTGCTTGTGTTCCCTCTCTCGCTGTGTCTCTCTCTGTCAAATAAATAAATAAAATCTTTATTAAAAAAAAAAAAAGAACACCATTGAGAAGCCAATATGTGACCTGAATTCTTAGCAAGATGGCAAAACAAATGTAGTTCTTCAGAGCCTTCTAATATGTGGTGGGACTATGCTCTTTTGAAATCCCAGCTTCTTTTTGGTCAATACTCAGGGACAACCTATGTTACTTTCCAATAAGACTGGTATACCTCTCTTCTGTTAGAGAGAAATAACCCCTAGATCCCTTTTCCATTTCAGTGGAGATAACCATGCATTGAAATAGCTCTCGGGTGTACCTGAAACCATGACATTGCAAGGAAGTTTATATTTTAAGGCAAAGAAGTTACATTCCATTAGGTGTTAGTATCTAATAAATATGCAGTGCACTGAGAGACTTCCAGGAAAGATAGAGAGTTGGTGCATATTTCCAAAATTGTTTGACAGACATTAAAAGTGATATAAATCACAATAAAATAGAGATGAAAACTTCATCTACAGTAAAACTAGACAAGCTCCCATCATTATCCCACACATTTTGAAATATCTACCTGAATCAATGAAATTTAGATGAAGCTGAGAGAAGATACCAGGAGCTAATACTCAATTTTCAGGCAAGTGGGGAAAGTGCAATGCTGAGACTGTATACAAGAGGTTTAAAAAAAAATAGCAAAATAGTAATATTTCTTATATTGAAAAAGGGAGAGGTGAAGCCCTGGATAGAATATTAAGAACATAAGGAGCTATTTGCAAATCTGACTTGCAAGTAGGCTAGGGGTAGAATTACATCATCAAAATACTGTGCTTCTCAGATTTTAGTGTGCATTATTATGACCAGAAAGGCTTCTTCAATGGTGATTATTGGACCTCACACCCAGAATTTCTGATTCAGTAAGGCGAGAGGAGTGCCTGAGAATTTGCTTCTCTAAGTAAGTAGTTCCCAGGTGATACCAAAGCTCTGGGACTATACTTTGAGAACTTCTTGTATAAATGACTTAGGTTGTTGTACTTCATGTAGTTATTGTCTAAAAGATTTTATTTTGGGGGGCACCTGTGTGGCTTAGTCAGTTGGGCAACCGTCTTTCGATCTCAGCTCATGTCTTGATTACAGGGTTGTGAGTTCAAGCCCTGCCTTGGGCTCCATGCTGGGCATGGAACCTACTTAAAAAAAAAAAAAAAAAAAAAAAAAAGTAAATAGATAAAAGATATCTTTTTTTTAGAGCAGTTTTAGATTCACAGAAAAATGGAAAGGAAGGTATAGATTTTTCCTATGGTCCTTACCCCCAAACAAGCATAACCTCCCACATTATCAATATCCCCAGAGAGTAGTACTTTTGTTATAACTGATGAACCTACATTGACACACCTTTATCACCCAAAGTCTATAGTTTATATTTGGATTCACTATTGGTGTTGTGCATTCTATGTGTTTGCACAAATGCATAATGGCATGCGTCTATCATTATGGTATCATACAGAATAATTTCACTGGCATAAAAATCCTCTGTGTTCTATTTATCTGTACCTACCCTCCAGCCCCTGGCAACAACCATCATTTTATTTTCCCCATACTTCTATCTTTTCCAGAATGTCATATTGTTGGAATCATATAGTATGTAGCCTTTTCAGATTGTTCTCTTTCAGTTAGCAACATGCATTTAAAGTTCTTCCATGGCTTTCATGGCTTCATAGCCCATTTCTTTTTAGTACTAACTAATATCCATTTTCTGTATGAAACACAATTTATATATCCATTCACCTACTAAAGGACATCATGGTTGTTGTACACATGACATTTAAAAAAGTGTTTTAAATTTTTTTTAATCTAGGGCGCCTGGGTGGCTCAGATGGTTCAGCATCTGCCTTCGGCTCAGGTCATGATCCCAGGGTCCTGGGATCGAGTCCCACATTGGGCTCCCTGCTCTTTGGGGGCCTGCTTCTCCCTCTGCCTCTCTCTCTCTCTCTCTCTGTCTCTCATGAATGAATAAATAAAATCTTTAAAAAAAATTTTTTTTAATCTAATTTCCCAAGGAGAAGGAAAATGGTTTCTCTTTTTTTAGATTGATTCATTTATTTATTTTCGAGAGCGTAAGAGTGTGCGCGTACACGCACGCACACACATGGGGGCGGGGAGGGGCAGGAGGAGAGGGAGAGAATCTCAAGTAGACTCCCCACTGAGCGTGGAGCCCTACATGGGCTCGATCTCACAATGCTGAAATCTAGACCTGAGCCGAGATCAAGAGTCAGATGCTTAACTGATTGAGCCACCCAGGTGTCCAAGAAACTGGTTTGAAGATGAGGAAACAAGCTCACTGTGGGATGGAGTTGGGAAAGTGTGAGAATGGCACACTAAAAAGTTACAGTGCTGCAAAGAAAAAAAAAAAAAGTCTGGTATCATGTTGTGACGGCTTTGTGTTATATCAGCATATATATCAGCGTAGTTAGACTAAATGACATTCCTCAGAATCCCCACTCTAGTATGCTTCCAGATGGGGGGGCTATGCAGACATACACATCGATATGACTATTTTAAGTTTAACCCAAATATAACCACTTCAACCAACAGACGTTTAAAACTGTTTTAATACTCCAAATTATAGGGGAGAGATATTCCACCAAACAATCATAATTCTTTAATACTATATAGTAAGCTTCCACACTTTTAGAGGAGTGGTCAATGTAAGACTCAGTGAAAGGGAGAAGAAAACAAATGACCAGTTTAAAAATTATTATAATTTCTCATATATTTTCCAAGGTAGAATAGAAAGTGCATTAAGTTGAGTTTGTAGAAAAACAGAATAGCATTTCCTGAGGCTAGAAAGAGGTGTTTTCTTTAATAATTTCCAGGCAATAAGCAAGCTTGTTAACTACCAGTAAAGAATTAATATTGAGAAACCAGGGAAAGACCATGAGATCCTCCACAAAAACACTGAAAGAAACTAACCTTGATCACTTGAAGTCACTAAGGAACTAAGGTTCTAAGGAACTCAGATTCCCTCCTGCTTTGCTTCTCAATGATATCATATGTCAGTATTATACTTAGACTACTGGAAAACTGAGGCTTTAGGTTGTATCTGCAAAGTTTAATATTAATTTTGTATTTATCTTATGGCGTACATGCACGCACATGCACACACACACAGATTTATTTATCTAAATGGTATAAAGTGAAAAAAAAGCTTTCTGTTCATTTGGGGGCTGTTACTTAACTGATCATATTAAAATAGAATTTATAGCAAAATTGAGGTAGAAAGACTAGGTATGTTAACAAAAACAAAAATAAAAACAAAACAACTACATTGATGTTTGAGATAAAGTGCAGGTGCAATAAGATGAAACTAAGGTAAAGAATAAGATCGATTCTGATTCTGGATACTTTAAAAAATTTTAGAGGGTAAATTGCTAGAATATTACTGAGTTTGAAGCTATAAGCCTTTGCAAAAATAAGGTAACTGCTGGTGACTTAGCTATATAAACAGAAATATACTTGAATTAAGTAATCTTAAAACATCGCTTTATGTTTCATAAATTCGATCATTTTGGCAATGACTTCTGAGATATTGCAGGAACAAAGAAGAAAAATATCATGTCTGTGATCTTTAACTTTTTTTCCAGATAATATATGTTGTTGATGTAGCCAGCTGTCCATTTTTTCCCTGCCCCAAGCATCAATGACAAAGGAAGACAGACCAACTATGGGAGTTTTTGGTCACATATTTGTAATAATTTGGTGACTTTTAAAAATCTTTGTCCATTACAATAGTAACGTAATTTTTCTTAGGCTGGGGTGGGGTGGGGCGGGATGGGGCATGGTTATGGAAGAGCTGTCTCTAGAACAGAGGAAGAAATGGCAGATTGTTTCAATATATGTTTTTCCCTTTAGTGGTTTTAGTCAACTGAAAGCCAAATGATTTATGGCCCTTCATATTCTCATTTGTGGCTTTTCTCAAATTTACCTAAGCTCTGTGCTATCCTCTGACAACTTAAGTTGCTTTGAGAACAAAAACTATTTAAAATAAAATCATATTATGACTTATTTGACAGAGGCATGTGAATGTGACGGGGCATAAGTAGAAATTGGTAGCTTTGCTGAGAAAGGTTTCTCATTCTAAATAGCAAAGGCATGGAGAGCAGCTTCATTTGATCAAAACATGGTCAGAACTGCAAATGTACTACACACGTTCATGCCTGCACAGGTATTGAATAAACTCTTCAGTGTGGTTGTAACTACCTATCTTTTCCTGCACTGGGAATGGGAATGAAGCTTTTGGCAAAATGCTGTTAACCATTGTGCTCTATATGTGTAATATTAGGTATGTATTTGGTTGAAGAGGTAGCTGATTGTAATCAAGTCCATTACTAAGTAAAAATGTGGAGATTCTCCTGAGGAAAAAAAAAATCCAAATGCTCTGATAGGTAAGTAAAAGAGAACATTGTATTGTTCATTCTCCAGGAAACAGGGCATCCTGATAAAATATGTACTAATCTAATGCTTGCTGTTCCAACCTATGCATGACCATACATAGAATGAGTATTCTAAACCCTAACAGATACTCGCAATCTGTCCAAATGGAGTAATGACTCCCTCCCATTCCCTTTATACAATTAATCTAGAAAAGGAACATTGAAATATGTGGTGACAGTTATTTTAGAATAAAGACTTACCTTAAGAAAACGTAAAATAATTTGACATACACATACACACACACACCTCTAACAATAAATGTACATTAATTTAAACACATACCTCAGTTGGAAGAGCAGTGTGCGTATTATAATATGTGTTTTTCCTTTAAAGTCATCTTTTTCCTAGTCTGGTAAGTTAACTGCAATTTAGAACACATCTTATGGGTAAACTGTGTTTATAAAATATAAAAACAACCAACTTGCTCACTGATTTCTTTTCTTCAATTTCTTTTCTTTTTGAATACAACCTGTATGTATTTTGGAGATTACCAACATTCGATTAGCTGACCAATCTCAATCAACAATCGGTTGTGTGAAAGTGTCCGTGTGCCTATGTGCGCTATGGATATTTTCAAGAGGAATTCGGTGTTATTGATGACGTTGATGTGCTCTTTCAACAAGGGTGCATTTAGAGCCCACCGTGAATCTCATACTCTGCCAGGTACTGTGCCTAAAGAGTTACATGCACACCATCCTTTCCTTTGGATCTCAGTCTAATAATGGAGTTGGGAATACAACAAAAGGGCCGTGATAAGCCTTGCTATGTTAGGCAAATAATACATGCCTGACCACTCTAGAGTGCATGTCGATACCAAGTGGTTTTCAGGAGCAAATCTCTTTAAATCTTGCTGAGTTAAAAAGAGGTGAGTCAAATCTGATTCTCTGCTTCTTTCCCACTCTGTGACTGTGGATAAATATTTTAACCTTGCTTTTCTCCTTTGCAAAATGGAGATAAAAATACTTGTACATTTTGCCTACCTTACAGGCTTGTTATATATATATCAAGTATATTTTTATATCACTTTTTTGGGGGTGTTGTTCCTAGTAGTAGCAGCTGTGGCAGGACTATTCATGGTAGAAGTATTACTAATATTACTGTGGTCATGATGTATTTTAAATACCTTTTAAACAGTTTCTTAACACCTTAATCTACTCTTTAATCCACCTTAATCCACAGATACATCAAGGAAAAAGGAATAGGTCAACGGTGAGAGAAAGGGAGAGGAGGAGGGGAGGGTAAGGAATATCAGATACAAAAGACCATACCCACAAGTTCTGAACTAAATGCAGCAGCAGAAGCCTGGGAGGTTACAAAATTTGCCTGTGTCACCCTGTTTCTTCAATTAGACTCTTTCTTTCCCGCTCCTCTAAATGGGATATTGTCAGTAAAAATAATTTTCACTGGATTTTTATGTGTGCAGTGTGCATTTGAATGAATAATGATTTTCTCCTAGTGGATAGGTAGCAAAGCCAGAGATCACATAGTGCAGCATTTATAAATCACTCATTATGTGGGAAAAAAGCAGGCACCCTGGAAGATGGAAACAATTGAATCTAACCCTGATAACTGAATGGGTTATGTGCACCCAAACCTTGCTCTTTAAAACAAAATAATAAAAATGTGCTTTAGAGGAGATAAATGACTCCCCAGAGAGGGGCAAAGACATATTGCTTTGTGAGCTCTAAAACATTAGTTATAAGAGAGAAAGATTCTTATCGCTATAATTCCCCAAGGAGGAAAGGCACTGGGGAGTAGAGAAGATAGGCACAACATGAATTCAGGGAACATTTTCATTTCAGTGAGCATCTGCTGACAGATAGTAAATCCAGTGATAACTGTCATGCAGCGTGGGTGCCTTTCTTTCTGGTAAGCATGGTGAGATTACCTTATCCCTCCTGGCATAGCTGTTCTTGTTCCAACTGAGCAAAATGGGGATTTAAAAACTGTAAGAGAAGCTAAAAGGCAAAGAAAAATGTGACTATTGGAAAGAAAAACTATTTCTAACAAACCCATTTTCTTTTGATGCAATGAACCCTTCCCATTTTATGATTTTTTTTTTTTTTTTTTTTTTTTTTTGACAGAGAGAGACACAGCAAGAGAGGGAGCACAAGCAGGGCGAGTGGGAGATGGAGAAGCAGGCTTCCCGCCGAGCAGGGAGCCCTATGCGGGGCTCGATCCCAGGACCCTGGGATCATGACCTGAGCCGAAGGCAGTCGCTTAACCAACTGAGCCACCCAGGCGCCCCGAACCCTTTCCATTTTATAATTTCACAAGGTATAGAATATTTTATAAATATTCTGAAATTTCTTATTATAAATCCAGATGAACACTAGATATGTACTATTTCTCCAAAAGGGAGAATGGAAGAACTTAAGAAGCAATAGTAATAATCGTGATGTTTCTTTGGATTCTGAAAGCTTTATGGACAAGAACTGCTTAGATACAAATGTAATTACTTGTTTCAACCTGCAAGTGTAAAAAAAGGTCATAGACATTTTAGATTTACAGTTAGATCGAGGCTATTTCTGAAGAACAAAATGATAGTATCTTTCTCTCCTAAGTATATCTATTACATTTGTTCCTTAAAGTGAACAGAATTTTGGATTCCATAAAACATTTATTTATATTTAATATAATGAATTATATTGAATTAATGAATTATATTGGGTACCATGAATTAACATTAAAAACACTGATCACAATGATCAATTATTAATTGAAACATTTATACTTAGTGCACTTCCAAAGCAATCTAACCATACAGTAAAAGCAATAAAACTTGGTACTGGATTATAGGGTTTCCTATAACTGGGAACTGCCCAAAATTTATTTACTGGGAGTCCTCTTGGATCTCATAAAAACAGCATCATCCTAACATGTACAAAATTATTGCATGATTATTCTCTGTCAAGGACCGTTCTGAGTGCAAGTTGGTTCTCACAACTCTGAGGGAGTACCTTTATCTCAATTCCAGCATAACATAATTTTTCCCTCTGGTAGAGGTAGTTTAAGTTTATTGATTCTAGCAATTAAAATATATGTCTTCGGGTGCCTGGGTGGCTCAGATGGTTAAGCGTCTGCCTTTGGCTCAGGTCATGATTCCAGGGTCCTGGGATCGAGTCCCGCATCGGGCTCCCTGCTCCGTGGGAAGCCTGCTTCTCCCTCTGCCTCTCCCTCTCTCTCTCTCTCATGAATAAATAATTAAAAAAATCTTAAAAAAAAATAAATAAAATATATGTCTTCAAAAAACCTGAAATAACTTAGGGTTGACAAGGTCCAGAAGTATTTTGTCAGTGAAGATTGCATGTATACCGTAGAGATTTGTTGTCAGAGTTAATTTTTTCTCACTGAATTGTCACAAGGAATCGTTTAAATATTTGATTGTGTCAGTACCATGCTGCACAACATCATACAGTATTCACAACCGACACTGCTTTTGGACATTTCCCAGAGTACGAATACCAGTGCTCGTCATTGATAAGTAACACTTGTTAGTTAATCACATACTGTCAGGTCATGTGTCTGAGTAAGTTACTTTATAATTTTCTTACATTAGTCAAATTAAAACATAGGAATGCATATACTATTCCACCCAGTTAACTCAATGATAGGTGATAAGTTAAAATTAATTTTCTGCCATGTAATGTTATTCTAAACTTGAATGAGTTTCCCATTTGATCCAAAGATTTGCAAGCATTGCATAAATATGGGTGACTGACTAATTTATTCCATAAAAGTTCATATATATTAAGTGGAAAGTAATGTCTTCAAAACTTATACATATTTGATTGCATATAGTTTGCAAGGTAGGGTCAAATACAGATTCACATGATTCACTAGATTCACATGATGCAAAGATGACCCAGGGTTCATCAGGGAAATGTACTAGTAAAGAAACAAAGTGGATGATGTCTTCCAAATTCTCATCATTCTACAACCTAGGTTGAAATTCTATGTGCTGCATGGTCAAGGGTACAGCAGAGAGGCCTGTCTGTAGAAATCCTTGTTAGAGAAGCTGGTATAGTTGCAAAATAATAGACTTTGCAATAACAAGAACATCTGTATATGTCAAAGTGCTATAGGGCAGGTGATAGTTGCACATATCCGATAGTCCCCATACTTCCCTTTACGTGACATACAATTTAAGTTTATAAGTGAATTGTTGGACCTGGGTGTGTCATTCTGAATATGTTCTTTAGTAGCCCAGTGGCCTTACCTTAGAATTAGGCCATTAGTTTTTGGCCCATGAATTTGTATATATCTTTAATAAAACTTGGGGTAGTATGCTTTATGGGCAGAAACACCATTTGAAGTTCAGACCATTAAGCAAAGTACCTAAGGCCATGGATATTGAAAGAGCTTGCTTCCATATTATGATGACTGCTGTATTCCATTGAGTATGTCTACCTTGAAGGCAAGGCTCTTTTATCAGTAAATTATATTGTGTTTTCATGCATCAAGACTTGAGGGCAAAGGCCCATGGATCTGGTAGTCTAGCTAAAGTAGTAGGCAAAGTTATCTCTATGTCCTGTGGATGAGCAGACACCTGTTAGTAACGGAGGCTAAAGCTTTGAGGGTCAATAAGGGTCCTTAATTGGAGATTAAATTGTAGAATGAGAAAATGAGATTGATAACATTATTTTTCCTTTTGTGAACTTTCTCTATTAGGGACTAAGAAGACATTTGGCAGCAGAAAGAGTTGTGGCAAAAGTTTTTTGACAAAAGTTTCAATCTACTGTAAAGTTGATCCCGATATTTACAATTTCATGGGGATTGAAGGAGATATGAGGTTCCAGGGCAGGACTTGAGTTGTTTGGATTGTTTCCAAGGCTTCGAGCTGTGGACACTTCCCTTCAAATTTAGCTATCTATAGAATAGCTATAGAATCTAGAATAAAATTTGCAGATGTGGGATGTATTGTCTCTATTACCCAGGGAGGTCAATTCAATTTTGGGTCTTTTTCTTGGTTGTTGGTGGTTGCAGAGGCAACAACACATTTTTTTTTTTTAACTTTTTTTTTTTTTAATTTTATTTATTTATTTGACAGAGAGAGACAGTGAGAGAGGGAACACAAGCAGGGGGAATGGGAGAGGGAGAAGCAGGCTTCCCGCGGAGCAGGGAGCCCGATGTAGGGCTCGATCCCAGGACCCTGGGATCATGACCTGAGCTGAAGGCAGATGCTTAACCAACTGAGCCACCCAGGCGCCCCAACAACACATTTTTTATATTTTTTTTTTGTGTGTGTGTTACTCTCCATATGATCACTTGTGTGGTGCGAACTTGAGCTTTGTCTTCACTCGGAGTCACAATTAGTCATTTGTGCCAGGATGGCAGCCAATACAATAAAAACAGTTTTTCAGTAGAGGTCATTCTCAAACAGCTACCATTGCAAGAGAGTATCTCTATGTCCACCAAGAATTCATCTTGTAGTTGGGTTTGTCCATCTCATTAATGGCCTGTTTACATGCCTTTCTATGTAAAGGAAAAGTGATTTTGGTTTTGTTTCCAGTGGATATCAAAAATAAACCATCAACAATATCCAAGGACATATACAAATGCCAATAGTAGAAGCAGAAGAAGTAACCATTATGATGTCAAGTAAAATGGGAACAATAGCAGTCACTTTCTTATTTAAGTTTCCAAATTTCACACAGACTTTAAGCACTAGTGGCTTCCACTGGCCAGTCAGGGATGTTACATTGGAGATAACTCTGGGTGGCACCGTAACATCTGCGTCTATACTAACTCTCCTGTGAAAAGACCAGGAACTTTTCCTCCTCTTAATGTGGGACGTCATTGCAACTGTACAATCCTGCAAGTTTCCCAGGTAGAGATCATGCTTGGTTATGTTCTACTGATTTTTGTAGAAGCAAGAGATGAGGATACCATCGATTCCAACCAACTGACTTGTCTGTACATTTGATCACCAAAACATCCCTATCACCTCTACAGAGTGGCAAAAGAATAGTAATTATATGCAGGCATAAAAGTAAAGGTAATAGCTATCTATGCTCTGTTACCCTGGAAATTTTAGTAATATTTGGAGTCTTTGTTTGGGATGGGAAGGGGGAACTACATCTAACCTACCCCTTATCCTGGCTCATCCCATCCCTAGAATTTTCTAAAATCAAGTCTAAGTCTTGGTATCAGCTTATCTACACAGTGCTATTTTCAATTGCTAAGCTCCCATCTCAACAAGTTGTCTGTCGCTTAATTTTTATCAGTCTCCTAGTCTTTGGCCAAAAAGCATGTAAATTTGCAGTTTTATTCTTGTTTCCTCTTGGCTACCAAAGGTTTTACTAAGCTGAGTTTCCTTTTTGACAAATGCACCTTGTCTTCAAATACCCTGCTTGTTTTGGAGTTTTAACGCCTGACAGAGTTCCCTGCCATCGTTCCGTCTGAGGCCCAGAGCAGACATCTCTGAGGCCTTACCGGTTCTGGGCTAGTGGAATCTCGGGGCACCCCGTCTCTTTTTGAACTCTGAACGGACATCCCAGCAGTTGCATCTGGGGTCTATGGGCTAGTGGACACTGTCACCACTGTGCCCAGTCCTGAGTTACAGGCTACCAAGTCGCAGTACTTCCTGGTTACCTGTCATTTTTCCTAGGCGATAAGATGACCGTGTAAAATTCTCTCACTTCTAAAAAAAACAAAAACAAAAACTAAAAACCCAACCCCAAAACAAAACAAAAAAACCCCCAAAAACATGGCACAAGGGAGTAGAGTGTGACCTATATTGAGCACCAATTATCTTCTGTCTTCCAAAACATACCATTAGCGCCTCATGGTGCAGCAGTAACACACATTTTATTAGGCAAAGTTCACAGACAGTGGTGAAATATAGTCCCCTGAACTCATTATTCCATAGCCCCTGACACAGTAGTGTATACTTTTCCCAGAATTTCTAACTGGGAGGAGCATGCCCAGGCCGGCAGATGGACATGTGACTGAGGGTACCCCCAGAAAGAAGATAGGCCCTGTTCCTACTCTGTGTTACATATTTATAGGATATGCCAAGAAGTGTTAACTAACTACTTTTTCCTAAGAAATAAAAGATATATCAAGAAATTTCCAGGCCCAGGAATATATGGAATGTGTATAGCAAGGACCATGTCTACACATTGAGGGCTGTGAGAATAGTCTTGCATGGCAGGAACCCTGAGATCAGCCAGAGCTTTCTTCTCTCTGTAGAACTCTTAGCCCAGCTGGGTCATCTCCCTGCTCAGCTATCGACAAGGGAAGGAAATTATCCTCCAGAGATATTCAAATCATTTCACATCCTGTATCTATTTTTTCTTGCATTTCCTATTATGACTAAGAAAAAAATCATGGTTAAAAAATACATTTTGTTTGAGTTTTGATTCACTTCTAGTATATCAAAAGGGACTTTTACACTGTACTTGACTTCAATAATAGTTTGTTTATATATGAATAGGGCTCTTTCCATCTTCCCTTTATTCTTTTACTAAGTCCAGGTCATCTGTTATGCATCAGGCCATTTTGCAAGGTGTTGGGGACATAAAAATAAATAAAACTGAATTCTAGATTTTTAAAATTTTAGAATTATGTGGGGCTCAGTCCATAAGGATATAAGAACCACAACTTATATGGGGAATAAAACATAAATTACACAAGTAATGTCAACCCCTTATTATAGTAGAAATGTCCATAGAATACTGTTTATAATAAAATAGAGTTATAGACTCCTTGAGGGAGGAAGGGATGTCAATAAAGTCTTAAAATAAAAGCCAACACTTTAAAAAAGAAGTAATACAAAAGAAAGTAGGCACTAATTTAGTATGTTTGGGCTGCTATAACAAAATAACATAGACCGGTGGTTTACAAAGAGCAGAAATTTATTTTTCACAGTTCTGGGGGCTGAAAGTCCAAGATCAGGGTATCTGTATGGTAGGGTTCTGGTTAAGGCCTTCTTCTGGGTCATAGGCTTATCTTTGTATCCTCACAAGGTGAGAAAGGCTAGAAAGCTCTATAGGGCCTCTTTTATAAAGGCAGTGCACACAATCATAAGGGCTCTGCTTGTATAAACTAGCCCCACTTTCCAAAGGTCCCACCACCTTGAGGATTGGATATCAACATATGAATTTGGAAGGACACAAACTTTCAGACCATGACAGGTGCTTTACAGATGGATATGGTTGGAGCTGGAATTTCAGGTTAAGGAGCAGTATGAATTAAAACATGAAGCTATGAGTAAACAGATAGTTGGGGAATTTAGTATACTTCTATTTTAGCCTGGAGCATAGAGTGTGCAGAGAAGAGAGGGGTAATGATAAGATTAATGGAAACAGAGGTTCTCCATCATGCCTTCCTAATTTCTTCCTAAATTTGTGCAACTTTGAGTTCTAGGTCATGGTCAGCCACTCCCAGATTTGATGCGAGAGAGAGATTTCAATAGGATTATATTTAGAACAAGAATATGGGAGAAACAGGGAGGGTGGATTAAGAAGGGGTGAAATTAACATCCTGGAGACTGGTTAGGGTATGACTATAGGAAACAAGGAGTTACTTCTATTTCTATCACAAATTTCCTAGCACCTTCTCAGATTTTAAACATTTGTAACTTGATTTCTGTTCCCAATCTAATTCAGTCTGAAAGGCTGGAACCCTAGAGCCTAAGTCTGGCAGTGAGGGGAAGACACAAGTAACAGTGAAACAAAGAAACAAATACATAAATCAATGGGAAGGAGAGTGCCAAAAAAATATGGAAAGTGGCCTGGAGTTTTAAAAAATCAAAGCAAAATTCAGTCAATGTGAATAAATTAAACTCGGGAAAAAATTATGATTAAATATTCCTAAATAAAGAAATAGTGCTACCTAAAATATACGCACTCACCATATTTACAACCTGCTTACAGCAAACATTCAAATGAAACAATATCATCGCCACAGTTCCACTGCAAAAGCTTATCAAATAATGCATTTGCCACTATTTACCTTCAAAGATTCAAAATCCCTTCCAAAGCCCTAGGGCCTTGAATCCCCTCTGAAGTTATAGATCATCTTCACAGATGTGACTGTGATGTGTTGGCCGTTTTCGTGAGGAAACCTTCCTGTAAATAGTGTGTGTCCTGATTTAGCTGGAGACACCTACTGTGGTTTAGAAAGTCAAGGTGTTTCTTACTTAAGGTTTTCCTCTGAAATCTCTTCATGGTCTGCAGAACCTCAGAGATCCAGCACCGCATACCTGCAGACTAATGTTTTGGCTCCCCCTGGAGGATATTAAGATGTCAGAACCTAATAAGCTATTGAGTCAGAGCTAGTTTTCCACAAGCCACGTGAGGTTGAAAAGATGAAATGAAATAACAACAAGAATCAGAGACTTCTGATGATAGAGTCACTGGTACTGGACTTGTCATATTTAAAGCTGGAGAGAATCTATGAGACTACTTTCTTCAGTCAGAGAAAAACAAGCAACAAAAGACTGATCACCGAGTAAGGGGAAAATCAGGAGGAGAACCTCATTTGCATCCCTGGCTCCTTGCCTGATGAAAATCTCACCAGCGCAACAAACTGGAGTCTTTGCAAAGCAAGGTGAGACCACTGAACTGGAGAAACAACCAGGAATCTGCGGGGCAGGGCTCTGTAAAGTCCCTTCTAAGGTTTGAGGGCGGGGAGGCAGAAATTTACATGAAGGCTTCTGGCAAATCTTTGATGAATGCTTGGCTGAGATTGTGTAGGGAGAGAAGACAGGAGATTTACAATAGACCAGTTGTTCCCAAATTGAGAACAAAGGAGCAGGAATAAGAGAGGTCAAACAGTGCTGTAGGACCTGAAAGATTCAGTCCAGCCTGAAGGGAGCAAGCTCACTAGTGGCTCCTTAATCCCCAGGGCCTGAAGCCAGAGGCAATAGAAAGGCTTTAATTTGGGAAGGACCACGCCCAAAAGATATACATTAAAATTAGACACAATTAGGTTTACAGTAAAAGAATACATCACACAGACAGTAAACATAAGAAAGCCCTAGGGCTATATTATCAGACAAAATAAACCTCACAAAAAATAGCAGACAAGAAATAAAGAGTGGAATTTCATAATGATAAAGGGGAGATTTCTAGAAAGACAACAATTCTATGTATGTATGCACCTAACAACAGAATTTGAAAATACATGAAGTAAAAATCTAACAGAATTAAAGAAAAAAACAGACAAATCCTTAAACTTAGCTTGAGATTCTAACATCCCCATATTAGTAATTAATAAAACAGATGAAAATCTAGGACACACGTAGGAGATCAGAGCAATACTATAAACCTATAATACCATTTACAGAAAACTGCACCCAACAATTGCAACTTCGACAAACATCCTTCACCAATGTACCTGGTAAAGACCATATCCTGGCCCATCAACTAAGGCTCAATAAATTTCACAATATACAAATTATGCACAGTATTTTCTCTGACAAACTGTATTAAATTAGAAATCAACACAGTAAGAAATAGAAAATTCCCAAATATTAGCCACACGTGAGTCAAAGGAAATATCCCAAGAGTAATTTTAAAATATTAGAAAATTAATGAAGAAAATCCCAAATATCAAAATGTGTAAGACTAAGTACAAGCAGTACTTAGAAGCAAATTGCAACTGTAAATGTCTGTAATTTTAAAAAGAATAAATGTTTAATCATATAAGTTCCTAACCAATTGGATTTTTTAAAAAAAGCAAATTAAATTTATAATGATAGGCAGAAAAGAATAAAAGTGGAAATAGAAATTAATGAACTAGAAGGCAGGAATTTAAAAAAGAAAAAAAAGTTGATTCTTTCAAAGTTTAAATAAAATTGATAGACCAAAACCAAGATTAGTCAAGGAGTTAGAAATAGACAAACACAAATTATCACCATCAGGAATAAAAGAGGTGATATCATCACTGATCAGACACATTAAAAGAAAAAGGAAAAATTTGGGGGCGGGGAAGGGAGGCTCAGTAAGACATCTGATGTCAATTTTTTTCTTTATTTTTTTTAAAAGGAAAACTTTATGGTAATATTTATTACTTAGATGAAATGGAAGAATTCCTTGAAAAACATAACATAGCAAAACTAAATCAAGAAGCAATAAGGGATCTGAAGACGCTACCAAAGAGTCAATTAAAGAAACTGAATTCATAATCAAAATCCTCCACAAAAAATATTTCAAGCCCAGTGGGTTTCAGAGGGTTTCAGACATTTAATATTTGGAGTGAAATGTAGGGACTTTAATTCCATTTAGTTCCTTTTACCTTCACCACCTATAAATTGTATTATCTCGAGTATAATATGGTGCTATAATTTTCCCTTAAATCATCAAATATGATTTATAAAACTCATGAGACGAATAGTGTACTATGTTCAGTAGTGTATCCCAGAAAGACAGAACTACAGAATGTGACCACATTTGGAAATTGGGTAACTGATGCTAAATTAAGATGAAGTCATACTGATTAAAGTGCGCCCTATAAGAAAAGAAAGCAGAGACACAGATATAGGAAGAATACCATGTGTCTACCTAGGCAGAGATTGGTATGTTTCAACTACAAGCCAAAAATACCAAGAGTTGTTAGTAACCACCAGAAGCTAGGAAGACACAAGGGAGGGAGGATATGCTTCTACTGATACCATAATTTAGGACTTCTATCCTTCAGAACTGTGAAAAATACATTTCTGTTGTTTTAAGCCACCCATTCCGTGGTACTTTGTTATGGCAGTCCTAGCAAACTAATAAGATCTTTGTAGAGAGAAGTAGGGATGGCTGAAACACATACCTAAAAATGTAGATGTGGCTTTGGAATCAGGTAATGGATAGAGCTAGTAAGAGTTTTCAGATGTTTAATAGAAAAAGCCTAGATCGCCTTGAAGGGACTGTTGACAGGAATATAGTCACTAGAGATGGTTAAGGCTTAAGAAGACAGGAGGAGAGCTACAGAGAACTTTCATCTTAAAGAATACATACACCATCATGAACAGAATATTGGTAGATATATGAATGCTAAGGGTGCTTCTGGTGATGCCTTAGAGGAAAAAGATGAACATATTAATGACATTGCCCAAAATCAGTACTATAAAGTGGCAGGAAACTTGGCTGAATTGTGTTCTAATGTTGGGGGGGAAAGTGATGAACTTGGATATTTTTTAGATTTGATTTCCAAGCAAAGTGTGGAAGGTACAATATGAACCTTGCTGCTTATAGTAAAATGTGAGAGGGAAGAAATATGTTGAAGAAGGGCCTGCTAAGTAAAATGGAGTAAGGACTTGATGATTTGGAAAAATCTCTACCTATCTAGGTAACATGTTTGGAGACAGACCGAGGAACAACCATTTACTAAAGAGATTAATCATGTGGCTTATGTATTCAATTATCCATATTAACTCTTCAAGTGGGACTCCCATAAGAATGTTAGATCCTAGTTATTTTCCCACAAGTCCTTACTGCTCTGCTCATTTTTTCTCCAATATTTCTTCCTTCTGCTGTTCCGATTAGGTAAAGTCTATTGATCTGTCCTCAAGTTTGATGATATATCCCGTCTTATCTCCCTGTACTCTTGAACACTTACAGGAAGATTTCTTCTCTGTTATTGTATTTCATTTTTATAATTTCTTTTTTTTTTTTGGTACTGTGTACGTCTTTGCTGATATTTTCCACTTTTTGTTTGTTTCAAGGGAATGTGCAATTGATTGTTGATGCATTTTTAGTAGAGCTGCTTTAATATTGTTAGATAACTCCAACATTTGATTCATTTTGATGTTGGTATCAGGCAAATGTCTTTTCTCCTTCAAGTTGTGATTTTCCTGATTCTAGGCACAATGAGTAATTTTTTTATTATATTCTGGATATTCTGACCATTGTATTAGGAGACTAGAGTCCTATTTCATTTTTTATTTAGCAGGAATTCACTCTTTTTAGGTTTACCATACAAATTCTTGCCTGTATTTGTGGGCTGTGGGTCCAATGACCATTTGATTTTTAGAATCTTTGCATGGCTAGTTTCATCTGCTTGGTTTATTTGGTTTCACTAGGGCTTCCAGTACAAGATAGAACTACAGAATGTGAAGTACAGTTGGTGGCACTTGAGTGGACAGAAAGTGTTTAATCAGACTGGGCCACAGTGGGGGAGGTGAGTTTCTGGTTTGTGGTAATAAAAAATGTTTCTGGACCTCGACTGTTTTTTATGGAGAGATCCCTTTGTTGTTGCCTACTGGCCACTGGCTATCTCAAGGTGACAGAGGGGACACTCGGACCCATAAGGACAAACATTCTTCCTGGGTGAGGCCTCTTTTTTGTGGTGGGATCTCCTCTGCTTGTAGGAGACAGAGAGTTCTTACCTGGCTGGATTCTTGTTTTGGTCAATTCCTACTTGCTAGTGACACCCAACTGCCTGGTGTTTTTGTGTGTGAGGGGCAATGAGGTCATGTGGGGAAAGACAGCACTTGCCTGGTTGTTCATTGTCAGTGGAGTTTCTATCAATCTCTCCTTCAGTACTTCCTGGCTCACCTGATATTGGTGGTATTCCCATTTGATCTAAGTGAGCGATGACCCAGCCAAGTCCACTTGCTAAGTTGGAGGATGGAAAACAGCAAGCTTGAGTCACATTCTTCTGTTGGATGGGGCTTTACAAGACACGCCAGTCCTCTAGTCCTAAAATCTCTAACCAGTCTGCCTTCCTTTTTCCATGTTTTAGAATTCTCCTTTCATTACCTTTTGCATTACTCACAGGGCTTATGGTTGTACTAAGCAGGGAGATACAAGGAGGAATGAGTGTATGTCATCTGTCCAGGCCATAATTTTATATATATATATATTTTTTTTTTAATTTATTTATTTGGCAGAGAGATAGCACAAGTAGGCAGAGTGGCAGGCAGAGGGAAAGGGAGAAGCAGGCTCTCCGCTGAGCAGGGAGCCCAATGTGGGGCTCAATCCCAGGACCCTGGGATCATGACCTGAGCTGAAGGCAGCCGCTCAACCGACTGAGCCACCCAGGCGCCCCCAGACCATAATTTTATATTTATGTTTATATTTTTATGAATTTTAAAAAGAAATAATTCCAACACTTCACAAATTCTTTCAGAAAGTAGAGAAAGAGGAAACACTTCTCAACTGATTTTTTCAAAGTTGAACCATAATAACAAACCTAACACAAAGATTTTTTAAAAACCTGAAAATTAAAACAAAATTCCTACAAACATAGATGCAGAAATCTTCAACAAAATACTAGCAAATCAAATCTGATAACATATGAAATTTTTAATAAATTATCACCAATAATTCCATATCCCAAGAATTCAAGGGAATTTCAACATTCTAAAAATCAATCACTGTATTTGAATACATTACCAGAATTAAAAAACAAATCATAGCATTATTTGGATAAATGCAGATAGAAAAGAAATCACAAAGGGATGTTGAAGAAAGGGTTATAATGGAAATATTTTACTGGTAATCCTATTTGTAATTTGGTCTCCACTGGCTATCATTGGCTATTAAAAATAATATCTTCTTTATGGAGATGGTTAAAAAAATCTAGACAATAGAATCAATGAAATCTGGAATTCAATTTTCCTGATTCTGTTACCTATGAGGTCTGCAATACTAACATATTACTTAAGCTTTCTTAACTTTACCTTTTTTTTCTTGTAAAACCTCCATAATTAGTGTTCCACTCAGGTTTTTGTAAGAATTAATGCAAAATGCACGCAAAGGTCTTAGTACATAAAAACCACTTTCTCAATAGTTTAGTGTTATTGCTTACTATTTTCGTTATTAATGTCACGTAGGTGACTATTTATGTTTATAGAATGATTATATGCATGAATAATTGAATAAACAGATAATGTAATTTAATTCCAATCCTACTGTTTCTTTTTAATTACTCTGCATGTGTATAAAGGTTCAGGTTGTATTTAATCCAATAGAGATTTTACTCAGATAAAACACTATCTACTGAATGCCTTCTGTGTGCCAGGTATTGTGTTAGATGATGGGGATACAGATGAATCTCCTGATTTCATTCCTGAAACTTAAATGTCCAGTGCTGAAAGTAATAATTAAATAAAAAACATTAATAAAGTATGATAAATACTCTTGTAGAGTACAGACATCTAATCTAGACTGAAGGTTTCCCAAATTATTTTCTTTTAAGATTTTATCTATTTATTTGAGAGAGAGAGAGAGAGAGAGTGTGTGTGTGTGTGTGTGTGTGCAGAGGGAGAGGGAGAGGCAGACTTCCTGCTGAGCAGAGAGCCAGATGCAGGACTGTATCCCAGGACCTTGGGATCATGACCTGAGCCAAAGGCAGATGCCCAACCGACTGAGCCACCTAAGCCCCCCTTCCCCCACCAAAATTATTTTTTGAAAGTGATTGGAAAGGTGAGATCTGAAGTAGGATATTAGCAAACTGACAGGCAGGAAGACTGCTCCAAGCACTGACATCCTCCTGGGTCTCTGTGCATGGAGAAACACCTTGAGGCAAGAAAGGCAATAACAAAATGCAAATAATTGAATGATGCTTAATCACTGATGGAGCATCTATGGCAAGAGAAGAACAATGAGAGATTTCTAAGTGTGTCAAAGACCAAAAAAGAAACTGGGGAGTTGCTGATAATCTAACTGATCCAAATAATCAGAAACATGACAGAAATATGGGTCTAGAACATGAACAGGGAATTCATAAATTACCATGAAATTTGCTCATTATTGAAGAAATGAAAAACAAATAACCGATATGATACTTTATATAATCTGATATTATATATTATACTGATACAATACATAATATGATTGGGCAAACAATTACTATATACCATGTTTTAAAAATGATGGAACACTATGTTATTATTAGAAAAAATAAGGTAAAATCATATGTGCCCATATGAAAAAGATCATCAAGATATATAAAAAAACCCTCAAAGTATATATTTAAATATATAAATAACATTATATACATATGCATATATATTATATATGTGTGTATATGTGTATTTATATAAACATATGTCTATTTCTCTGTGTATACAATTATAGAAAGATATGCAAGAAAAGTTTCAAGAGTGCTCACTTCTAGAGGAGTGGGTCTGATACTTTTCTGGTAGAGAGAGAACTTTACTTTTCATTTTTAAATATACTTTTTTTAACTATGTTTACAATTTTTTTTTTGAGATAGAGTTGTGGGGGAGTAGCAGAGGGAGAGAGAATCTTTTTTTTTTTTTTCTTGACAGAGAGAGAGAGACCGCAAGAGAAGGAACACAAGCAGGGGGAGTGGGAGAGGGAGAAGCAAGTCCCCTGCTGAGCAGGGAGCCCAAGGCAGGGTTGGATCTAATGACTCTGAAATCATGACCTGGGCTGAAATCAAAAGTCTGATGCTTAACTGACTGAGGCACCTCAGCACCCTTACATTTTACTTTTTTTTTTTTTTAAGAGAAATAATTTTAATAGTGAAAAAGAAAGTTGAAGAAATTAGGAAATCCAAGTATACTCCTGAGTAGTTCTGTTAAAAAGAAATTGAATATAACCCTCAAAATAAAATTTGATTCAATGTAGTTATAATGGCTTCTTGGAAATATATTGAAGAATTTGATTATATTCAACCTGTTCCCTGAAATTAATATTCAGAGAAGATTTCATCATATTTTGGGGAAAATGATATACAGGATCCTGAATATAATTATGCCTTTGATATTTTATTGGGCTCAAAAATTGTTTACTTATTCCTTAGTGATCATGGAGAATCATATAACTTTTATGGGTTTTGGGTTACTTATACATAAAATGGAAACAATAACCCAACGCACTTCAAAGTGTTGAGAGTTGATTGTATCAAATTTTGAAACTGTTTCAAGAAAACTGACTACACATTTCAACTCATTTAAGAAAAAAGTAATTACTCTCTATCTGAAATGCTTTGCAATAGTTTTTTTTTTTTAACAGTTATGTTTGGGAAATTAATATTACCTATGGTAAATATGATTCTAGATGTATTTTTTAGCTTTACTGTATCCTTATAAATAAAAAAATTAAAAATCCTTCAAAGAACTTTAATATTATGGAAAGATATGCTATTTTTTATAACTAAACCAAATTATGTACTATAAAATTAGCTTATGTAAAAATAAAGAATTAATTGTAAAAATTTATACTTTTAATAATTTTGTTCAATTTTCATTAGGAAACATTAATTTTATGTACAAGGGACCCATAGCTTTTTACTACAGGGGGCGCAACTTTTTCAACCTCTGCAGGATTAAAATGCCTCTTGCAAAATGCCTCTTTTCTCTATAGTCCACTTTTTAGTTGCCAACCAGAGTGCTCTAGATGCCATAGATCTTTATTGCCTCATTGAGCAGAACCAGTTCTGAATGGCACTTAGACACAAGCTGATCCAGATAAAAGTGACAAATTATTGCTGAATGAGCACATGTAAACATTAAGGAGGAGGGAATCAATATCTTTAGAGGGAAGGTCAAAAAAAAAAAGTATGAAAGGATGGCTGTCCTTGTCATTCTTAAAAAGAGTAATCAAAGTAATGTTACATAAAAATTGCATCATTTGTGTAAAGGGATTTAAGAAGAGTTAACACCTTATAGTTAAACTCACAAGTAATAGAAACTAAAAGAGAAATTCAGGTAAGATTAGAGTGACACATTTCATGCCTTTTCTTCTTTTGTTTCATAAAGAGGAAATAAATAAACATAGAGTATAAATAATGTTAATCTCTTATTGAGAATCCCTTAAGACATTTGCAGTTATTTTGAAATAGCTGCCTTCCTGACTGAATATTACAAAAGTCTATATAAACCTTAACAAGGTTGTTATGACTTTGTTTTGAGCCCTGCACTTGCTGACCTGAAACAGAACAAAGATGTAGAAATGACATTCACACCTCTTAATTGGTATCATTAAGAGAATTTTTTTTCATGCCAGAGGACAAAGTGAGGGACCTTCTTGAGATTACTATGCTCTTGGGAAAACTGAATCTGTCTTCTAATGAGAACACAATGCTTGTGGCTCTTAGAAAGAACCAGTTAGCATTTAGCATTTGGTATATACTTTAAAACAGATATTCTGTTCTGAAAGTATTCTAAGTGGTTTCGCTGTCCCAGAAGGCGGGGGGGGGGGGGGGGGGGAGTTGTGAGAGAAGTGAAAAAAGTGTATGCTAATTGAAAAGATGATAGAAAATTTGAGGGGCTTTCTCGTGCGTGTGTGTGTGTGTGTGTGTGTGTGTGTGTGTGTGGGTATGTGTGAATATGCATCAGTGCATGGGAGCTGAAGAAATGTTTAATGAAAACCCTGTGATTTATTGTAATGCATGTCACACTAGAAACTGCTCTCTACTGAAAACTTGGCATGAAAATAGTAGGATGCTAAATGTCAGAAATTTAAAGTTGTTTTTTCTTTTAAGTAAATGTAACACTTGAAGAACGTGCTTAAGCAAAAAAGTGGCTTTATTGTATTTGCAAGTATCTTAACAAGGTATTTAAAGGGATTATGTGGATTTTGATTGAACATTACCACAGAGACTATTACTGCCCAACCTATTTATGAGCCTTCATTGTCCCTGTGTGTGTGTATGTGCATGTTTAAAACATAGAGCGAGACTCCCTCCTTGCCCCCAAGCAATTATACTGCATCAGAACACATTATCCAAAAGTGTTTGTGACCATTATGTTCATTGTGTTCATTGTGTAAGTGACCACCTTCTCTTGTCTCTGGTTTCACTCTTCCACTATGTTACCATAGTGTTTGTTCAACATAGTTAAGGGTGTGTCCCAATTTAGGGAGTCAGTGGAATCCTGGAGGTATAACTCCCTCTGGTTCGTATTGATTTTCCTCTTTTAAATTTTCAGTAAATAAGAGTTAATTTGCGACAACATAGATGGATCTAAAGGGTATTATGCTAAGTGAAATAAGTCAGACTGAGAAAGATAAATACCATATGATTTCACTCTTATGTGGAATCTTAAAACCAAAACGAATAAACAAACAAAAAGCAGAATCAGACCTGTTGTACACCTGAAACAAATGTAACATTGTGGGTCAACTATACTGACATTTAAAACAAAACAAAACAAAAAAACAAAAAAAGAAGAAGATAGCAGGAGGGGAAGAATGAGGGGGGCGGAAATCGGAGGGGGAGACAAACCATGAGAGACTGAACTCTGAAAAACAAACTGAGGGTTCTAGAGGAGAGGGGTGTGGGGGGATGGGTTAGCCTGGTGATGGGTATTAAAGAGGGCACGTTCTGCATGGAGCACTGGGTGTTATACGCAAACAATGAATCATGGAACACTGCATCAAAAACTAATGATGTAATGTATGGTGACTAACATAGCATAATAATAAAAAAATAAATAAATAGAAAAAAATAAAAAAAGAGTTCATTAAGTGCTTTCTCTGTAATCTGAATATTATGAGTACTCTTAGATTTGAACCTCAAATTTGAAATCAAAATTTTGTTTAATTATTTTAGTTGTAAGATGTTAATATAGGCCACCTAATATGACATGTTATATACTAGATTAGGATCTTACGTAAATGAATAAGGCATAGTTCTTTGCTCCGACTATTTACCGGTGTCCTGGAGGAGAACAGCATGTGAACTGATAATTCGGAGATAATGTGTGCTACATTTCAACCATTTATAGAGGTGTATGGGAGCATGGAGGCAGCACATATTTCTGTGTAGAGAGAAAACTGGAGGAAGTGTCACTGCATATCTTGACTTGAGTTTTAAGAATATGAATTAGGTGAATTATTGGAGGGAGGTGATTTCAGGTATAGCCTTTTCAGGGTTTTCTGTGTAAGATGTCTATCTACATAAAGTGATATGAAAAGTGATGGGAGATGAAGAATGGAAGGGCTCTTGAGGGTCCTCAAATACCTCAAAGAGGTTTGGACGTTATCCTCTAAGGACAGGGGTGAGAAAAGGATTTTAAGTAGGTAAGTGGCATAATTATATTTGGGTTTTATTAATAATTTGTAAGCTGTGTGGATAAGAGAAAGACTGAAAGCAAGAAAGCAATCTCAATAGTTTGATAACAAATGATGAAAACCATGCCAAAACAATGGCTGTGGGGATGGAGAAAATGTGATGAATTTGAAGAAACCAATGTCCATTTTGGAGGTCAAAACAATACAACGTGGTGACGGAATAATGAGTCTCATCAATTTGAAGATATGGAAGGAATTCTAGGATAACTCTCAGATTTCTGATTTAGATAAATCTGTATATCTGGATTTGAGTTAAATATATGTGAATATTTTCAGAATCCGAGAGGGTGAATAAATCACACTCTTCTTTCCTGCACAAGTTAAAAATCTATTGAGATAATGACTCAGGATTTGGAAAGATAGACATGTACATTTCTATTACTAATTAAAATGCAGAGTTAAATATGGGGACAACTGAATCTTCTAAGATACTCCAGTGACTTGCTTAGATTGATTCACTCCCACATCTGGTCATAGACCCAGTTGGACAAGAAGGGGCTTCCTCTGTCTCCCCTCAAGCAAGTGCCTCATTGAATACCAAAATAGCAAAGGAAAGTTTTCTTTTCTACAAGCAAGCAAGATTCTCAAAAAAAGAAACTCAGTATTTGTTAAAATATTTGCACACACACATGCATGCATATATAAATATACATACATGTAACTATACACAAATACATATGGTTTATATAAAAATATGGTTTTATATAAAATATGCTATAATATCAACACATATGTTTCTATATAGGTATATGTTTATTTGGTTTTATTTTCATTAGGCATTAGGTGGTATATATATTGCCATCTTATTAATTTGATACAAGTGCTCTGACTCATGAGAAAAGTTCATTATAATAGCCCACTTAAAATATAACATATATAACATATATATTTGTCTTCAGAATTTTTTAAGTAATTTTGAATAATGATATTGTATTTCCAACCTTAGCATAACCTAAGTAGCTTTTAAAGAGTGCATTTCACTGAGTTCTTCTACAACTATAGATATACATTAGTATATTAAAGAAGTACAACATATTTTTCATATGTCACATGGAGAGTAAAATTGAAGCCTTTTTATGTGTAGAAAATTTGTGTTGGATTCCAGCAAGCTCCTATACTACCTTTTATGTTTTAAATTTGAATTTGTAACTGGATACTCCCTTAGTTCTGTGATTGATATTGATACCTGAATTTTTATAAAAGAATCAGGAGTGAAGAATTTGTTGTATGCAAATATTATTATTTTTTTATTTTATTTTTTTTAGCTCTCTTGTACTAGATTAACTTATCTGAACTGAATTAAGAGAGCTGGATGGAAAAATGCATGGGCCCTAATATTATACTTGGTTCCATAGATGTCTTTTAATTCAAGAGACACAAATTTGCAACAAAAAAATATTTTGGGGTTATTTCCCATTAACCAGAGATTTTAAAAAGCAAGAACCACTTGTCTGATTTTAGAAAGTCAGTTTCCCAAGTTCCCAGTTAATAGTAATGGAACATAAGCCTGACAGAGGCACAGAGTTGTCTTCCTAATGGCTTATCTATCTTAGTAGTTGTGTTTAAATAAAGGTGGATTTTAAATTTTTCTATAATTCTGCTATTTGTCTTCATATATATATGAAATGCATGAATCTTATGATTCTCATCTTCTTTGTTTCAGCTTTTATCTTTCTTTCATGTTTTCCTAGCATATCCATCTCTTTCCTGCCTTTCCACTCACCTCTTCAGCCTGTGGACTCTCCTAAGATGTACTTTGTAGTATTTTCCTTTATTTTACCCATCCTTGTTTATCTTACCTATTGTGCAATTGAATTTTTGTCTCTCAAAAAGATATGTTTTAAGTTCTGACTCCAGGTGACTGTGAATGTGGCCTTATTCAGAGATAGATTCTTCCCAAATGTAATCATGTTAAAATTAGGTCATACTGCATCAGGGTGAGTTTGAATCCAACGACTAATGTCCTTATAAGAAGAGGAAAACTTTGACATTAAGGACACAGGGAGAAAAGGCTATGTGAGACAGAGACAGAGATTGGCATGGTGCATCTAGAGGCCAAGGAACGCCAAGTGTTACTAGCAGCCACTGAAGCTAAGATGAGATACGGAATGATCCCCCACTTAGAGCCTTCAGAGAGACCATGGCCCTGCCTTCCAGGCAGACTTCTAGCCTCCAAAACTGTGAAAATAAATTTCTGTTGTATTAAGCCACCCAGTTTGTGCTACTTTGTTACTGTCACCCTAGGAAACTAATGTATTTATCAAATCAAACAACCAAGTTTTCAGGGATTTTTGCAATTATGTTAAATAAACTACTTAGTGAAATAAGCAAAATTAATATTCCTATACTATTATTATTTCTCCATTTGGCCTTTCATAAAGTGGATATAAAGTCACAGACACACCCAAATATATTGAGATAAATAATTGTTCCTCTTGATCAAGTTTAATATTATTGAAAATAAGAACAATGTCAGATATGTATTTGTCAAGTGAGTATAATTTTGGCTCCCTCGTATATATGTATGTATTCAGGCTATTATTCCTCAGTATTACCCAACTCAGTCTTTATCTTATTCATTTTGCAGTTCCTAGTTTCCTCTTTTCAGATGCTAAGCAGGACAATGACTGTTGAGGGACTCATTTTCCCTCTGCCTTTTGAATACTTATCTGAATCAACTAGCTTCACTTTTGCTCCCAGCCCTGTGGTTACATCTTTCTGCATATGACTTCACTTCATGTAAAATTAAAATGAATTCTGATAGATAATAAAAAGTTTCTTCCTAACGATGAGCTCTGTCTTCCTTCAGATTGCGCAGAATTATGAGAAAATATCTTGGGTTTGAATTTTACATCTTAAGTGCTTCATCTTGCTCACAGTAATAGACCCTTTCCTCTAAGGCTGTTCGGGGGGCCTCGAGAGAGAGAGGATTGAGTCAAGGGCAGGTGTGACAGGAGAGTTCTCATCAGTTGCTCTTGATTTGGAGGCAAATATCACAAGTCTCCTGAACAATATCTGGATGGAAGAGGCCAAGGAAGCTCTGCATCTTGGAATGGTCTGAGCAAAGTGAGTACTGACCGGAAATGTTTGCTCAAGGAGCTTTGACCATTAGTTGTTTTCAGTCCAGAGTGGAAGTCCACTCTCTTCCTCTGATTCTAGATTCACAAACTCCTCTCTTCCTAAGCTCAATTTAACATATAACAGTTTTATCTCATTTTAGAGCTAATATTACCTTTGAGGCTACTTCACCCTTCTCTATTATATTTTGGGTGATGTAAGAATTTGAAATTATTTCCCTATATTCTTACCAATATAAACAAAGCTGCAAACTTATAATTTTTACAGTTTTGCAATGAATACTTCTCAACTGCTTTAACATAATGCTCCTATAGGAGAAAAGGAAAGAAATGATCCTCCTTGAATTGGTAAATTTCCTGAAAATCTTCTCTACTTGTAGCTAAATATATTTCTAATTTCCCTATTTTATTAATTATAATTCATTTGCTTTCATATTCTAGTAGACAGAATTTTTGTCTTCAGAATTTTTTAAGTAATTTTGAATAATGATATTGTATTTTCCAACCTTAGCATAACCTAAGTAGCTTTTAAAGAGTGCATTTCACTGAGTTCTTCTACAACTATAGATATACATTAGTATATTGAAGAAGTACAACATATTTTTCATATGTCACATTGATAGTAAAATTGAACATACCACAGGAATTGTTCTAGCAATAGGAAAAAAATTGTTTCAGGATAAAATATATTCTTACTATGTTGTCTATATCATCATATTCAAATGCTCTGTTTAATCCTGAGGATGATTTTTCTGAGGGGTAAAAAATGTCTGGATAAACTTTTCTTGGATGCTATTTCTTCTGTAATTCCACCATGTTAAATCAAGAAAATGAGTATTCTATTCACTGAAGAAAAATTTAGTAAAGTCTAATATAATTTTAAGTGGAATACATTCAAATCTATAAGATAAAAATATATTTTATCCCTTAATAATAACAAAACAATGTCTTTTGTTGCTTATGCTAATGATTCTCCACATAGGGAAGAAGTAATATGCAGGTATTTAAAATATTTCATGGGGTGCCTGGGTGGCTTGGTTAAGGATCTGCTTTTGGCTCAGGTCATGATCTCAGGGTCCTGGGATGGAGCTTGGAGCTTGTATCACGGAGGCCGCATAGAGCTCCCTGCTCAGCAGGGAGTCTGCTTCACCTTCTCCCTCTGCCTCTCCCCCCTGCTAGTGCCTGTATTCTCTCTCTCTCAAATAAATGAGTAAAATCTTAAAAAAAAAAAAAAAAAAAAAAAGGGTATGTGTTCTGGTAAGCACTGTGAATTGTGCAAGACTATTGAATCTCAGATCTGTACCTCTGAAACAAATAATGCAATATATGTTAAGAAAAAAAAAAAAGAATAATAAGGAGAAGGTAGCAGGAGGGGAAGAACGAAGGGGGGGGAATCAGAGGGGTAGATGAACCATGAGAGACGATGGACTCTGAAAAACAAACTGAAGGTTCTAGAGGGGAGGTGGGTGGGAGGATGAGTTAGCCTGGTGATGGGTATTAAAGAGGGCACATTCTGCATGGAGCACTGGGTGTTATGCACAAACAATGAATCATGGAACACTTCATCTAAAACTAATGATGTAATGTATGGGGATTAACATAAGAATAAAAAAAATTCTATGTTTTCTGAATTATAATTTAAGAAATATGTCAGCAATGCATGTAATAAAGAGTCTAAAGTATTAAGAAAAATAGTCTTAAAACTCAATTTCTAAATCTTTTTTTTTTTTTTTTAAGATTTTATTTATTTATTTGAGAGAGAGAGCACATGAGAGGGGGGAGGGTCAGAGGGTGAAGCAGACTGCCTGCCGAGCAGGGAGCCCGATGCGGGACTCGATCCAGGGACTCCAGGATCATAACCTGAGCTGAAGGCAGTCGCTTAACCAACTGAGCCACCCAGGCGCCCATCAATTTCTAAATCTTTGACAAATAATAGTCAATCTTGAAAGTAGTTGAATGTTCTGTTCTCCAACACACCCCACTTTAGTTCTGGTTTTTCCTTTTCTTTTTTGGCTATATGTGTTTGTGGGTAGAAAAATAAAAACTAGGTGTAAAATATATAATTCTAGCCATTTTGTTTACTCGGTCCTATTTCTGGTTTCTGTAGTTTATATAAAATCTTTCAATTACTGAATCATAAATTCTAAACTCTTCAAGGTATTGTTAAAATACAACAATAAAACCAAACAAACAAAAATACTTTGAACTATCTTCCTTAGGATGTCAAAAGTAAATAGAGTATTTTATATCAAAAGGGACAGTCCTCGTTCTGTTTCTCAAGTATTATGATATTAAACATATTATTATTGGTGAATTTTGAGATCTTTCAAACTGGAGATGTTTGATATTTTTCCAAGTTTTGTTCAAATCAGTTTTTCTGGTTAGTAGATTGAGATTTGGTGGCAAAAGGATGGCCTTGGATGTCTATATACTTGTATAGCTACATGTATATATACACATATATCTATGTAGATATAAGTATATAAATACATAAATAGATATGTTTAGATATCTATGCCTATAGATAGGTAGATATTAGATATATCTCTATATATCTCCCAAACAATCCTTTTTCCATCAAATCACAATATATATATGCTTATATATATATAATATGTATATTATATATATGTTACACACATACATACATTTTAGGATATATATGGATATATTTGTTTATAAAAGAGTTTTACTATATATTTGCAATAAATTCTAGTCAGTGTTCAAAAAATGTGAGTTTTTTTTTAATATTTTATCTATTTATTTGTCAGAGAGAGAGAGAGAGAGAGAACACAAGCAAGGGGAGCAGCAGGCAGAGGGAGAAGCAGGCTCCCCGCTGAGCAAGAAGCCTGATGTAGGACTGGATCCCAGGGTCCTGGGATCGTGAAGTGAGCTGAAGGCAGACACTTAACCGTCTGAGCCACCCAGGCATCCGTGGACAACAGATTTTAGGGGAGAAGTAATAAATAGAGGAAGATGTGTTAGATATTTTGGTAAAAGAGTACAGTGGCTCTGGGATGGCTGGGACATCAGAGATGTAGAGAAGTGGTGAGATACTGAGAGCTGAACCAACATGATGACTTCCAGATGCAGAAATTTCCTGATTCCATATGGATGCGGCGTATGAATAAAGACATGATACAATATTTTTACCACACTGAAAACTCGTGAAAGTGGAACAGGATGGCAAAATAATGAAAATAATACATTGAATTTTTAAATGTATTTACTGGCGATTGTTTTATTGACTGACAAATTGTTTTTATGATGCTAGTGGGCTGGCATTACAGCTGTGTTGAAAATATTTTAAGTCAAAATTCCTTTTAAATAAATAGAACACATCCATACACATAAAGCTGAAATAAAGAAGAACTTTAAATTTATTAACAGAACATTGAACTATAACATAAGCAGAATAAATATTCTGCATGCATTGCCATATATTTTAAACAGTTTCTTAACTACCTTTGTCTATATCACCTTCATTTTTAAAGAAAATTCCTTTTTTAAAATACAGTATAATTTTTAGTTTATTTTTCATGTCATTACCTACAATCTGCTTCAAAGTTGCATTTTTTGGTCAATAAATTTAAAATTATGATAATTGTTTCTATTCTTTATAACATAATAATCTTAGTGGAAAAATTATATTTTATAGGAACCTGGTAACCTCACAGAAAATTCTGCTGGAAGGTATTTTCTATTCTACTTTATGTTAAATATTAATACTTCTATCTAAATATTTTGTTAAGTAGGTCATTTTGCCTTTACATATGGTGCCATTTTTCAAGAAACACTTTTTCAAGACAAAACTTCTCAAATAATTTCTATTATTTGAATATATTGCTAAATGAAGATGTTAAAAAGGTGCTCAATTTCATTTTTTTTAAAGATTTTTTTTTTTTTTTTTTTTTTTTTTTTTATTTGAGAAAGAGCAGAAGCAGGGGGAGCAGCAGAGCGAGAGGGAGAAGCAGGCTCTCTGTTGAGCAGGAAGCCTGATGCTGGTCTCAATCCCAGGAACAAGGACGTTGGGATCATGACCCAAGCTGAAGGCAGACACTTAATGGATTGAGCCACCCAGGATCCCCAAAATGTCCTCAATTTCATTTCATTCCAGCACAGAATATAAACTAATGCAGATAAAAATAGGAGCTCTGGCCAGTAATTCTCCCCACAAATCTAGATATTCCCTTTTTGTTTGCTTTAATACATACGTTTGAATTTTTTCCTTTGCAACAGCTATTTTTTGGTAATTGAATTTTCTATCACTTTCAAAAGTGAAAATTTTGAGGTGTTGCACTTATTGATTAAAGATTCACTAGTTTAGAAAAATAAAACGAAACTTAGAGGACTCATTTGCAATAATGTTCAAAACCATGAATAGGATATGTAGGTTGACTTATAAAGTAATTCTTCAAATATTTTCTAAAATTTGCTGCCTAATGAACAGTAAAGAAAGTATATTTGCAATGCTAAAGACTTTTTCAACATTCAACATCAGTTTCATCACAAAAATTTTGTAGCTCAATACTCTATGCATATTTTTTGAAAAATTATAAATTTTGACATCTACAGCTTTAGTTTTGACTGGCAAAATATTGATGTTTGCTTGAATACAATACAAATGATGTTTTCATCACTATCAATTTGAAGTACATGTCTCCTGCATAGATTTCCTTATGTAGTATTTGCATTATTGATGCAGAAACTATTTTATCTCCAATCTTGAAATTTTAACATTGTTTACAATTTACCATAGTATTCAATATAACTTCAAACAAATCATCTGTGACAGGATATATTCCAAAGTTTTTATTTTCACTGAAATGCATAAAATTTTTTTTAAAAAATCCATTATTGGAATTGACTTAATTGATTTTTTATCTGAAGCACCTGATTATGGTAAGGGCCTCATTTAACTGAAGTTCTTCTGGCAAAGAAATTAGCCCATTGATAGATGTCACTTAATTTCTCTATGTACAACAGTATATTCAATTTTAAAAAAATGAGAAAAATTGATTTAAGAAATCAATTATCTGAGCTAAATAAAAATTCTTGCTTCACAGGATAACATGTAAACGTATCTTGTGTGGCTAGAATTTTTCACATTGTCTCTTTAGAGGATAAGCTTCTGAAAATACTGACTTTTAAAGTAGAAACTGCTATTATCATGCTTCTTTTGACTTTCTTGTGGTTATGGTATCAGTATGGTACTCAAGGTGAATGATAAATATCAATAAAGACATTTTGCAGATTAAATGTTCAACAATGACTTTTCAAGATACAAATTTAGTACTCAATTTTCCATCTAACATGCCCTTTAGCTAATTGCTGCCTAAAGATTTTTTGGAAAAAAAAAAAACTTGAAAAGCATTCCTAATAATAAAATAGTAAAGGTTTAGAATATAAAATAACTGACAAAGCGAAGAGTGTTTATGCTATTCTCTTCACATCTGACAGGAACGAAACTCATCCTCGATTTCCAGTACATATTTTTTGTTTACCTAATTGATTTTTCTTTTCTGTTTCTTACTGGCTTTCACCAACTGGAAGGCTGAAGGCTTATAAGCATTGGACAGACCATGCATACAGGCTTGGACAAGTGACTAATAACGACAATTGTGCGGTGTAATTCTCCCTCTACCACCAAGAAGGCTTTGGATGCTTTTTCCCACTTGTGCCTGAGAGACGCTTTTTCTGCTTTAATCACTGAACATTCTGAATGGTATGCTTGAAAAAGAAATGTTCATTAAGATGAGTTCAGAAAGCTTTGAGAAAAGCAATAAAAATATTAGTACACATCTTTCATTACACATGTTCCACTGAGAACTCTGTTATTACGCATGCATCTCAATCACTAATAGATGAGATCATGATAGAATCTGTAATAAGCAAACATATAGAAAGAAATACATCTTGCCTTAACCTAATGGAACTATTAATAAGATTATTTCATTGAAAATAAAAATATCGCTTGGAAGCTAAATTGGAAAACAGAAGCAGAGCATGCTCCAGGCTAACCAGTTTTCACGATTACATTAAATATGAAACAAAGAAACAGGTCAAGGGAGATTTAAAGATTCTTTTTCTCTGTATATATATTAAAAAAAAAAAAAAGACACCATGGGTCCTAAGGATAAGGCTAGACCATGATTTTGTCAAAGAGCCTCGGTTGATTAACTCACTTGAAAAAGAAATAAGACTGTAACCAAGTAGCCCAACATCCTGTGATACAAAAATGGAGAAAAAGACATGAGATGTCTTCTGGCCCAGAAAATTAAGTAGTTTGAATCTATATTTTTAGTGGAGTTCTTAAATAGATCTCAATAATTTTTTACACAATGGGTGAGAAACAACAACAATAAGGACTCTGATAGGGAGCAGATGTCCTAAGAAACATCCACAAAGCAAATGCCAGCAATGTGTGAATAGCAAACAGACATTGGGGTGGAAATAACATAAAACATATTATTTGGAAGAATTTACTGCAGTATTTTACATTAAAAAAATAATTACTATGTGATTACCCTAGAAAGCTCACAGGTATAACAATTAGAGAAGGGTAGGAAAGAAAGAGGGGAGGAAGGGGGATAGAGGGAGAGAGACAGGGAGGGAGAGAGAGAGAGAAGAAGAGAGACCATCAAGATGAATACAAAAGCAAACTTACATTTTATACATTGCAAAACACAGCATCCAAACAACCAACTTTAGAATTTGATCTGTGATCTATACACAAATGAGGTGAAATGTTCTCATATGTTACACAGTGCTGATAAATCCAGTTTAGTAAGACAAACATCACCTTCTACTTGTTAACAACATACACTGTGTAAAAATGTTTGCTGTGGTCCACGCCTCCACAATACCACCTCCCCCCACCATCCCAAGTCTACAGGTACAACATCTCAACCTTCTGAATTTGTTTTAATTTATACCTAAAAGGCAAATTTTATACCTAGGAAATTATTTTTTATTTGTAAATTTGAAAAATCATCTACTGAAAATAGCTTTTAAAAATGTGCCTTCTTGGGGCGCCTGGGTGGCTCAGTCATTAAGCGTCTGCCTTCGCGGGTCATGATCCCAGGGTCCTGGGATCCAGCCCCGCATCGGGCTCCCTGCTCCGCCGGAAGCCTGCTTCTCCCTCTCCCACTCCCCCTGCTTGTGTTCCCTCTCTCACTGTCTCTCTCTCTCTATCAAATACATAAAATTAAAAAAAAAATGTGCCTTCTTGAAAGAGTAAGCAACTTTGATTTAAACACTGAAAAGTGAGAGCTCATGGACAACTGAGCAATAGTACTGTTGATCAGACATTGCAGAATGTTTAGAAGAGCTGATTCATCATTTAGCTCCATAAATCTCATTCATGGAATATTTGTTTGTCCTGACACAAATGTATTTGCCTTTTAAATGGTTTAGAAGTTTTCATGTAAACACACTAGAAACAAGTTATGATTATTTAACAACCGTAATTCCTTGTAATTCCCTTTTTCCATTTTAAAACCTCGCATATAACTCACATACAAACACTATTGCAATTACTTAAAATCACAACATTATCCAAAATGCCAATATCTTCATTGGGTAAATCTATGAAGAAGCATGATATCCACGTTATAAATGAAGTGATGACATTTTATATTAAAAATATCACAAGCAATTGTATAAAGATTGAATTTCTCACCGTAAAGACTAAATCTTCATTGTAATGTGGCAAGTGACAATGAACTGGTAATCCATCTGCACTTGCTTTCTCCAAATATTAGGATTTATTACCACAGAAAATAAGACCTGCTAATTTTTCAGCCAACCACCTGTAAAGTACAATTCATTGAACAGATAACGTGATTTTTTTCCCTTTGCATTGCTCTTTAGCTATCTTTATTATCTCTGTTTGAAAGAAAGCATATTTGGAGAGCAGAACAATTATATGGTTCTATGAATTGTATAACTTGTTAAAAACAGCAGTTTGCTGACATAAAATAAATTTTGTGTTCAGGGTATAGATACAATCTACTGGAATGTACTTATATTTTCAACAGTTTCAAAAAATTGGATATCTGCATAAAGAGCCTGTAGGACGTATCTAGACCTTAATTATATAACTATAGAATATTTCACAGCTTATTCACCAGTAAGCCATATTATATTCTAATAAACCATCCTGAGAGGCAGTATCAGTATTATTTTAAATAATGTGCAAATACTTCAGCTAAATATTAATTTCTATTTAAATAATTATTACTATTAAATTATCAACAGGAATGCTCTTTAGGCTTTTAAAAATTATTATTTAAAATATGTCATAAATAAGGGCACCTGGGTAGCTCAGTCGTTAAGCGTCTGCCTTCGGCTCAGGTCATGAACCCAGGGTCCTGGGATCGAGCCCCGCGTCAGACTCCCTGCTCCGTGGGAAGCCTGCTTCTCCCTCTTCCACTCCCCCTGCTTGTATTCCCTCTCTCTGGCAAATAAATAAATAAAATCTTTTTAAAAAAATATGTCACAAATGAGAACTAATGGTTCCATGAAGGTAAAGACAATGTCAGATGTCACTTACTACTTTTCATTTTATTGCTATCGGCTTGAACTTGGTTTTGCTTTGATTAGTGAAGAAGCCCTAAATAATAGTAACAGATAAAATTAAAGTTTCTTTCTCTCATAAGCAAAGTCCACATAGGGCACAGCAGTTCTATGAACCTCGGGGATTCTAGTTCCTATTTTGATTTGGTGTGCCATTCACAGAATGCAGCTTCCACCTCATGGTCTAAGACAGCGGCCCCAACTAGAGCTGTTATCTCAATATTTCAACCAGCCAACAGGGAGAAAAGCCGGGGCAAAGTCTATGCCTCTCTCTTTCTCAGACCCTTCAGAAAATGTATACGTAGTATTTCTACTGACATCTTCCAGATCAGAATTGAGTCAATGTCCAGAGCTAGCTGCAGGGAAAGTGGAAAATACAACCTGTATTTAGAAGCCCACCTGTCCAGCAAAAATCAAAAGTTATTACTATATTAGGAATATTGGAAACACAAGTCACTTCAGCTGGTGCAGTTCTTGAGGAGCACATTCCCAGGACCTGAAATAATGGTATTAATAGCGATGGATATACATGTATTCAATACATAACTTGAAGAGACCACATGTGTTTTAATTAATACACCTAATATTCTTGGGTTCGAGTTTAATAAAAATATCTAGTTTTCATGTGAATATAATCTTTAATTAAAACTTCAGTCTACTTTTCCTCAAATTGTCTTTTTTGTTTGTTTTCCTTCAAATTGTTTTTTCTTTAATTTTGTTATAAAATTAAACTCTTAATACTTTCAGTCTAGATCAATCTTCTCTTAGAAAATGATTTTAGTACAGTGTAGCTCTTAAAGTAGTGGATACTGGAAGCAGACTGCCTTACTTCTAATGCAACTAATGGTATGGGATTGGGCTAGTTATTTAAACTCTCTGTGATTTGGTTTTCTGATCTTTAAAGATTTTTTTATTTATTCATTTGAGACAGAGAGACAGAAAGAGAGAGAGCATGAGCAGGAGAGAGAGGAAGAAGGAGAGGGAGAAGATTTTCTGATCTTTAAAAGGAGGATTAAAAAAATCAAGTAAAATAATTAAATTACTTAGAATAGTACTATGGTGGACAGTTCCTAAGGTGACTCCATGATTCAGCCTTCTAGTACTCAGGTTCTTGTGATGCCCTCTCCTTGAGTGTGTATGAAATCCGTGATTTACTTCTAACCAGTAGAATATAACACAGTTTAACAGGATTTTTATGATTATGTGTATAATTGTAATTCCCTTCTTGCAGAGAGATTCTCCTTTGCCTGATTTGAGGAAGCATAAAGGAATTCTGGGAATACATAGATGGCAGGGGCCTGAGGATGGCCTTTTGCTGACAGCTAGCAAGAAACTAAAGCCTCCCATTTAATAGTCCACAAGGAAATAATGCTGCCACGCAGGCCGGTTCCTCAGCTGACCTTCAGTTGAGACCTCTGCCCTGTCCAACACCTGAATGCAGCCTTGTGATGTGAGACCCTGAACTAGAGGATCCAATGTCACGCTTCATAATAATGATAGCTAATGTACTTTGTCTATGTTATCTCATTTAAACCTTAAGAGAATGCTGTTAAATTCTTATTATATGTGTTTAGGAATTTACAAAGAAGGAAATTGTATTAGAGTGAGTTTAAGTAGCTTCAGTCAAACACTTATTAACGAATATAGACGTGATCCAAATCCATGCAAATCTGGCTTTTGAGTCTGATCCTCTGCCAAAAAAAATAATGACCTCAATGATCTCATATGTAATTTTTAAGGATTTTATTTATTTATTTGAGAGAGAGGGAGAGGGTACAAGAGAAAGCATGCATGGTGGGGAAGGGCAGAGGGAGAAGGAGAAGAAGACTCCCCACTGAGCAGGGAGCCGAACTCAGGGCTCCATCCAGGACCCTGGGATCATGACCTGAGCCAAAGGCAGACCCTTAACCAACTAAGCCATCCAGCCACCCCTCAACATATGTATTTTTGATCACTGATTATGTGTCACTCTCTATTTTAGATATTATTGATATAACAGAATTAAACAGACACTAAGACATTAGGTAGATGAGACAAAACCACCAAAGAGAAGTGACAATTATCTGCCAAAGAAGGAACAGGGAAACCAATGAAAAGTGATGTCCTCTAAGCCTAGTGAAATTTTGACCACTTTTTTTTTTTTGAAAAAGATTTTATTTATTTATTTGACAGAGAGAGCAAGAGCGAAAGAGAGCAAGCACAAGCAGGGAGAGTGGCAGAAGGAGAGGGAGAAGCAGGCTCTTCTCTGAGCAGGGAAGCCTGAATCTGGGTTCAATCCCAGGACCGCAGGATTATGCCCTGAAATGAAGGCAGATGCTTATTTGAGAGAGACAGAGACAGAGATAGTGACAGATATAACGAGAGAGAGCATGAGCGGGGGAGAAGAGGGAGAAGCAGGCTTCCCACTGAGCAGGGAGCCCAAGACAGGGGGCTCTGGATCCCAGGATCCTTGGATCATAACCTGAGCCTGAGCAGAAGGCAGACGCTTAACCGACTGAGCCACCCAGGTGCCCCTTAACCACCTTTCTATATGTTTCTGGTAGGACATGTCAGATAAGAACTGAGAACTGGCCATTACAGTAATGAAGTAGAGGTCATTATTGCCCTTGTTAAGAGCAGAATTGTGTAATTATGCAGGGTAAAAATCTAAATGAAATAGACTTGATGGGGAGGATTGGAAGCAATGAGAATAGACAGCTGTCCAAATGAGTTTTGGAGTAAAAGGAGCAGCGAAGCAGCACAGCAGAAGCTGAGAGGGATTTTTGCTTGCTTTAAAATGGGAAGATAAAGACATGCTTAAATGTTAAAGTAAGTAATCCCCAGTAGAGGTCAAGTGTCTAATGATTAGGAGAGATACAGGCAAATTGTTGGTGTTGTCTTTGTGTTGGTGAGAGCAGACATGTTGTAATGCCTGAGTGAAGAGCTCCCTTTGGAGAGAACTGACAGTTCATGGCTCATGGCAGTCAGATTATATGAGTGGATCCCCTTAGGTGCATGAGAGGGTAGGTGTTAGCATGGGTAACTTCTGATAACTTACAAGTAAATGAAGAAATACTGCGGGAAATGGGGAGAGAATGGCAAAGATGGTATGAGACAGGAGAAAGTATAAAATAATCATTCAGAGAGTAAATTAAGAAAATTCAATTGTCGGGGCGCCTGGGTGGCTCAGTCATTAAGCGTCTGCCTTCGGCTCAGGCCATGGTCCCAGGGTCCTGGGATCGAGCCCCGCATCGGGCTCCCTGACCGGCAGGAAGCCTGCTTCTCCCTCCCCCTCTCTCGTTGTGTCTCTCTCTGTCAAATAAATAAATCTTAAAAAAGAAAAGAAAAGAAAATTCGATTATCAAGTAATATTAAAGGCACTTTCAGATTAAAGATCATGAGTTTAAAATGCAAGTCAGTATGTCCCTATTTTCCCTCCTTTTGTAGTTGGACCTATGGGTGTAGTGTGTAGTAGGAGAGGAATTCCATTTAATCCTGTTCAGTTTTACCAGGCAAATATGGTTAAATGAAATAGAAGCAATGAAGTTGACAGTTTATGCAATCATAAGTGACTATGAAATTAAACTGGAGAAGAAGCAAGTAAATATGTGATGAAGATGAGTGGAATGAAGGTCTAGAAGATTGTTAGAGGCAAAGCATTAGCGAGAAGGAGCTGGAAATACAAGCGATACTGATCTGTGAGAGGAATGTGTGAAATTGAGCTAGTGGAGATATTGCAGTTATTGCTAATGACATGTTCTTGTGTAGGTAGGGTTGGTCATAGGAAGAAAGTTTGGGGTACAGTGGGAAAAAAAGGATCATTGCAAGAAAGCAGTTGCTCAAGCTCCAAGTCCAGAGAGTTGCAGAGGCCATGTAGGTGTTAATTGAAATGATGAAAGGATGATGTCAAAGTATTTTGGAGAGAGTGAGAATGAGCGAAGAACTGAAACCCTCAAGAAATTAAGAGAGGCTTGGAGGTTTGTAAATGTTAGTGACAATGAGAGGTTGTGTTTTCTATAGGGCAGTGATTCTCAACGTCTGGTCCCTGGACCTGCAACAATAACATCCTTGGGAATTTATTGGAAATGCAATATTCTAAGCCCATCCCAGACTACTATCAAAAATTCTGGGTAGACTCAGCTATCTATTTTTTTTTTAAGATTTTATTTATTTATTTGAGAGAGAGAATGAGATAGAGTGAACATGAGAGGGCGGAGGGTCAGAGGGAGAAGCACACTCCCCGCTGAACAGGGAGCCCGATGCGGGACTCGATCCCGGGACTCCAGGATCATGACCTGAGCTGAAGGCAGTCGCCTAACCAACTGAGCCACCCAGGCGCCCCTCAGCTATCTATTTTAACAGGTATTCCAGGTGATTCTGATGCACACTAAAATTAGAATGCCCCTGGGATAGTGTACTGACCTGACGCCTGAAGGTGGAGATCTTAGGAGCAGGGGAGGAAAACTGATCTGGACGTAGCCAGGAGAAGCAATATTGATAATTATAGCTATTTGTTCAGAAGCCTGGTTGACAACCTGGACTTGTGATTAGAGTCTATGGTGGTAGGCAGGAGGCAGTCCTGTAGGACTGAATCCTTAACTGGGGATCTGATGCTAACCTGGATAGTGTCAGAATTGAGTTGAATTTTACCCCACCTTTAGGCCTGGTGGACAGAGAGGTGGAACATACCTAATTTAGAATACCTACAGTTACTAGCCTTTATTAACCCCTTACTCTTACTATGAAATATGTGGATTGCTTTACATGAATTATCTAGTTTAATCAAAACAACTATTCTACTTATAATAGTACTATTATAAACTCCATTTTACAGCAAAATCTGACATGGCATTATGTGAAATGACTTGCCTCAGGTCCCATGCTTAAAGCAGTACCTTGCTTTCTTACTTTCATATGTTTTAAAATCAAATAAAATATTTATTTTTCAAATCCTCTGCCTCAGGTTGTAGTGACGACCGTAAATTCTGCCGCTATTCATTTCAAATTACTCTGTGATATTGTGATTTATACATAATACATATTTGGTAATTCAGATGACCAAAATATATTTCTCATAGATATGTGGTCTTCCCTACTTCCTGGTTTACAGCTCCCCAAACCCATGGAATTTCCTAAGCCATAAGAGCAATGGGAGCATTGTCAAAATATTTGGTCTCCTGTCCTCAGTTCCTGAAATTGCTTCAGAGCCATAAGAAGTGAAATAGGTGTCCTATTATTTATAACAAGCTCCTCTCCATCACAACTATGTGTAAGTTAATGAGGTGACTTTTGGAAATTCCCTAAGGATGGGAGCTAATTGTCAGGGGAACCAACCATGTGACTAGTGGGTTGGAACATTCAGTCTCACCCCCAGTCTCTGGGGAGAGGAGAGAGCTTGGAGGTTGAATCAATTGCTGATGGCCTATTATTTAATCAATCATGCCTGTGTAATGGAACTTCCATAGAAACCCATGAGGACAGGGTTCAGAGAGCTTCTGGGTTGGTGAACACACAGAGATATAGAGACAGTTGTGTGCTAGGAGAGAGCATGGAAGCTCTAAGCTCATATGCAGCTTGCCCTGAGCATCTCATCTACCTGACTATTCCTGAGTTATGTCCTTTTATATAAACTGGTGATCTAGCAAGTAAAGTGTTTCTCTGAGTTCTGTGAGCCACTCTTGTCAACTAACTGAACCCCAGGAGGAGGGCATGGGAACTTATGATTTATAGCTATTTGGTCATAAGCCCAGGTGACAACATGGACTTGTGATTAGTCTGCTGGGAGTAGGGGGTCTTGTAGGACTGAACCCTTCACCTGTGGAATCTGATCTTATTTCTGGATAGATAGGGTCGAAATTGAGGTGAATTTTAAGACACCCAGCTGGTGTCCAAAGAATTGCCTGTTGGTGAGGAACTCCCCCCCACCCCAACCCAGCTCACACACACATATACTGGAATTAGCTGGAATCAGAATCCTTCCACTCTGACTGGTTTGCATGTTCCTGGAAAAGTCCAGTGGGCATGCCACTTCGTCAGTTGAAGAATATTTAGATGAGGACCCTTGTGCTATGTTTAATTTCTCCTTGTTCAGGCTTGGTGTTAATTGATGGCTAAAAATATAGTTTCCCAGAAATGTGTCACCCCCAAATTCCTTCAGACACACAGGTGCCAGAATGATCTATCTAAAATGCACAACTGATCATGTTACTTCTCTGATTAAAATTTTAAAATCTCCTATTGCTTACAGCTGTGATTTAACTTTTTTTTTTTTTTTAACTTAGGAGAATAGCAGAGAATGCTATATAGTCTCCAAAACTGACTTCCTTTTCTTTCTTCTTTTCTTTTTTCCCTTCTTTCCTTTTTCCCTCTCTCCCTCCCCTCAATGCCCTGCCTCTCCCCTTCTCTCTCTCTCTCTCTGTGTATGTGTGTGTATATGTGTGTGTCTCTCTGTGTGTGTGTGCTTGTGTGTAATATATATATCAAGGTCAGGTAGACTCCACATCCCAGCCTCTCTTGCAGTTAGGGATGGCCAGGTGGCTGGGTCTTAAACATGGGGTATAAACTGAAAGAAGGGTGTCACTTTCAGTCCAAGATTTTTAGGGAAACAGTTTCCTAACACCAACTCATTTCTGCTAGCCTGAAATCATCACCGTGATGACTCCAGAAACAGTGGTGGAAACTGTGGTTTCTGAGTGACTCAGTGGAGCTGAGAACTGCCCCATTTCCAGCTCCCCTGGGAACTGTTCAGGGATACCATTTCTAAACTTTATATGAGTGGAAAACAAGCTTTTATTATGTGAACACATAGGTATTCTAGGATTTACTTTTTATAGACATGAGTCACTCTAATTTACATAGTCTCTTTTTTTTTAAGATTTTATTTATTTATTTGAGAGAGAGAATGAGATAGAGAGAGAGAGCATGAGGGGGGGTGTCAGAGAGAGAGGCAGACTCCCTGCCGAGCAGGGAGCCCGATGTGGGACTCGATCCTGGGACTCCAGGATCATGACCTGAGCCGAAGGCAGTCGCTTAACCAACTGAGCCACCCAGGCGCCCCATAGTCTCTTAATTTATGAGTCCATAATGCCCTATGAACATTTCACATTTTATATTCAAATTATCTGTTTATGAATCAGTTCCAGCCATAAGACCATGAGATCTTGATAAAAAAGATGGTATCTGAGATTCATTTAGAAGTATCCATTGATCAATAAAGCATAATTGGGAATAATATCTAAGGTTGAATCTACATGGTTAAAGTATTTTGCCTGCTTATATCGAATGGATCAGTAAAAACAATCAGACTGCACAGTTTAAAAATCTTTAGATTTGTGAAACAGAAATAATTTACACATCAATGAGAAAATAGCTTGTTTTATTTTTTAATTCATGTGAAGCTTTGAAAATATCACTAGAATGTAACTGCCTATTTGGAAAGCACCAATGCTTTAAAAGCTATTGAAAATTACATGTTTTACTTTGTAATCTCAAAAGAAGCTTAGAATGATACAGAAGGTTATACTTATACTTTTAAGATGCAATTATGTCTTGCACTTCTCTTGGTTTCTTTAGGTGGTTAACAGTATATCTATGTGAAATAAATTAACCAAGGTAGCAATTAGGGTACTGCAAGATGTCATTTTTAAATGCGTGAGCAATCACATGGACAAACACTTTACAATCAAAACCTAATTTACTTACAGAAATCAATACCTATGTATTTTTTGGCCCTAAGTGGTTTATGAGATAGAACCTCAACAAACTGGATAAATGCAATCCTGATGGCATATTGTGGCTATCTTTAATAAAAGCGATACATAGCTGGTGAAAGTAAGTTTTTGTTGAATGATGTTCACACATAAATTTCAAGTTTAATGAACTTGGGAGTTACTAGGAGGAAATAGAAATTAACCTTTTTATAATTTCTTGATCCAATTTTCATTAATTGGATATTATTGAAATGATAATTTTAACACCAGGAACTATCTTTTAGGTAAGAGATTAACTGAGGCACTTGCTATTTTAATAGACAGGGCCACAGCCCAGGTACCTTGATTCCCATCATAATGCTCACTAACAGTGATTTTCAGTGCCTGGAGTGCTACTGGTAGGAAATAAGTTGCAGATTTATAGAACTGTTTCCAGTTGTCACAGATACTGGAGAGCAGCACCGTCCTTTAGTGGGCAGTAGATAAGAAAGCTTAAATACTGCAAGGAAAGTCATGCCATACATTCCACCAGCATTTCAAATGATCACTGGGCATTCAAGGAAGCAAAACACCTCTTTATAATTATCTGATTTAGAACCTATTTAAAACAGTTTTTTTTCAAAATATATTTTAAAGTTCTAATATATACAAAATCTTCCACAAAGTAAAATACACTTTAATCAAGAAAAAGTTCCAAGTTTTCTCAAGAGTGACCTACTATTTTGGAAACTCTTATCCCCAGTGGTAATGCTGTTTATGTGTTTGATCCACCTATTACACCCTCGTTTGTCTATAGAGTTGTAACATTCTTGGTGAGACTACATATAACTGCAAGTGCTTGACATCTTCACTGTGTCTTGTGGTGATTTATTCCTGTTCTTTTACAGACTGAAATGAGCCTTTATTTTTATTGTAAATCACTTTTTTTTTAAAGTTTTATTTATTTATTCATGAGAGTCAGAGAGAGAGAGAGAGGCAGAAGCAGAGGGAGAAGCAGGCTCCCCACCTAGCAGGGAGCCCGATGCAGACTCGATCCCAGGACCCTGGGATCATGACCTGAGCTGAAGACAGACGCTTAACCATCTGAGCCACCCACGAGTCCTATAAATCACTTTTCTTATAATTTGTTTTTTTACATTACAATTGTAACTTTTGTTGATTTTCTAAATGTACACTTAGATAAGTTAATAGCTATATTTTTTTTCAGGACAGTAAAGGGGACATTATTAATATTTGAGTTAGGGTTTTATATTTGAATATGAACCAATGTGCTATAAATTAAAGCACTTCATTTGAATTCCTTTTATAAATATGTTTTCTCATCACAGAAAGTCTTCAATGGAATTACAAATAGAAAGGTCTTTTTGAATGTGTTTAGGAGGTACAGTTTTCAGATGTTGAGACCAAATAACTCCATGATTATGATCTAGTATGGAGAGGCTAAATGTGTATTTCTCTCATTTTCATAAGGCAGTGCCTTCATACCTCTTTACTACATCTTAATTTTAAATATTTCTTTCTTAATGTACATTAAGTAGTTATTAGATTTTTTATCAAGCCAACATATGGTGTGGGTAACATATGAGTTTCATTATAGTTTTACACAACTAATTATTTTCTCTGGAAGATAGATTTGTTAATTGCTATATTAATACATATGAATTATATATAATATAATATAATTATATATAATTCATATGTATTAAGTTAATATATATAATTCATATATATTAATATATATTATATATTTATATACTATTTATTTATATTTACATATTATATATTATAATATTTATATATTATAATATACTGCTGCATATTGGATAGATACCATAGGAATTCTGACAATTTGGGCATAAAATAGTCCATAAAATTCAAATTTTGGAACTTTGGGTTCACATTCTTAAATCTTCTGGCACATGACTAGCTTGAGTTGAGGAATTTGGAATGGGAAGGATAACAATTTGATCTTTCACTCTGTACCATTCTCTCTTTCTTTGGGTCTTTCTCTTATTGTATTAGAGACTGAGAGTATCTTAGTCCATTCAAGCTACTATAACAAAAATACCATAGACTGGATGGCTGATAAACAGCAGGAATTTACTCTTCACAGTTCTGGTTGCAAGTCCAAAGTGAAGGAGCCAGCAGATTCAATGTCTGGTGAAAGCCTGCTTCCTAGTCCATAGAGGGTCATCTTTTCACTGTGTCTTTACATACAGAAGAAACAAGGGAGCTCCCTGGGGTCTCTTTTATAAGGGACTATAAATCTAATCCTCTCATGACCTAATCTTACCTCCTAAAGTCCCCACCTCCAAATACCATCACATTGGGGATTAGGATTGAAATATACGCATTTGGTGAGGAGCACAAACATTCAGTCCAAAATAGGGAGGGAAGATGGGGGATACAACTATTGTTTTATCTAACTAGTGTTCCTGCAATCATCTCCAGGTATGGGGGAATACATGAGTTCTTTTTTATTCCTCCATGGAAGGGATTGTAGAAATAGGAGTTCCTGCAAAAGGGGATGCTGGCAAATTATTCTTGTATTTGACATCTGCTTCTGCAATGTCTGGTTAGTGTGCCCCACTTATCTATCAGTCCAGGGTAAAAAGAAAATGGGCAAGAGGTAGCTGAGGTTGCAGGGGAGTTACTGCATTATTTAGATCAACAACTTTTTTTTTTTTAAGATTTTATTTATTTATATTTTAGAGAGCAAGCGGGAGAGAAACAGCATGAGAGGGGAGAGGGTCAGAGGGAGAAGCAGGCTCCCCGCTGAGCCGGGAGCCCGATGTGGGACTCAATCCCAGGACCCTGGGATCATGACCTGAGCCGAAGGCAGACGCTTAACCATCTGAGCCACCCAGGCGCCCTAGATCGACAACTCTTAACCCTAATCATGAATTCCTCTGTTTTCTGCTTGCATAATTGGTGAGCAGTGAACTCTTATAAGTAATAGAAAAATGTGTCTGGCAGTTCTCCTTAAAATGTAGAGGCATTCAGCCGCAATTGGTTCGCCTCTGTGGATTTAGCCACAATTCTAAGACAACAGGACAAGTTTATTTCCACATCCCTTCACAGACACATGTTCTGTGTCTATTTGTTTCTAAACTTTTTCTTGACTTTTGCCTCTGGTTAGGAATAGTTTTGTGTCTATAGTATTGTTGCCCCAGTGCAAAGTAAAATCTGATTCATTAGGGCTTATATCCTATATATATTTTTACTCTGTTTAACAAATTCAGGGGCAGCATATGTTTGGCCTTTTTTTTTTTTTTAAGTCCTTCTCCCTCTAATTAAAAACACTTCTTTATATTCCGTTATCTTTTGATGGTCTCATATATGCTAGAACCTGTTCGTACAGGCTCATAAGAGTCAATTATAAAATTTTCAGGAATTTTGCTAAACAGTTAAACACAACCACCATTAAAAATTAAACAATATAAGCCTACAAATAAAAGCTACTCAGAACTCCTCATTTACAATTATTTCATCACATTTTACTTTTACCTAACTCAAGGTTATTTAAATATATTGGTGTGGTGAGATCTGTATTGAGGTCTGTATGGTGAAAATACAATATAATAGTGTGCTATGATCTCTTCCCAGTTCCCCTTTTAGTGACATCGTGTTGGTAGTTTGAAATTGGCTATGGTGGGAGTATTTATACTGTGGAATTGGCAAACCTACAAATCAGAGCTTACCACCCTCTCTCCCCAGAGTAATTACCAGCACATCACTCTCAGAAGCTATTGCTGTCCAGTATAAATAACTAGGATATATAAATTCTATGTATTGTGCTAGTCATTAACTAGGAGTTAGTACAGTTAACTATGAGTTAAAATAAGTAATGGCTATAAAACCATGCAAAAGTTCTGAATATCAATTATATAAAATTTTTATCTTCTTTTTTATATGCTTTCCTTATTTAGTCTTTTTCTAATAATGTTTATAGTAGTCCAAATTTTTCACATACTTATCAGATGTATCTTGTAAACAATTTTTTCTGGAATTATTGAGACACAATGTTGCATAAAGTTAACTTTTCATGAAGGAATTACTGATCTGTTTCAACCTTATGCTACTGTAAGCAACTGTTAACGACATGAATTTTGAAATTCTCAAGGTAAAATTACCCTGAACATGCTGTATGGTTCATAATCTTAGGTATTTAATTAATCAATCATTCGTGTACTTAACTAGGTCCACATCTCTTTTATGAGGAAAAACAATCCTCACTTTATCTGATAGTATATCTTTAACCAAACCTGCCCAAGACTTGGGCTAGCTCTCCTTCTAGACCCCAGTTCTGAACAGGTTCTTTAAAAATTCTCTCCTACCCAGCTTCTTAAGAATCATAAATAGACATACAGATATGGTGTTAAAAGAAAATCTTTTGCAGCAAAGGAGTCTATCCCTTTATCTAAAAGCTACTATAAAAATTTTCTTCACACAAAAAGCAATTTACTAAAAGGATATTATTCAGTCTCCCAAAATAACCTTACAGTGATCAAAAATCATGTAAACAATTCTTGATTTTGTCACAGCAATAGTTTTAATGACATTGCTCTATATATTCCTAATTGTCAACATGTGAGATAATGTGTGGTAATAGTATTTGAGATCTTTCTGATAGGTTAATTATTTGCTTTCCTTAAGATATTTGATTTTTCTCTTTATACTAAAACCAACGAAATGGTCACATCTCCATTTCACTTTGGCTTTTAGGAAGCTAAAACTCAAACAGGGTTTATTTAACCAATTCTGTAATCGTTTTTATAGATGTGCTTTCTCTAATCTTTAATATTATGTACTTATTTATCTTTTTTATTGCATTAATGGTATATTTCTATTAGTAATTTTTTTTTTTTGCCTCTGCTCTTATCTTTAGCATTCTCAAAATCTTTGTGGAATAAGATAATTTATAAATAGGTAAAGTATTATATAAAATTACCCAAAATTTTATTCTCATGTTCTTATGTTTTCTACCAACATAAAGTAAAATAAATCAAGAAATCAAATTAAGTAAAAAGAAAATGCAACAAACATTTGATTACTTGTTTTAGTTCACTAGGATTAGGCCTCCCTATATCTTACTAGCTGAGAAAAATCACACAGATGGATAAAGCAAGAGTAGTAATATAACTAATGACAAACTTTCTTTTTTTCACCCTGGCGAATGTCATTTGAAGAAAAAAAAATGAGTAGATGGGCACAAAACAACCACTATATTGAAAATATATATGATTTTACGATAAGGAATAGAGCTCTCTGAAGAATACCACATTAAAAAAAAAAAACACATGTGCAAGTATCACTTTGTATTCTTGCATTATCTAAACAATAAACTTACTTAGGGAAAATATATTGGCCTTGACAATTGTAAGGATGTGTTTTGAATTCATATTACAGTTTTTAAGAAGTGACTTTTATCATCTAAGATGCCCTTTGGGAATACTCACGTATTTTTCCAACTGGACAGTTAATGTCATTGATGTTCTTCTCTTGTTTAGCAGAAGGAAGACTTTATTTATGGCCTTAACTAATGCTACTCTAGAGTAGAGTAGTTGTACTGTGATATATTGGGGCAGTTTATCATTTCTATATACAAATATTCCTTTCATATGATAACACCTTCATCAGAATACCAGTTTCAGCCACAGTAGGAAAATGAGAAGCAGCAATTAAAGTTGCTGGGGTGAAGAGAGAATCCAATGTGTGGTATATTAATAGTGCATAAATGCAACACTGAGTAGTGTAACAAATGCATTTGACAATGTAATTTCTTCCCAAAAGACAGTTTTAAAAGATTAATGATTCACCAACATTCATCTTACAGTCGAGATAGAAGGATTTGATTTGCTGTTGCCTGTTTTCTTTATTCTGTTATTTTGTCATGTTTCACTTGATAAAAATGTCACATTAATTCTCTTTCTACCTTGAATAGCTCATCATCTAAATTCTATTATTTTCTTAAATGATAGCATTGTAAAATAGCTGCTATTTTGCTGAGTGTTGTCATTTTCATAAAGTGAAATTTTCCTTTGGAAGAATGCTATTTATAAAGCCACTCGGGGTACCTGCAAGTCTTTATTTAGTGTTAGTTGAAGTTACCCTGATGGTGCCATGTTTACAAAGGAAGTTTCTAACTGAAGTGACATTTTCTTCAACAAAGATTCAATAACTTACATTGTGTTGGTAAATGGCTTGATTTATTTTACCACTTACATAGTAAAAGCTTTGATTTAGAAAGTGCCTCTTTGCCATATTGTGGTATAGAGGATAGGGAATTTATTGCAGCTCTCTCAATTTATAAAATACACAATGTTTAATTTTAAACAAGCTTCTGTTATTTTCTTGTAACCATGATTACCCTTTGGCAGTTCAATGAGGCACTAGGAAGTCATAACTTACTTATTATCTCACGGCAAAAGAACTGCTTTAGCCAGAAAATATATTTTTTCAGTAACTTCTTTAAAAGTACTTTCATTAAATTAAGGAATATCGCATTATGTTGGCATATCATTCTGAACAAAGGCAAAGTTATTAAATATTAGGAATACAAATTAAAATGCAGTTTATTTCATTCAACCATTTCATAGATATTAATTAAAAGCCTCTTATATGTCAGATACCGTTCTAAGTATTGGAGAAACACTAGATATTCAAAATAACAGTGATTTTATAGCTAGATTATATTTTTGTGGCTTTGTCAAATAAACAAAGAAAATGGCATACAATATGTCAACTTGTGAAAGGACCTCCTAAAAAAAATAAACAAGGAGCTAGAGAGTGACAGTTTTGATGGATCAAGAATGACTTCCAGTTTAGACAGGGAAGTCAGAAGACCCTTCTGAAAGTGAAATTGAAGCAGAAAACTAAAGAATGTAGGGAAATAAAGCACAGATACCAGACATCAAAGTGTTCCATGCTGGAGGAATATTAAGAGCAATGACCCTGAGCTGGTGTGGGCTTAGCAGGAAGCTAGTATGGCTGGAGCATGTTAGAAAGTGAGGATTTTTAGGAGATCAGTTCAAAGATGTATTGAGTTAGGAGAAACAAAGATCATTCAAACCTTTTAGGTCAGTTAAAGACTTTTTAAAAAAATAATTATTTATTTATTTATTCATTTGAGAGAGAGAAAGCACAGAAGGAGAGTGAGAGGGAGAAACAGACTCCCGCTGGGCAGATAGCCCTATGTGGGGCTCCATCCCAGGACTCCGAGATCCTGACCTGAGCTGAAGTCAGATACTCAACCAAATGAACCACCCAGGGGCCCTAAAGACTGGGTTTTAACCCAAGTGTGGCATGAAGCTGTTGCGATTATTGAGCCCAATTGTGATTTTTTTCTTACTTAAAAATGCCACTATTTGTGCAATTTATCTCAGATTAAATGTATAGTAAACATATTTCAGTGTGTAAGCTATATGTCTCAGTACATTAAAATGTAAATATATTTGAAAAGCTATCAAAAATGTTAAAAAGCCTTGACAAATGCTAATGAGAAAAATGTTAATGCAGTAAAGTAAGTTGAACATAAAAGGCACTCTCAACACATTAAAAAGAATAGAAATGAATGAATTAAATGAATAAATTAAATTCACTTTGGAAACAGTGAAAAATAGATTTAATTTTATGGCAATAATACAATCACATTAAAAATAACTCAAAATTATTCTAAGAACGTAAATGAAAAAAAGAAAATGAAAAAAGTTAGAAAATAGATTTAAAAAGTATTGTAAATATATAAGACAAGGAAAATGAATCTAAGACAGTTATCCTATGGAAAATTTAAATTCCAGAGATAACAGAGCCTCTATTTGTAACAGAGAATTCTCCTATTCTAGTTATAAACTTAAGAGCAGACATAGAGGAGGAAAGGAAGTCCTATTATAATTTTCAAACATTAAAAATAAGAACTCCCACAAATTTTCAGGCAAAAAAATAAGTCAGGTACAGAAAAAAGGAAGAAAATCAGATTGGCCTACAACATATCTTCATGACTAAATGTTAGTAGACAATGAGATGTCAACAGAAATCTGAAGAAAAACATAAGCACATGTTATTAGCCAAAATGTTAAGAAATATAATGATTAGAAGGACACAGCTTAAACCTTGATTTTAGCCTAGTGAGACACAAATAGGACTTCTGATCTCCAGAAGTATAAGATAATCCATTTTCATTGCTTTAAATCTCCCAATTTGTGCTAACTTTTTTAACAGCATTTATAAGAAACTAATACAATTAACTAATATCTCTGTCTTTGGAAGAGAATGAAATCACACAATTGCTTCTTAGAAAAAAAATACTGTACCTTTACTTAATTGGTTCCATCTTAACCAACTCAACACAATTTAATTTTCAACACTTTTTTCTTAATTTTCTTTGAGAAATAACCTCAAAAGACCTAAGTGAATTGTTTCTACCCCATCTTGCAGTGAAACTGTAGTGGTCAGCAAGGAGAAGTTGTCCAACACGTGTCACCTTAAATTTACTCTTAAATCCCTTTTCATTTATTCCTGAATCACTATTTTTCTGACTGTTCATTTATTTATTAAACATCATCTTTTTCATACACATACAATTGTAGTTTTTCTTTCTCTCTCTTTGTTGACAGAAATGTACAGCTGCTGCCATTTCAGAATTCAAGTTCATGTGCACACAACATTGATCCTGGTCACAAGTGATGTGTAATATCAGTTAGTGAAACCACACATCAAAACAAAAGGAAACCAATGAACAAGAATTCTTCTGTGCAAAACCTATAAGTAGCATTAACTTGACTTAAGAGTATTCATTCCAGGAATGGAAAATCATTTAAATTTTTAAAATAAGATTTGGTAATTTTTCTTTACTCCATAAGGTTTAGTGCATCTTGGTGGTTGAAGTTTAGAAAGAGGAAGGGAGCCCAGACTTTCAGTTGGAGCTAACCAACACACTTGGCATTTCAGTCATTAATGTCAAGCCACTGGTGACAGAGTGTTCATATTCAGTCTTTCTACTGTTGTTATTACTATTACAATTAGCTGGGAGACGATGGATACAGTAGATTTCAGAGCATAGTCCTCACAGTCTCCAAACCTGTCTTAACATGTGTATCAATTTTTTCTAATGGAAAACTTCTAAAAACCCATTTATATTTACTTATTTTAACTTTCTCTCCTGACATTAATTTGACATTTTCTCCTCATTTTTGTGTTTTTATAAAACTTAATAAAAAAGAAATTACCCAAGCAGATTTCCTTTACTTTTCTTCTTTCTATAACACATGTGAATTTATAGACAAGTAATATTTCTTTCAATGCTTGAGTTATAAAAGCATTTTAATTTCATTTCTGAGGGATTTCAAAATAATAAAATAGTCAATGTCAGAAATATCTGATAAATAAAATGTAAAATTATATATAATGTGTTTTTACTCTTTTCTCATTTTTTTAATTCAAACATCTTTATTGATCTTTATTGCATGTCATTCAAATTCTTCACCTTGCTATTTATGTTTCTTCTTCCTACACCTCCTGTCTTTTTTTATCATTTTATTTTTTTTCCCTTAAGAGCCTGTTATGCACAGAATTTATTTCTAAGCCTATAAATTGCCTTAGACTAATTCTACCACCTCAGAGGGTTTCCCTTAATTAATAACATGTTTTGGTATTCATTGGTTTATCCACTTATTTATTTTGAAGTTTTTATTGAGTAAAACTTCAAAAATTATAAATATTGTATAGCATATGATATAAAGTGAAAAATAAGCCAGACACACATAGTCTCTCTCTTTAAGAAATTAACACTTGTTCTATAGAGATACAGATGTAATGACTTAATTACAGTTGTAATAAAACAATGAGATTATAGAATAGCGGACTTAACATGTTTTGAGGGTTGGGGCCTCCTGCTTTCAATCAGGAATGAGAAGCCCCTCTATGTATTCCAGACAGGAAAGGCTTGAATTGAGAGAATTATAGGTTTACTCAGTCATTGTTGGGACAAAAATGAGGACAGCCATCATCCAGGTTTTCAGTCTGCAATACCAAAGTGGTTGTTCGGGTTGTTCTCAGCAATGTTTGCAAAACTTAAGAAACTTTCAGATCCTCTGGCTTCCATAGTATGCCTTGAGTACTACTTGGCTCACACAAGCCTTTTTGATTTCAAGTGTCCAAGGATCACAGAAACAAATCAGCTTTGAAGTTTTCATCCCTACTATTGTCTTCACTCTGTTCAAGTGCTAGAACAAGAGTATAACTCATTCATTCCTTTTCTACCTGTGTCTTATCCCAGTTCCTCAAAGTGACCACCTCAGGATCATAATGCTATGACACATCCTGGATTAACATGTCCTACTTCTCACTAGCAATGGGATCCTATGGCCAAGTGACAGGTGAGTATTGCAAACTGAAGATCTGCTCCCTATGCTTCTTCTGCTACAACTGACCTAGTTTAGGAACCTCTGAAAAACATTGAGTGTCAATTCTCTCTGGAAAACATTGTCCCATCAAGTAACTGCTTGAAGTAGAAAGTGTCAATGTTACTTGGGGAGAGAAAGGTGTATGAGAGTATTTATTATCTCATTATTCCCTTGTCTTTCAAAATCATCTATTTTTCTTGTCTCCCACTGGTCTCAACTGCTATCAGCCTGTTTCCTGCTCTTACTTGCATCATGATATAATAATTTACTTTGCATTACATTTCCTTTCAAGGATCTTCTAAATATCATTTATATTCTTTTATATATTTTTTTGAGAATAAATCCCATATTCTGGAGCAGCAGGTTTATCAACTAATTTGTCAAAATGTAAAATCTTATTACAGACCATGTGCTCAAATAATGATGATACAGTTGCAGGAAACAATAATTAAGTGTAGATTTGTTCATTATCTATGACATCCCAAAGTCAGATCTACTAATGTTATGAATATAAGGTAAACATAAATATATTTCTGGTTGTGATGGATGAAGGTATACCTCTTTCTAATACATATAGGTCAAAACACATATAGGTTATTGCTTACTTTTTAATAAAATGAAGAAGTCAAAAACAGCTTCTCTATTTTTTTATGATTTCAATACAAAATACTTGTACTCCATGATCTAGAAATATCTTAATAAATAAATATATATGTCTATTGAATAAATTCAATTTTACTCTATAAGGGCAAGATACATCATATCAAGAAATCTTCATATACTAAGAGCAAATAGCATATTTGTATGAAAGTGTTAAATGAAATTATATACATTTTGCTAAATTTTTCTAATCACATACTTGGAATATCACATGAATATGAATGCATCTGCTAACCTTGCTACTGTGTTGGATTCTATAATTAATGATTTATATGAAAACATATTTTTCACGACAAAAACATGTATTATTTCATATATGTATGGAGCACTTTAAACCTAAAATGAAATTTAATATCATTCCCTGAAATTGTTTCTGATATCTAATATACCTAGGTACAAATTGAACAAAATTAAACAATAAAGTTAAACTAATTTAGGGCTAGAATATCATATAAACCCATAAAAATCAAGACTTCTTAGAAAAAATTAACCAGTATTATAAAATCCTCTTTTCTCAGCCTATTACCCTAGTTCATACTTGATTCAACACATACTAATCAGAGGTGAGGGAGTGAGAGTTGCATTCTCTTGGAATATCATATAATTCAATCCAATTCCAAGGATGTACATTCTCATAAATAGCATCATTTCATCAGAAGAGACCATTTAGCTTTGCTGTTGTCTGATTTGGCGCTTTTTTAGAGGGTACTTTCTCACAAAGAATCTGATCTACTTATTAGAAGATTAGCAAGGGAGTGTATGATGTCTCAAAGGCCGTCAGATATCATTAGAGGCTCCAACAAGTCATAATTAACTTTGTGTTTAAAAAAAGAGAACAACAGGGTCACCAATAACACATTCTGGGCAGGTGGCCAGGGCACTACCATGGGAGTCATGATGTCTAAACATAAATTGAGTAGGCTGGACTTGCAAAGTATACTGATCAGAAGCAAGGCAACTATTAACATGGCAAGGAAAAAGAAATTTCTAATAAAATGAGCAGAAGTCTTGGAAAGACTGGAACATTAGCCTTCAGCTTAATAACTATAGCATATATACTCTCAAATAGACTTGAGCCTATTCAAGAATCAAACCCTACTAAAAGTCAAGAAGCAGTTTGAACTTGAGGGTGGCATAAAATAAGGAGGCGGTGTCCCCTGGGGTCAGCATAAAATTGGCAAAATGGTGAAAGAGACAACAAAAATACAATGAAATTCTTTTTCTTTGGGCCAATTCCTTTGAGATTTTTGGGGCCAAATTTTTAAAAATACCCACCAAACCAAAGGATGTTTTATCTCTACTTCAACTTTTAATAGAAGCAAGCTATATTTTAAGAAGCAACTATACAAAACTCTACATGGAGAGTTTGAAATCACTTTACCTACTTTTTCACAGGACGACTCTGAGCAGTCTCACGTATAACTCAACAAGCTTTGTTTGCAAGTCTTCAAGCCAGGCAAGATGGAGGCAATTATTACTACATGAAAATCATAGAAAATAAAAATTTGCCCCATCTTTTTTCCCCTTGTTTTTGCATTTTTGTGTCTTGAGGAGAAGGAGAAGGGCGTAGTTTTTCCTTTCTCTGTCTTTCCTCTGCACCCCCTTAATCTAATCTTTGTATTTGACTGTTTGTTTACTACTCTACTCCTTCCTGATCTTTCTTCTTGACTAAGTTCATGTTATATTATTATCATGGAGAATTGGGTCCCATTAATGCACACATTTTTTTCCCTTTATTTTGGCAAGATGACCATACCAGAGAGCAGCATTGAAAAACAAAGAGACTTATTATTTTGAGAATAATTGTTGTAAGTATTTTGCATATTAGGAAAAAAAAAAGCCTTGGACTCAGAGGTTGGTATAAAAAATTCAAGGATCATTTGTAGTTTTTCACTGGAGAAAAAAACCTTCTCTAACCAACAGCATCTCTCTCTCTCTTCTTTAAACTTATTTTTTAATGAAGATCTCAACATATACAAAAGTACAGCAAATCTGCATGAAGCCCTATGTACCTACCATTCAGCCTCAACAATCCTCCACTCAAGGTTAATATTGTTTCATCCCTACCATCACCCTCTCCTCTTTATTTCATAATTCTGAAATCCCAGATCTCAAATCATACGTTCCATAAATATTTTGGAAGAATATTTTATTTTAGTATCAAGGTAACATATGATATTTAACCACAGATTACCTATATATTTCCACTATTTTGTAAAATAATTAATTGTAATTGCATGCAAATACACAAATTGATATCCTCCTTAATGAATAAAATGTAATAAGTCATATAAAATAATCAAGTATATGTACAGGATAAATGAAAGACCTGCTTGAATAAGGACAGTGATTTCTGTGTAAAGCTGATAGAAGTCTCTTAATCTGCCTGTACTTTTGTCTACTTTTTAATGCTTATAGCAGGAAGCATCACTTAATACATATTAACATTTGGGGCATCATTCAATGAAGGAGGATTTAACTTTATGTGGCAAATTATCTCACATTTTAACTTAACACTGAATCTGTGATTCAAATGGTAGAAAAAATAGAGTTTACAGCCAAGTTTACATAAAGTAAATATAGAAAACTCAAACACATCATTAAAAAGTCAATGTTATTGTGAAGTATTTTCCTCTACCCTAGAAAAGTATAATACAATTGTGTTTATTTTACTTATGACAAATTGTTCACATAAATTTTTATTAGGGGATTCAAAAATGTTTTAGTCCCTGGAACAATAGCTTGAAATCAGAAATAATAAAAAAAAAAAATCAAAGACCCTTATTTGCAAATATAAAACAATTATGAAGAAAGCAAATGAATGATATGTCTTGAAATATACTAATAAAAACAGAATGAAGGTAAAGCTAATCAAAGTACAGTAGTTTCACTCAGACATGCTGTAAATGCTCCTGTTTTATCATGTAAAAATTAGAGATTATCAGAGAGCAATAAAGATCTCCATTTTCCTTGTGAAATAATACAGCAGGTAAAGAAATCCATCAAATTACAAGAAAGAAAGAGAAGAAAGACATAAAAACTACATAAAAGCCAGAGAACAATTAACAAAATGGCAATAAGTAAATACCTATCAATAATTAATTTAAATGTAAATGGACTAAATTTTCCATTCAAAAAACAGAATGTCTAAATGGGTTAAAAAATAAGACCCATCTACATGTTGCCTACAAGAGACTACAGAAATGAGGAATGAGGACACACACAGACTGAAAGTGAAAGGATAAAGAAAGATATTACATGTGAATGAGAATGAAAAGAAAGTTAGGGTAGCTATACTCATATCAGACAAAAGAAACTTTAAAAGAAAGACTGTTATAAAAGATAAAGAAAAACACCACATAGTGATAAAGGAATCAATCCAGCAAGAAGATATAACATTTATAAATACATATGCATCTAGCATAGGATCATCAAAATCTATAAAGCAAATATAAAGAGACATAAAGGGAGAAACTGGCAACAATACAATAAAAGTTGAGAACTTTAAAACCCACTTATATCACTGGATAGATCATCTAGATAGAAAAAAATCATTAGACCAATAGACTTAATAGATTATAGAACATTCCATCCAAACGCAGCAGAATTCTTCTCAAGTGCACTTGGAACATTCTCCAGGATATATCACATGTTAGACTACAAAACAATCTCAATATATTCAATAAGACTGAAATCATATCAAGCATGTTTTCTAACCACATATTAGAAATCAATTGTAAGAAGAAAACTGGGGAAAATGGGGAGAATAAACAGCATGCTACTGAATAACCAATGGGTCACTGAAGAAATCAAAAGAGAAATAAAAAGAATACCTAGGGACAAATAAAAACAGAAATATGACATACTAAAATCCATGAAATGCAGCAAAAGCATTTCTAAGGAGGAATCTCATAGCAAAACAGGTCAACATTAAGAAAAAAAAATCTCAAACAATCAACTTTAAACCTAAAAGAAATAGAAGAGAACAAAAAACAGAGTTAGTAAAAGGAAGAAATAATAAAGGTAGGAAAAAAATTAAATAGAGACTAAAAAGAAAATAAAAAAGATCAATGGAACTAAGAGTTATTTTTTTAATTTTATTTTATTATGTTATGTTAATCACCATACATTACATCATTAGTTTTTGATGTAGTGTTCTATGATTCATTGTTTGTGTATAATGCCCAGTGCTCCATGCAGTACATGTCCTCTTTAATACCCATCACCAGGCTAACCCATCCCCCGACTCGCCCCTCTAGAACCCCCAGTTTGTTTCTCAGAGTCCATAGAGTTTCATGGTTCATCTACCCCTCCAATTTCCCCCCCTTCATTTTTCCCTTCTTACTAACTTTTTTTTTTTTTTTTAACATATAACATATTATTTGTTTCAGAGGTACAGGTCTGTGATTCACTGTTTCTTTTTTTTTTTTTTAAGATAACAACTATAAAATTCTCATGAAAGATTGAGGAAGACACAAAGAAATGGAAAAACGTTCCATGCTCATGGATTGGAAGAACAAATATTGTGAAGATATCAATGCTACCTAGAGCAACCTACACATTCAGTGTAATCCCTATCAAAATACCATCAATTTTTTTCAAAGAAATGGAACAAATAATCCTAAAATATTTATGGAATCAGAAAAGACCCCAAATAGCCAGAGGAATGTTGAAAAAGAAAAGCAAAGCTGGTGGCATCACAATTCCAGACTTCAAGCTCTATTACAAAGCTGTCATCATCAAGACAGTAAGGTACTGGCACAAAAACAGACACATAGATCAATGGAACAGAATAAAGAGCCCAGAAATGGGCCCTCAACTCTATGGTCAACTAATCTTCAACAAAGCAGGAAAGATTGTCCAATGGAAAAAAGACAATCTCTTCAACAAATAGTGTTGGGAAAATTGGAGAGCCACATGCAGAAGAATGGAACTGGACCATTGCCTTACACCACACAGAAAAATAGACTCAAAATGGTTGAAAGACCTAATGTGAGACCAAGAGTCCATCAAAATCTTAAAGGAGAACACAGGCAGGAACCTCTTCGACCTCAGCCACAACAACTTCTTCCTAGAAACATTGCCAAAGGCAAGGGAAGCAAGGGCAAAAATGGGGATCTATTGGGACTTCATCAAGATAAAAAGCTTTTGGGGGTGCCTGGGTGGCTCAGTCATTAGAAGTCTGCCTTCAGCTCAGGTCATAATCCCAGGGTCCTGGGATCAAGCCCCACAGAGGGCTCTCTGCTCAAGTGGGAAACCTGCTTCTCCCTCTCCCACTCTCCCTGCTTGTGTTCCCTCTCTCTCTGTGTCTCTCTCTGTCAAATAAATAAATAAAATCTTTAAAAAAAAAAAGATAAGAAGCTTTTACACAGCAAAAGAAATAGTCAACAAAACCAAAAGACAACCGACAGAATGGGAGAAGATATTTGCAAATGGCATATCAGATAAAGGGCTAGTATCCAAAATCTATAAAGAACTTATTAAACTCAACACCCAAAGAACAAATGCCCCAATCAAGAAATGGGCAGAAGACATGAAAGACGTTTTTCCAAAGAAGACATCCAAATGGCTAACAGACACATGAAAAAGTGCTCAACATCGCTCGGCATCAAGGAAATCCAAATCAAAACCTCAATGAGATACCACCTCACACCAGTCAGAATGGCTAAAATTAACAAGTCAGGAAATGACAGATGTTGGTGGGGATGCCAAGAAAGGGGAACCCTCCTACACTCTTCGTGGGAAGGCAAGTTGGTGCAGCCACTCTGGAAAACAGTATGGAGGTTCCTCAAAAAGTTGAAAATATGGGGTGCCTGGGTGGCTCAGTCATTAAGTGTCTGCCTTTGGCTCGGGTCATGATCCCAGGGTCTTGGGATCGAGCCCCATATCGGGCTCCCTGCTCTGCGGGAAGCCTGCTTCTCTCTCTCCCACTCCCCCTGCTTGTGTTCCCTCTCTCGCTGTGTCTTTCTCTGTCAAATAAATAAATAAAATCTTAAAAAAAAAAAAAAAGTTGAAAATAGAGCTACCATACGACATAACAATTGCAATACTCAGTATTTACCCCAAAGATACAAATGTAGGGATCCAAAGGGGTACGTGCACCCAGATGTTTATAAAAGCAATGTCCACGATAGCCAAACTATGGAAAGAGCCAAGATGTCCACCGACAGATGAATGGATAAAGAAGAATGGAATATTATGCAGCCACCAAAGGAATGAAATCTTGCCATTTGCAATGACGTGGATGTAACTGGAGGGTATTATGCTGAGCAAAATAAGTCAATCAGAGAAAGACATGTATCATATGACCTCACTGATATGAGGAATTCTTAATCTCAGGAAACAAACTGAGGATTGCTGGAGTGGTGGGAGGTGGGTGGGATAGGGTGACTGGGTGATAGATACTGGGGAGGGTATGTGCTCTGGTAAACGCTGTGAATTGTGTAAGACTGTTGAATCATAGACCTGTACCTTTGAAACAAATAATACATTATATGTTAAAAAAAAAAAAAAAGAAGATAGCAGGAAGGGAAAAAGGAAGGGGGGGAAATCGGAGGGGGAGACGAACCATGAGAGACTATGGACTCTGAGAAACAAACTGAGGGTTCTAGAGGGGAGGGAGGTGGGGGATGGGTATTAAAGAGGGCATGTACTGCATGGAGCACTGGATGTTATACACAAACAATAAATCATGGAACACTACATCAAAAACTAATGATGTAATATATGGTGATTAACATAACATAATAAAAAATAAATAAATAAATAAAAATAATTTAAAAAGTAAAAACATATACAAAATTAACAAGTCTTTAGCTAGAATCACCAAGAATAAAAGAGAGCGCAAATAAATAAAATCTAAAATGAAAGAGAAGTGACAACTGATATGACAGAATTATAATCATAAGAAACTACTGTAGAGTTATAAGCCAATAAACAGAACAACCTTGAGAAAATGGATAAATTCCAAAAAATATATGATCTTCTAAGACTGAATCATAAAAAAATAGAAAATTGAAGCAGTAATAAAAAATCTGGGGGTGCCTGGATGGTTCAGTTATCAAGTGTCTGCCTTCAGCTCAGGTCATGATCCCTAGGATGGAGCCCTGCATCAGGATCCCTGCTCAGCAGGAAGTCTGCTTCTCCCTCTCTCACTCCCCCTGCTTGTGTTCTCTCTCTCACTGTCCTCTCTCTCTCTCTCTGTCAAATAAATAAATAAAATCTTTTAAATAAAAACTAAAAATGTGTTTTAAAAAATCTCCCAATGAACAAAAGTCCAAGACAAGATAATTTCACTCATGAATTCTACCAAACATTCAAATAAATTATAATACACATCCTTCTTAAAAAATTCCAAACAATTGGGTGCCTGGGTGGCTCAGTTGGTTAAGCGACTGCCTTCGGCTCAGGTCATCATCCTGGAGTCCCGGGATCGAGTCCCGCATCAGGCTCCCTGCTCGGCAGGGAGTCTGCTTCTCCCTCTGACCCTCCTCCCTCTCATGCTCTCTGTCTCTCATTCTCTCTCTCTCTCAAATAAATAAATAAATAAAATCTTAAAAAAAAAAAAATTCCAAACAATTGAAGAGGAGGAGAACACTTCCAAACTTGTTTATGAGGCCAGCATTACTCTGATATAGAAATCAGGTAAGGAAATCACAAAAACGGTCAACTCCACACCAATATCCTTGATGAACATAGATGCAAAATTCCTCACAAAATATTGGCCAAATTCAACAATAAATTAAAAAGGATCACACACCATGAATCAGTGGGATTTATTTCAGGGATGAAAGGAAGTTTCAGTTAATGTGATACACCACACTAACAAAATAAAAAATAAAAATGATATGATTATCTCAATGGATCCAAAAAAAATAATTTGATAGAATTCAACATTTGCTTATGATAAAAACTTACAAAAAAGTGGGTATAGAGAAAACATACTTCAACACAATAAAGGCCATTTATTACAAACCCACTGCTGACATCATACTCAGTGATGAATAGCTGAACCATTTTCCCTTAAGACCAGGACCAAAGATATTCATGCTTTTATTCAACATAGAATTGGAAGCCCTAGCCATAGCAGTAAGGCAAGAAAAGGAAAAAAAAGTCATCCAAAATGGTAAGGAAGAAACAAAGCTGTCACTATTTGCAGATGACATTATGCTATATTGAGAAATCCTAAAGTCTCCACCTAAAAACTGTTAGAACTAATAAATTCAGTAAAATTGCAGGATATAAAAATCAATACACAGAATTCTGTGATATTTGCACACTAATATGAGCTATCAGAAAGAAAAATTAACAAAACAATATTAGTTATAATTGCATCAAAAAGAATAAAATACATAGGAATAAATTTAATCAAGGATTTGAAAAACCTATACACTAAAAACTATAAGAAACCAATATAAGAAATTGAAAAAAACACAAATAAATGGAAAGATATTCCATGCTCATGAATTGGAAGAATTGATATTGTTAAAATGTCCATATTATCCAAGGCAATTTACAGATTCAATGCAATCACTATCAAAATTTCAATGGCATATTTTTTAAAGAAGTAGAACAAATAACTCTAAAATTGGGTGGAACCACAGAAGATCCCAGGTAGCCAAAACAATGCTGAGAGAGAGGAACAAAGCTGGAAGTATCATGTTCCCAGATTTCAAACTATATTACAAAGCTATAATAATCAAAACAGGGATACGTTGGTGGCTCAGTCCATTAAGAATCTGCCTTCAGCTCAGATCATGATCTCAGGATCCTGGGATCGAGTCCTGTGTCAGGCTCCCTGCTCAGAGGGGAGCCTGCTTCTCCCTCTCACTCTGCCTCTCCCCTCCATTTGTTCTCTCTCTCAAATAAATTTACAAAATCTAAAAAAATAATAATTATCTGTACCTCTTAAACAAATAATACATTATATGTTAAAAAAAAGAAGAAGATAGTAGGAAGGGTAAAATGAAGGGGGGGAATCAGAGGGGGAGACGAACCATGAGAGACGATGGACTCTGAGAAACAAACTGAGGGTTCTAGAGGGGAGGGGGTTGGGGGGACGGGTTAGCTTGGTGATGGGTATTAAAGAGGGCACGTATTGCATAGAGCACTGGGTGTTCTACACAAACGAGTCATGGAACACTACATCAAAAACTAATGATGTAATGTATGGTGATTAACTAACAATAAATTTTTTTAAAAATCAAAAAAGTAGGGTGCCTGGGTGGCTCAGTTGGTTAAGGAACTGCCTTCGGCTCAAGTCATGATCCTGGAGTCCTGGGATCGAGTCCCGCATCGGGCTCCCTGCTCGCCAGGGAGTCTGCTTCTCCCTCTGACTCTCCTCCCTCTCATGCTCTCTGTCTCTCATTCTTTCTCTCTCAAATAAATAAATAAAATCTTTAAAAAAATCAAAAAAGTATGGTATTAGCATAGAAACAGACACACAGATCAATGGAACAGAATTGAGAGCCAGAAATAAACCCACACATATATAGACAACTAATTAATGACAAAGAAGCCAAGAACACACAATAGAGAAATGTCAGTCTCTTCAATAAATGATGCTGGGAGGGATGGCTGGGTGGCTTGGTCCATTGATCATCTGCCTTTGGCTCAGGTCATGATCCCAGGGTCCTGGAATCGAGTCCCACATTGGGCTCCTTGCTCAGTGGGGAGCCTGCTCCTCCCTCTGCCTGCTGCTCTCCCCTGCTTGTGCTCTCTCTGTCTCTCTCTCTGACAAATAAATAAATAAAATCTTTAAAAAAATAAATAAATGATGCTGGGAAAACTGAAATGCTACATGCAAAAGAATGAAACTATACCACTGTCTTACAACATACATAACAGTACCTCAAAATGCATTAAATACTTGAATGTAAGTCCTGAAACCATAAATTCCAGAAGAAAATATAGGCAGTTAAGTTCCTGGACATAGGTCTTAGTGGTGTGTTTGTGGATTTGATGTCAAAGGCAAGGGAAACAAAAGCAAAAATAAAAAAATGAGCTACATCAAACTAAAAAAAGCTTCTTCACAGCAAAGGAAACCATTATCAAAATGAAAAGGCAACCTACTCAATGAGAGAATATATTTGCAAATTATATATCTGATAAGAGGTTAATATCCAAAATATATAAAGAACTCATACAACTCAACAACAACAAAAAACAAACCACCCAATTATAAAATGGAGAGAGATTGTGACCAATTTTCCAAAGAAGACATACACATGGCCAATAGGCCCATGAAAAGATGATTGTTAGGTAAATTCAAATAAAAGCCACAATGAGATATTGTCTACTACCTGTTAGAATGGCCAGTAGCAAAGAGACAAGAAATGATAGGCTTTGGAAAGGATGTGTAGAAAAAGGAACTTTTTTCACAGTTGGTGGAAATGTAAATTGGTACAGCTACTATGGAAAATGGTATAGAGGTTCCTCAAAAATTAAGAATAGATCTTTTATACAATCCAGTTATTCAACCCTGGGTATGTATGTGAAGAATACAAAACACTAATTTGAAAAGATATATGCACCCCATGTTCATTTTAGCATTATTTATAATAACCATGATACAGCAACAATGTCAGTGTCCATCAATAGATGAGGGCATAACTAGGATATGGTGCGTGCCGACACACACACGCACACTGGAATATTACTCAACCCTAAAGAAGAATGAAATATTGCTATTTGTGACAACATGGTTAAAACTTGAGGATATTATGCTGGTAAAATAAGTGAGATAGAGAAAGACAAATACTGCATGACTTCACTTATATGTGGATTCTAACAAAACAAACAAGAAAACAACTAAAACAATAAAAACTCACAGACACAGAGAACAGGTTGATGGTTATCAGAGGGGAAGGGTTTTGGGGTTTAGGGGGTGGATTAAATGAGGGAAGGGGATCAATTTTATGGTGACAGATGGTAACTAGACTTTTGCTGATGATCGCTTTGTAGTGTATCAGATGTTGAATTATAATAGTTGTACACCTGAAATTTATATCATGTCATATACTAATTTCACCTTAATTTAAAAAAAATTGAGTCAATGTCATTAGGAAAAATACATAATGCTAATAAAACAAAGGTAAAAATAATTTTAAGATTATATTTTGCATTGTTTTAATATTGAGCATGTTGTATTAACAGTTCCTAAGTTATTTTATTACATACATACATACATACATACATACTAACATATTCAAATCATTAAAGAAAAAAATGGGATGTCTTCTCTCCCAGATCTTATTATATTGATGGTGCAGTTTTCTGGTTTTCTAATCTTCTCTGAAGTTACTGGACCTACAAGCCTGGAGGATGCAGAAAGAACGTGTGCCAAGACAGAGAACCCCAATGACAGTAGAAACCCAAAGGATACTCAGAGAGTTAACTATCTGGCAGAAGATATACATTAGCAATGAATTCTGTATTTGTTTTCATCATATCTTATTCTTAGAGAGATTAAAGACTACTTTTCATTAGTGACATTTTATACCAAAAAGTAAAGAATTGCTTGGATCTTTATATGGTAACTCATTCTTAAAATGTCTTTCAGAGGATACTATATTTTTTCTTTTGCTTTATTTTATTTTCATCAAGTGTGTTGGACGCAAATTACAAAAGGTAAAAAATAAAGGAAATCAGAGGCAGTGTTCTAGATGACACATTATGAAATCTTGACATTTAACTGTAAGGTAATATCTTAAATTGAATCCCACCTCTTAAAAAAAAATAGGGCGCCTGGGTGGCTCAGCCGGTTAAGCGTCTGCCTTTGGCTCAGGTCATGATCCCAGGGTCCTGGGATCGAGCCCTGCTTCGGGCTCCCTGCTCCGCAGGAAGCCTGCTTCTCCCTCTCCCACTCCCCCTGCTCGTGTTCCCTCTCTCGCTGTGTCTCTCTCTGTCAAATAAATAAATAAAATCTTAAAAAAAAAAAGAACAGAGAACAAACAACAATGACAAAACTATATTAAAATGATAATACTGGATAATTGGAGAAATTTGGACATGAGTATTTCATCAGATAAGAGTTCTGCAATATCTTTAACATTTTGTGCGTGATAACTTTGTTGCAATTATGTAGGAGAATTTATTTCCCCTCTGAGGAGAAACATGTTAAATTTTTAGGGTTAAAATTTAAAGGTGTTTACAGCTTATATTTAAATGGTTAGCAAAATAAAACAAAATATATGTATATATGAAAGAGAGAAAGCAGAAAAATGTGGCAAATATTCTTGTAACTGTTCTGTAAATTTAATATTCTTAAAATAAAATTTAGGAAAAAATAAAACAGGGTATACCTGGCAACTTGATGCATTGATTTAATATTATTAATAATTAATTAACATAACATTAATTATTCATTTCCATGCATTCATTCAATCTAATACCTGATGCATCAATAAGAAAGAGAAATATATTGTTACATGTAAACAAACACACACAGATACATACACACAAACACGCAAAGGGATGAATTTCACACAAATCAGCTTGAGCAAAAAAAAAACCACACACTAAATAGTACAGACTATATGATTTCAATTATACACATTTCTAAAAGAGACACAAATATTGTTCAGAGTAATCAGTTTAGTGGTAACTTTAGGATATAAATATTGGTAAAAATAAATAAAATATATACCTATTTATGGAATTGAAGAATATTCCTTTGTCATTAAAAGTATGTTGCTAGTAAAAGTTAGTAATAGGGATTTTAACCAAGAACTATAGTGGGAATATGCAGAAATAATATAAAGAGAAATACATAAAATGATCTTATACAGAGACCTCAATATTCACGAGCATGTGAAAGAAATATCAAATAATTCAATATGGGATTTGGGAGAAAAAATGTCAAATATGGACAAGATGCCAGCAGAACAGAGATATTTAAAGAGAGAAACAGAGTTCATAAAGCTACATTTCTAAAACTTATCAGACTCATGCATCTTCTCTCTAGTATTATTTTCTACTTTATCTCTGCCCTCAACAATTTAAGTGTTATAAATATTTCCTAGGGAGCGTCTATTTTTTACATACTTAGATATCACTTCATTGCTCTTTGAATGTCTGTTTATGCTTTTTCAGGGGATGGTTAAGGGGATTATGTAGGGACAGACAAGAGAATGTTCATGAATGCCTTAAAGTGATTTATAAATATGAAATGCTAAGAAACTGCAATCCTGCTAGGCTATTACGTGATTTTATTTTATAAAAGTTGAAAAAATGGTGACACTTAAAAATATTCTGAGAAAATTAATTAACTCAAGGTTAAATGCCACAATGAGATTGCTTTGTCTATGCACCCTATATACACACTTTTATAAGCGGTAGGATTTTGAGGCATTATTTGGTATATAAAATAATACTTCTGCTTAATATCATGTGGTACTTTTCTTTGATTAAACACTTCCTACACATTTGATGAAGAACATAGGGAACCTCTATTACTTAGGTGTCTTTCATTTGTCCTGTACAGGAGGCTTATTCCTGCTAGGGAGATTAGCTGTGCATGGTTTGGTTCACTTCCATAGTGGGAGCCATAAATCCATCAAAACACATAAAAGAGACGGATGGCCTCCTAATTAAAGCTTGAATTTATGGTAGAGACAGTCTTCTCAGGGAAATTCTTCGTGAAGCAATAGAGTAAGAAATGCTTATTTTTATCTATTAAAAGGTTGTTACGTTTATTTTGAAAGCATAAAATGAAGATATAAGGAACATGCATGTAGTTACTATATGAACTCTATTACAAGCTGGTAACAAAGGTATGATATTTGGCACAGAGAAGTGGGTCGTTAAAGAACTGTAAGAATTGCTGTTTATAAAAATGTTGGTGCAAAGGTCATCCAAATGATAAATGGGGGAGTGTTACCACTGACAGAACACTGATGCCAATTTAGATGTGAGTGGAAGCACTGGTACTGCAAGAGACTTTCAGAGCTCAGCAAGGCTCCTTTTCAAAAAATAAAATATTGATTTGTATTAAACAGAGATGAGGTAGGATATCCATAGTGATATTTTCCCCCTTTTTCCCTCAGGAATAGTCTCAATGATGTGGATGGAGCTAGAGAGGATTGTGCTAAGAGAAATAAGTCAGTCAGAGAAAGACATATACCATATGATTTCACTCATATATGGAATTTAGGAAAAAAAAAAAAAAACAGATGAACTTGGGGAGTGGGGAGAAAAGAGGGAGGCAGACCATCTAAGAGACTCTTAATTATAGAGAACAAACTGAGGGTTGCTGGAGGGGAGGTGGGTGAGGGGATGGGGTAAATGGGTGATGGGGGTTAAGGAGGGCACATTTTATGTTGAGCACTGGGTGTTGTATGGAAGTGATGAATCACTAAATTCTATTCCTGAAACTAATACTACACTGTATGTTAATTAACTAGAATATAAATGAAAGCTTGAAACTAGGAAAAAAAATAGTCTCAGACTCACTTCAATTTCCCTTCCTTTCTAAAAAAAAAATACTTTATTTTATTTATTTTTATTGAAGTATAATTGATACTCAATATCCCATCAGTTTCAGGTGTACATCGTAGTGATTCCTAATTTTTATACTTTATGAAATGATCCCCATGATCATTCTAGTTACCATCTGTCACCATAGAGAGTTATAATATTATTGACTGTATTCCTTATGCTATACATTACATCCTCCCACTTATTTGTTTTATAAATGGAATTTCACTCTTCCCGGATGTATAATACGACACTCAACAAAATAATACTTAAAAATGGAAAGTAAGAAAATAAATTCTTGTATAACTGGCAGTTGGCTGTAACATCCTGCAGCCAAGATTAAATATCAGTTCAACAGATGTGTGTTTAAAGGAAACTGCACTGTGTGAGGTATCACAGAATAAAAACCTTAGAAATAAATAGACATATGTTATTTGAACTCCAAAGAAAGTGAAAAAATATCCACAGGTATAGATATTTTAAAAAGCCGATTTGTACTCTCTTACCAATCCATTTGTGATGACTACCATCAAAGGCCCTCCATATTCTCCCATAAAACATTTTTTTTTAAATGTAAACAGAGAAAGAAAGAAAATGGGTTAAAATCGGCATCATAGGCAATTATTAAACTTACTCTCCAAGGTTAACTATTTAACTTTTAATATTCTGGAAAACATAACTTGAGTTAATCTAAACTAATCCAGTACAAAGTACCAAAATGCAGTCTCCTTAAAATATGCATTTCTTAAATTATCAGAATAGGCAAGAACATAAGTAACTAAAATCATTGAAGGGGAATTTTCCAGGATGCCTATTTATAGAGCTTCTGCTGTGTTATTCTTTCATTTAAGATATTTTTTTCATAACACAATATTTATAGTTAATTGTTACTAATATATTATTCAATTTGCAAAAAAATGAAATGTTTATACAAATTTTAGTCATCTATATTTGTAAATTTCTGTTTATTTTGAAAAAAATCTGTGTTAAATTCTTTTTTTAATAATACATTTTAACATTTTGAAACTAATTCTATAAAAGTTGTTCATTATAGCAACTTTAAAATAAGTATCAACTTATTTGGCAAGAGAATATAGTAACAAGATTAAAAGAAAACTAATGTGTTTCTATGTGACTTCAGGACAATTTGGTCATCAGATTGCATTCCTTAAGTTTATACAATTTTTGGTTGTCAATGATACCTCAGCAAAGCTGGGAAGATAAAAAAGAGAAGAATATGAGGGCTCGCTCTCTCCCTCTCTTTCTCTTTCTCTCTCTCTGCTCTCCACCATGTAGGATGCAGGGAGAAGGCCAACTGCAAACCAGAAAAGTCCCACCAGATACCTGATCAGCCGGCACCATGATCTTGGACTTCCCAGCATTTCAGAACTGTTAGGAATAAATGTTGCTTGAGGAAAAAAAAAATAACATATCAAAAACAAAAACAAAACAAAACAAGACAAACAACAACAACAACAATAAAAAAACAAAACAAAAAAACCCCCAAAACCCCAAAAAACAAAAAGAAGAATAAATACTATCATTAGGTGTGGACAAAAGTACTACAAAAGATTGGGAAGGGTGGTTGTCAGGGACTGGGGGGACCAGGAATGGGCAATTATCATTAATGGGTATGGAGTGTCAGTTTTGGAAGATGAAAGGAGTTCTGGAGATGAATGGTGGTGATAGTAACACACAATGTGAATGCAAGTAATACCGTTGATGTACACTTAAAATAATTAAACTGGTAAATTTTATATATATTTTACTACAATTGAAAAAAGAAAAGAAAAAAAATATGAGTTCATCCAAGACATATTTTGTTTGTTTATTTTTTTTGTTTTTCTTGTTGTTGTTGTTACCATGTAAAAATAAATCAGGTTGCCTATTTTCATTTTTCATTCATTAAATGATAAATTAATTGACTAATCTGAAAATATCAGTGTCACTGTTGAATAAATATAATGTGAGGTTCAATTAAAAATGGTCTGAATCTCAGGTACCCATTTGAATTAGTTATCTGTTCATTCCTGTGTTTGATGGTTCATAATTTATGGTGACTTCTGTTAATTAAAGGACATAGTACCCTACATAAAACATCTTTTACATTTTGTTGTGCTCTCAGCTTTAAAGGAAAAACATATTTTTGAACAAAGCCAGTTGTAGATCTCATGTCTGAGAAAGGCTATGCAACTTAATTGTTCCCATGAGAGACCACTGGTTATTTGAGAGAGATGCCTATGTTCAAATGCTTTAAAAGTGAAGGTACATCTGTCAAGTTTAACACATATTTTTAAAAAGAATAGAAATCGTATAAATGAAAAAGATCAATTTCTGTTAGTGGCACTGGTTTAATTACTGTGAATCTGGCCAGTACAGCTTATTGACAGTTACAATATAGAGACAAGTGAATTCTTTGAATGTCTATTATTTCTAAAACTGAACTTTTGAATTTTCATTTTCATAATCTGAAAGTAAGACATGACCCAGAAATATTTTGTAATTTAGAGACATAATTTATTTGTCAAATATAACCTTTACATATTTTATGCTTGATAACATTAACAGCTCTCATGATAATCACGTTTAGTGTAATTGATTCACCTTTGCTTTGAAAGTGTTGTTAGTATTAACTAGCATTGATTAGAGATACATATGTATGTCTGTGGTCTGTATGTATGGGTATGTTGGGGGGCATCCCTGTCCATAGAAGTGAATTTACCATAATTCTTGATCAAAACACACTCATCATATGTCTACGCATAATCTGCTTTATTGTTAGTTATTTTAAGGATGCAATAAGAACCTATAAAACCACTCACACCCACACCAACACCCACAAGCTAAGGCCTTGGGGTGGGGTAAATTTATACACAAGTCTCCATTCTATTCCCTGCATCCTCATCCCATCCTAACTTTGATAAGATCATTTTCTGAAAGGTGATACTAATAATCTTACTTTTTTAAAATGAAATTTATAGCATCCACACATATACTAACAATGTAAATTTTTCCCTTTTGAATTATTTTAGCTTTTTAAATGAGATGATCATATATACAACAATGTAGCTTTAAAATTATTTTTCTATAAATTATTCATCTTAACTATATGATACAGCATGACAATAATATACCATATTTTTATCTTTTTTTTTACTTTCTTTTTTTAATTTAATTTAATTTTATTATGTTATGTTAGTCACCATACATCATTAGTTTTTGACGTAGTGATCCATGATTTATTGTTTTTGTATAACACCCAGTGCTCCACGCAGTACGTGCCCTCCTTAATACCCATCACCGGGCTAACCCATTCCCCCACGCCACCCCCCAAAACCCTAAGTTTGTTTCTCGAAGTCCATAGTCTCACATGGTTTGTCTCCCTGTTCTATTTCCCCCTCTTCATTTTTCCCTTCCTTCTCTTAATATCCTCCATGCTATTCCTTATGTTCCACAAATAAGTGAAACCATATGATCATTGACTTTCTCTGCTTGACTTATTTCACTTAGCATAATCTCCTCCAGTCTCATCCAATTTAAACATCCACTGTCTTATTTATAAGTATATGTTTTATTCAGGCTTTACCTATTTTAAAAATTGCTCCCTTGAACTTTCTTATATGTTTCTTGTTAAACTTGAAAATAAATTTCTTTTAGAGACAGGCTTAAGATAGTCTTTAGAGATACACAGTATGTGATTCTATTTTAGAAATTATTGCCAATCTGTTTCTACAAACAATTTATAAAATAGGTCACTAGATGATAGATGATAGATGATAGATAGGTGATAGAAAAAAGAGTGATCATATAATTTATTTTTGAAATAGACACTTTTGTGAGTGGAAGGGTCTCTGTTATTAATTAGATTATTAGTAACAATAATTATTATTAGTGTTCCACTCCAACAGGTGTAAACTTGGAATGTCCTAAAAACAAATAATAAAACTCACAGCAAAACATGTAAGCAACAATGACAAAAATAATAGAACCCCAGGAAAGCATATAAGCAACAACGATAAAAACAAATAAATATAAAACCCACAGCAAAACATATAAGCAACAATGGCTCTGTTATTAATTAGATTATTAGCAACAATAATAATTATTATTAGTGTTCCACTCCAAGAGGTATAAACTTGGGATGTCCTAAAAAAGAAACAAATAATAAAACCCACAGCAAAACATATAAGCAACAATGACAAAAACTGCAATTAAGTTAATTTTGGACTTGCCCCACCATGTTTGTGTAATGTCCTCAAACATAAGCTTTATATCATTTAAGTGTTTTTAAGGGTTTTTTTTAATAATGATTTTTTTTAAAGATTTTATTTATTTATTTGACAGAGAAAGACACAGCGAGAGAGGGAACACAAACGGGGAGTGGGAGAGGGAGAAGCAGACTCCCCGCCGAGCAGGGAGCCCGATGCGGGACTCAATCCAGGGACTCCAGGATCATGACCTGAGCCGAAGGCAGTCGCTTAACCAACTGAGCCACCCAGGCGCCCATGTTTTTAAGGTTTTAAGATAACAATAACTCAAATTTCAAGCAAGGATATTCAGATTATTATATGAATGCATCATCACCAGATCTTTAAATCTTTATTCATTCATGTATTTAACATGATGATAAAAATTAACTACTAGTTTGATCATTTTTTACCACTTGTTGTTGTAAACAATAATTCTAACGGAATTCCAGAAGAGTATTCAATATAGGGAAAATACATGAAAATATAAATGAAACATTTCATTAAAATTCATGCCTATATTGGTATGATAAGATCTCAATATAATCAATTGGAACAAAACTTTTCTTTTGAATCATTTCTGAATACTTAGAGGGTAAAATTCTTATCTGAACTGAAATGTTAGCACCACCCTTAACACCAGTGGTGTTAATACAGTTGTCTTTTATGTTTCCTCCTATAGACCACTTAGAATTCTTAATTTTTATTTATTTTTTAATTTTTTATTAACATACAATGTATTATTTGTTTCAGGGGTACAGGTCTGTGATCCATCAGTCTTGCACAATTCACAGCACTCACCATAGCACATGCCCTCCCCAATGTCCATCACCCAGCCACCCCCCGCCCCTCCACTCCAGCACCGTCAGTTTGTTTCCTGAGATTAAGAGTCTCTTATGGTTTGTTTCCCTCTCCGGTTCTTTTAATTCTTGGTGTTAAATTTTCAGAAGCATGTCCTTGGGCAAAAGAGATTTGTATTAATTCACAGCCACTGTCGCAAGTAATTTAGTGGTGATGTCAGTGTACTTCCAGTTGCTCTTTGCCAAATAACCAAAAAAGTCCTACCGATAATAAACTATAAAAAGAAGGCAATAAAATTATTAGTTAGGGCTACAAGGAACACTCCATAATTTTCAACAATGTGAAAATATGCTTTTGTATGTAAGGTCTTAAAATCTTAAGTGGAGAATAGGTAGACTGCTAATTGCAGGCTTAGTGTGAATTCCCCAGTACCATTCCTTGATTGTCCTTGTTCTGCTAACCTGGTTTTGTCCATGTCTGTCTGAGTGTCTCTAATCTATCATCTATCATCATCTATCTATTATCTATCTATCATCTATCTATCTATCATCTATCATCATCTATCTATCATCTATCTATCATCTATCTATCTCTTTCCATCTTCTATCATCTATCTATCTAATCTTTCTAGTTTTCAAAATAACAGTCAGCATGGAAAAGTTTTTACATTAACAAAAAATATAGTCAAACTGAGTCCAAATCCTGGCTTTGTCACTTTCAAACTATGGGAGTTGAGCAAGTCACATGAACTATTTCTCAGTTGCCTTGTGTTACTATAATTTCAAAAGACATTTTTTTTTAAGATTTATTTATTTATTTGAGAGAGCGAGAATGAGAGAGAGTACACGAGAGGGGGAGAGGGGGGAGGGCCAGAGAGAGAAGCAGGCTCCCCGCCGAGCAGGGAGCCCGATGCGGGACTTGATCCCAGGACTCCAGGATCATGACCTGAGCCGAAGGCAGTCGCCTTAACCAACTGAGCCACCCAGGCGCCCCAAATTTCAAAAGACATTGTAATAGTGCTTCCCCTATGTGGTTTGAGAGAGGATATTATAAACTAATCTGTAAAAAAGTACTAATGTATTAGCGACTAAAGTTTAGCTATCTATGGATAATACAGTCTGTGTTTATGGTGTGTCATATCTTGTTTTAAGCAATTTATATATTTTAATTTTCATAATTGTGTTGGCATTTAAAAGAACACAGAAGTGACTAAATAGAATTCCAAGACCAGTTTGACTTCAAAGCCAGTGCTCTTAACATCCCTTCTACATAGAACAATAGTAGATTAAGATGCCAGGTTCCATTAAAATCATAAATATAATGTTATAATAAATAATTTTGTACTCTTGAAGTAATGTGGCTTATACGATAGTTCTTACTTGGCCTGGGTGTCTTGTCTGCTCTTAACTGTCTTGAAGTGTTCTTAGTCTTTGTCCATCCAGTGAATTCAACATTCAAAAGAGCTCTGCTTAATGTAATTATTCCCTGGGACTAGTGTAATAGGTCTTCCTTATCCTGAAGCTGTGTATAGAGAGAATCTAAATATCTTTGGCCAGGGAGGAACAGGACCTGCTTAGAGACAGCTAGAATCTGACTGCCATTTTTGCACTGTCAGATCAATTTCTGCTAAATCTTTTAACATTGTCTTTGGAGCAGTATGTCTGAGCAATATAGCTCATTGCCTTCCTGACCAAGGTACAGTAAGCTTGCCTACCTTGCAGTCACAGGATAGTCAAGTTCAAATATATTAACTATGCTAAATTTGTCAATGATGCTTCGCTCTTTTCAAATGAAAGTCATTTGTTTTTCTAACTTAAGAGCATATGAAGAACAGTTATCATCATTAGGTAGAGAACGCTAGCTCTTAGGATATTTCTTAATCAAATTTTATCCCTATTCAGTCTCCCTGTGTCTGCCCCCCAAATATACTGCACACACACACACACACACACACCATAAGGAATTGAACAGTTTCTCCTTGGGTGCCATAATCTTGTATAACAGAAGCTATAGAAAAATAGATACTTTTTTCTTCATGATTTTCTTCTTAGAAATCAAGTAAGGAAGGACCAGAATGTTTATCAGCCACACTTCTAAATAATTAAGCTCTTGATAACAAGACAAAAAATCGGTACTCTCAAAAGTATTTAAAGTGGTCAAATTTGTATTACTTTGGGAATCCACAGAACATTTAAGCATAATGCTTTTTTAAGGGTGCTGGGAGCATTTGTTCCCAATACACATTCATGTACTATCAGAGAAGAGAGAAAGTGGGGACAATCCATTTAAAAAAAATACATATAATAATACATTTTGTTCAAGGAGTCCACTATTTTATTCTTTTGTCTTTTAACAAATATAACCATCAAAAGTATTCAGATGGAAGGTTTTTACAGAATGTCTTTAAGGTCTAAGATGAATTGCATTCTGTAGTTATAAATAAATATGGGGAAATGGTTTATTTCATGTTTTATTGCATATTTATTGTATATTATATATTTACATATTACTTATTATATAATTACATAATATTATATATTATTACATATAAAATATACAAATTAAGCCAAACATTGATTTTAAAGCCTGTTTTTTTAAAATATTTTTATTTATTTGACAGAGAGAGACACAGCGAGAGAGGGAACACAAGCAGGGGGAGTGGGAGAGGGAGAAGCAGGCTTCCCGCTGAGCAGGGAGCCTGATGTCGGGCTAGATCCCAGGCCCCTGGGACCATGACTTGAGCCGAAGGCAGACGCTTAACAACTGAGCCACCCAGGCACCCCAAAGCCTGTTTTTATGGGAGCATTGGTGCTAGAGGAAAAGGGCATGAGAGGAAATAATATATTCATGGTATCCTTTGTAAAATGTTCTTCCACTATAAGAAAACAACACACAAATATGAGAATAACACGACACTGTTGAGAGTCTTGATAATTATCATTAATGACTCAAGAGTTTAAGTCAGAAAACTTCCTACACATGGCCGAGGGAAGATGAATGTAATTGATAACAAAGATTGTTCATTGCTAGATTTTCATAAAATTCCCAGATAAATACTGAGTCTAAATTCATCTCTGCAAACTTGATCAATAACAAAGGTATATCCATTTGTTAAATTCTAGGTCTCTGTATGTGACCTCTAGCACTGTGGAACTACATTTTGACAAGGGAAACAAATACTAATGTTTTAATTCTTGTTTTATTTCTAGGAAGAAACAGGCAATATGGAATGCTAGATGCAATATTTTCGTTAGTTTTCTTGCTTTCTGAATAAACTATCATCTCCATTTTATATCTGTTTGAAATTATGGAAATAAAGTCTTAACAAATTTAGTAAATTTTGCATGTTAGTTTTGTTAAATTTCTATACATGTGTCATGTATTGACTAAAGTATCTTAGATATTTTACTACTATATAAATGGTATACTTAGTATAAGTAACATATACACATATAAACCAATACTTAATAAAAAGATGAGAAATAAGACTATTACTCTTTTCTAAGAATATTGGTTATATCATCAGAGCAAAGCTGTAAATATTTTATTCTTTATTATAATTAGTTAATTTCCACTTTTGTTCTGCTTAAACTCTTATAAATCATAGTAACTGAATTCTTAATTTAAAGGTTTTTTTTCCTTTTAAATAGTTATACTTACTTTTAATATGCTACATAATCTTTTGTAGTATTCTCTTTCTTGAAGATATTCTAATCTTGCTTTTATTTCTTTATAGATTATAAACATAGTTTTCTATATTCTTCTTTATTACATTTTTTATTTTCATTCCATTTTAGTTAACACACAGTGTTATATTAGTTACAGGTGTAAAATATAGTGATTCAACAATTCTATACATCATTACTCAGTGCTCATCATGAGGAGTGTACTCTCAATCCCCTTTATCTATTTCATATTCTGTGTATGATAATTGTAATTTGGAAGCCAGGGCATGACTGTTACTGCTGGTTCTTGATCATAATGTTTTCTTTATTTTATTTTTCCTTGTGTCTCTGGTTATCTTTGACCTGATACCAGCCATTTATCTGAAAAATCATTTGTAGAAATAATTTGAAGTCTGGTAGAAAAGAATCTTCTGCTGAAGAGAATTTACATGTGCTGTTGGTCAGGAGTCCAGCATCTCTCAGGAGTCCATATCCTACTAGACCAGAGTAATTTTAACCCAAATTTAAGAATTAAGATTCCTCACACCTTGTAGAACTACTCAAGCCTGCAAGCCCATGGGAAGACTAACTTCTTTCCCATTCAGTCTTATCCTTAGGATATGGTCTCCTACAGTCCCAGATTTGTGTTTCATATGTAAGTGTGCGTGTATGGTGACTCACAGTCTCCATCCAGGAGTGCACTGGGCTTTGACTTCTGTCCCTCTTAAGTAACTAAGCTGGCTAACTTTCAGCTATTTTACAACTCTATTTTTTCCTTTCAGTAACTACCCTGAGGACGATATTGATTTTTAATGCTAGTCATTTTTCTGGGCTATCATATTTTCCTAAATTTTTGGTTGGCATATATTTCCTTCGTGATCTTTTAAAATTGCAAACATGATTCTCATGCTCACTTATCAGACACATCACTCTACTCTTTTTAGGGAAAGAACTTAAACACCGTAACAATCAAACGTAACAAAGAACATATAAGCACCATCACACACTAGCACCTGTAGCTGCTTATACTTTTTTATTTTTTTTAAGATTTTATTCATTTATTTGAGAGAGAATGAGCTAGAGAGAGCATGAGAGGGGGGAGGGTCAGAGGGAGAAGCAGACTCCCTACCAAGCAGGGAGCCCGATGCGGGACTCGATCCTGGGACTCCAGGATCATGACCTGAGCCGAAGGCAGTGGCTTAACCAACTGAGCCACCCAGGCGCCCTGTAGCTGCTTATACTTTAATCTTAACTCCCACCATTACACAACCTTAAAGTCTACATGGTTACATAAAACTAGTGGAATTTTCCTAAATGGATTCTACCTTTTCTCATTTTAATGTGCTCATGTACTTCTTCCTACCTTGTTTTACCATTTCTCTATCTTTGCTTATTAACTTCTAATAATTTACAGCAGTTTGTATAAGTATTTCATTAGCCTTGTCTATTTATATTTGGAATTTAAATTATTTTCTTATTATTTTATATGAAATTTTAAATGATATTACATATTTTAAAATATGTAGCAAATATTTTTTATCACTTGTATTTTGCAGATATCTTCATTTTTCATTAAAGACATTGTGGTTAATTTCATTAAATCAAATTTTAGAATGTTATCGTTTTGATTTCTAACTTACAAATTTGACACAGGAAGCATAGAAAATATTTTGACATATACTTATGATTTTCTAGTGATCTGAAAAGGTTGTATTTGTTTTCTTTTTTCTTTTTTTATTTTTTTTTAAGATTTTATTTATTTATTTGAGAGAGAGAGAATGAGAGAGAGCACATGAGAGGGGGGAGGGTCAGAGGGAGAGGCAGACTCCCCGCCGAGCAGGGAGCCTGATGTGGGACTCGATCCAGGGACTCCAGGATCATGACCTGAGCCGAAGGCAGTCGCTTAACCAACTGAGCCACCCAGGCGCCCCTTGTTTTCTTTAAGTATGGTTTTCAGTGCACTTACACAGTACATAGAATTCATTTCTAAATGAGTGGTATGAAATGTACATTTTTCAATTTTTTTCTCCAATGGTCAACTGATACACTACACTAATGTTTTCATGACTCTTGCCTTTATAATTCTTCCACATCACATATTTTTCACAATATATTTTAACTTTAAATTTAAAAATGTTTCTTTGATCTTATACTTATTGTCATAAATGAGAAATATCTAGAGAGCAGGCACTTAAAAGTAACATTATATATTCATTTACGGTTTTACTGTTTTGAAAAGATTTCACACTATCGTTCCACGTATTTCTACCAACAATATAATATCCTATTCACTTATGATCCCAAATTAAGATTCAGCACATTAGTTGGCCTGCTTCAAATCTGATATTTTATAAGTTTTGTACCAGGCGTCAAGAATCATGGCCTTTAGTGGAGTCTAATTCACAACTCTTTCCACTTTTCCTGCTATCTGTGTAACAAGAGACTTGCGAATAAATTGATTTGATTAAAAAATATATAGAATACTTTATTTCCACTAACTGCATATGGATATAATAAATAGCAAAATCCTTAAATTTTAATTTCCCTCTATCTCATTCAATGTGATTTCAGTGTGGAGCCCTTATTCATTTGAATGCTATACTTTGGTTTTTATTAGTTTGGAATATCATAACTAGAATGTGACTTTTATTCCACAAAAGGAAAATGAGTACGTAAATGTCCAAACATCATGTGGTTAATAATGGTGAATTTAAAAATAATTACTGACCTATTTTGATAAGGCTGAGTTATTGTTATAGAGCAGAAAGAATAACATTCAATAGAGCAAGCTTTTCCAAATTGCCCTAATTATAGTAAAACTTTAATTTGGTCTAACTACATTATTTATATTATTTTATAAATTTTCCTTTTTTGTAAAAGTGTTCACTTTGGTTTTTTGTATCCTCCATTCTTTTGAAAGTAATCTTACTTTTGTTGGTATTTTGATTTCACATAAATAATTAAGTGTTGTTAGAAACAAATAACTAATAAATATGTTTATGTTTTCCTAGTAAATGCTATGTACTTAAATTTGTGAAGATCTTGGTAAAGTCAAAAATTAATTTTACTATTTTTGATGATAGATGTTCAAGTGTGAATCATAACACTTGTGAAAACATTGTATGTTACACAAAATTAAATTATTTCAAAAGACAAAAATATAAAGTTAAGACTGTCTTATAATATCCAAATGTAACATTTAAAATGTTATTCTTCATCGTTTGGACACATACTCATTTGGAATATAAAAGGACCTTAAGATGTAGGTAGCACTGGCAGTATTCTTTTCTAGTTGCATGAGACCATTTTTCCTCTTTGCTTTCAGTTCATTATTTACTGCTTTCACAAGAGTGAGAATTGCACTTAAGGGATTTAAAAGGATCTCCTATGATTACCTAATCAAACTCTCAGAGAAAGGACCTTACAACACTTCTGTGATGTTAGCTTCTTTCTTAAGGAAGGAAATGTATTAGTTCATTCCATTTAGAAAGACACTTGCTGCTAGAGTACTTTTCTCCATAGTTAATTTCCATCCATTCTCTGTTGTAATAGCCTTTCCACATCTCAGCGCACTAGTGGAACTGGAAAATAGCTGATTAAGATGATGCGACCCTTTTAGTAACTTTGCATATATAAGGAAAGTTGCCATGATACGCATAGCATTCTTCCTTGTAGACTTAATGGTACTAATGTTTTTCTCTACTAGAACCTTTTAAATCATACTGCTCATCTAGTGGTGTGTTCTTCAACTCATCTGGAAATTGTGATAAATAAATGCTCTGGGAGTTTTAAAATAGGGTTTTAAGCCAAACCTTTGCACCTGGAAGCAGTATAGCAAATGAAAGCTACAAACCACACTCCTTCAATCTTTAGCAGTGCCCAGGAATTCTGTCAGAATGAAATTACAGGTTAGAAATACAGTTCAAAATCAGGCAGCGCTTATGGTGGTCTGAATCAGAGGCAGAAATTTCCTGTAGGCCTCAAACATATTTTGTGGTTACATTTGAAATGTCTCCACCTAGATGGGGTTAAATCTAGCAAGGTCGCAACCTGAGAATCAATGATCAGTTTAGTGAGGTCTGTTTAGTACTGCTCACCGTGCTTGACCCCTAAGCCTCATTCCATGTGGGCCACCCCTTCCTCTTCCCATCAGCTCTCAGCTCTTTGAGGTGGACTTGACCTCTTCCGTCACTAGACTTGCAGTTTTCACCTGTTTTTTCCATTCTTTATGCTACTCAGATCTTGATGTTTATTTACCAATATATGGCAGAAAATAATAGATGTGGAAAGATGCAAAACACCTAAATATAGAAACAGTTACATGTTCAAAACTAATCAGAAATGGCATGAAATAAACAAATTGGTGACTAGATGCCAGGGGCTCAGAATCGCTGACATGAGGCCAAGATTACTTATCAACAGCAGTTTCACCAAAACTAGAAAGCCATACCATTGACATTCTCTTCTCCCTGCATTATTTTTTATTATATTTGTTATTATAGTTATTTATTCTTCGTATTTGAGGAATCACATAAGAACTAACGTTGTGACATTATTGGTACTTTAGAATGCACTGGTTCTTTTCTTAACTTATCACCATGACTCCTCTGAGCAATGCTAACCTGTTGCCACTTATACGTTAATCTGAACTCATGTTTTCAAGAAGCAGGGACCATACATACAAGTACTAGAGACAAAAGCAAAGCAAGTGTGTCAACCATTACACAAGCAAGTCAGATGAAGAAATTGGACACCAGTAAAAAAAGACCTTAAAACTGAATAAATTTTTTTCTCAAAAAAAAAAAATATTCTTCACTTCCTTCCCAAAATCTGTAGGTAAAAATTAGTAAACTGAAGTAAGATCACAACAGGTGGCACCCTGAGGAACCAAGCGTGGGGTCTAAAGGCAATAATTAATACTCAATTTTTCTACTTGATAATGTTTTATCTCCTATCCTAGCTTTTCCATAATTATATAAAATGATGTTTAGATTTTAATCAAAAATAAAACCTTGTGCATAATTATTTATTTAATTTTTATATTTATTCATTAATTTTTAATTCTAATTAGTTTTTATTATGTTATGTTAGTCACCATACAGTACATCATTAGTTTTTGATGTAGTGTTCCATGATTCATTGTTTGTGTATAACACCCAGTGCTCCATGCAATATGTGTCCTCCTTAATATCCATCACCAGGCTAACCCATCCCCCCATCCCTCTCCCCTTTAAAACCCTCAATTTGTTTCTCAGAGTCCATTGTCTCTCATGGTTCCTCTGTCTCTCTGATTTCCCCTGCTTCATTTTCCCCTTCCTTCTCCTAATGTCCTCCAAGCTATTCCTTATGTTCCACAAATAAATGATATCACATGGTAATTGTCTTTCTCTGTTTGACTTATTTCACTTAACATAATCTCCTCCAGTTCATCCATGTTGATGCAAATGGTGGGTATTCATCCCTTCTGATGGCTGAGTAATATCCCATTGTATATATGGACCACATCTTCTTTATCCATTCATCTGTTGAGGGGCATCTCGGCTCCTTCCACAGTTTGGTTATTGTGGACGTTGCTGCTATGAACATTGGGGTGCATATGGCCCTTCTTTTTACTACATCTGTGTCTTTGGGGTAAATACCCAGTAGTGCAATTGCTGGGTCATAGGGTAGCTCTATTTTTAAATTTTTGGGGAAATTCTGCACTGTTTTCCAAAGTGGCTGTACCAACTTGCATTCCCACCAACAGTGTAAGAGGGTTCCCCTTTCTCCACAACCTCTCCAACATTTGTTGTTTCTTTCCCTGTCCATTTTTCCCATTCTAACTGGTGTAAGGTGGTATCTTACTGTGGTTTTGATTGGAATTTCCCTGATGGCTAATGATGGTGAACATTTTTTCATGGGTCTGGTAGCCATTTGTATGTCTTCTTTGAAGAAGTATCTGTTCATGTCTCTGCTCATTTTTTGACTTGATTATTTGTTTTTTGGGTATTGAGTTTGAGAAGTTCTTTATAGATCTTGGATACCAGCCCTTTATCTGTAGTGTCATTTGCAAATATCTTCTCCCCTTCTGTGGGTTGTCTCTTTGTTTTGTTGAATGTTTCCTTTATCTTGATAAAGTCCCAGAAGTTCATTTTCACTTTTATTTCCCTTGCCTTTGGAGATGTGGTTTGAAAGAAGTTGCTGTGGCCATACCACCTGCAAGCATATGTCTAAGACACTTATACTGGTTCACTGAAAACACACTTTATAGAACCTTCTTTATACATTCATGCATTCATCTGTTTATTCAATAATTATTTCACAATTGTTACTCACTATATAGTAGAGACTTGAAATATAAAAATAAGACATAGCCTCTTTTTTTTTAAAGATTTTTATTTATTTATTTGACAGAGAGAGAGATAGCGAGAGCAGGAACACAAGCAGGGGGAGCGGGAGAGGGAGAAGCAGACTTCCTGCTGAGCAGGGAGCCCAGTGCGGGGCTCGATCCCAGGACTCTGGGATCATGACGTGAGCCGAAGGCAGACGCTTAACGACTGAGCCACCCAGGCGCCCATGACATAGCCTCTTATATATGACAGACACAGAAAGATAAACAGAGAGGCAGATAGCTAGGTATTTAAAAAACTGATAGATAGTTACTACAGTATGTTAGATATCATACAATATATGTAAGAATGTGGGAATTAACAGCAAATTCTTTTTTTTTTAAGATTTATTTATTCATTTTAGAGAGAGAGAGATGGGGGGGTGGGCAGAGGGAGTGAAAGAGAATCTAAAGCAGACTCCCCCCTGAGTGCAGAGCCTGACATGGGGCTTGATCTCAGGGTCCTGAGATCATGACCTGAGTTGAAATCAAGAGATAGTCATTTAATTAACTGAGGCATGCAGGTGCCCTGCAAATTCTTTTAACAAAGAGAATGGTGATCTATTCTAACATTCATCCTATATTCATAGCATCAGGGAATCCAACTCAGAAATACATTTTAAAGTGGGACTTGAGACATTCCACTTATGGTTAGTTACAGAAGGCCATGGATAACCTTCACTCATATAGAAACAATAAGAAATCACAATATCATAAAAAGAAAGCATACTTCCTGTTACAGCCACAGAACAGGGAGCCTGATGTGGGACTCGATCCCAGGACCCTGAGATCATGACCTGAGCCAAAGGCTGACGCTTAAAGACTGAGCCACCCAGGCACCCCGAAATGGTATTTTTAGACAAGAGGGAGAAAGTTGCAAATGTTTTTCCAAAATTCTGTCTGATCATAACTTTAAATCAGTTATCATCATCTATCCTAACAGACGTGGGGATGGGAAGGTATAGAAGCAAAGACTTGAAAACAATGATAATCTTATCCATGCACTCCTTTAGAATAATTTTTCTAAATGTTTTCAATCATAAATATACTTAAGCATGATATCTGTGTACAGGTAATCAAGAGATGATTATTTCTCTATTTGATATATCCATAAATGAAGTATTCACGCATATTTTAGGAAAAAATACTTGAATGCCTTGGGGATATTTTTATGCTCACTCTTTTGCAATTAAATATGCAAAACTTGTTTCTCTCGGTCTCTAGGATTCTTTACTCTTTGCCATTTTGTGACATTTTGAAAATAGTATACCAAATAGAAAAGGCATGATCTGCCCTTTAGAAAACAATGGCAGAAAATGCTTATTTTTTCAAAGCTGAACAAATGACTTGAAATGGGTGAAACCTGTTTTAGGAGAAGGCAATGTATCATAAGTCACAAAACACTAATCTAATTGGTTTGGGGATGGTTCGTTTTTACTGATTTTTTTTTCATAAATGCTATTTTTTTCCTAGAATATGGTAACTTTTTCATGCAAAATTCTTAAGTAATCTGTACATTACTTGGAACTAATGCAGGGTCCTATCTTTGTTTCAGAGTGAGAGCATGTGACTGGCCTCTGCAGTGGAAAAGGAATTTTAACTAGCCTCTCCCTTTACATTTTTTTTTTTAATGGATCAGTTATTTAATTACGTTCTTTGTAAGAAATTTAGAACACCAATTTGTGAGGGTAAACTCCATTTGTGAGAGAAAACACAGAGCGGAGGTAGTCCTGAAGCTGAGGAACTGCTTTGATCTTTGGCAGAATTTGCGAGTCCACAGCTTTCTGATCAACCTTGTGCTGCTCTGTAATCTTGTTATTTCTCTTTCTCGGTGTCGAAGATCTCACCCTCCTGGTGTCTGGGCTTGCACAACTTCTTCTTGAAGTAAGCATCAGTGAGATGTTTGGGGATTTTCACACTGCTGATATCAATTTTGGTAGAAGTAGCAATGACAAATGTCTGGTGTGTTCTACGCAGAGGAGCTCGATTGAGGGACAGAGGTCCAGTCACAAGTAGCAAGCCACTGCTCAGTTGCTTCAGGAAAACTACCCTCTTGCCTCTGCGGCGCCCAGTGAGGATGATCAAAATGGTCCTGGGAGTGATACTAGCTTGCAGCTTTCGCACGTGCTGACTGAAAGGATTTTTGCTGTGGCTCAACAGCTTTCGAGGCACATCTTCAGTAGGGTAATACCTAGGCTTTTTGCGAAGTTTAACCACTCGGGTACCACCGTTCTTGTCACCACCAACTGGTTTGGTGACTGTAGCAAGAACTTTCTCCTTCTTTTTCTTTTCAACCCTGGATTTAGCTGCCTCTTGTACATGGCCTTTCTGGAATACATAGCCGATCGGGAGTATCTGCCAATTCCTCTGACAAGGACAGGGTTTCGGCTGCAGTGGGGCTTCCCCTTCTTTGGCATTTTAGCCTAGGGGTTACCCTTCTTAGCCTTGCCACCAGCATCAGCCTTCTTAGCTTCAGGTTTCTTCTCCTTAGTATCCGGCTTCTCAGCTTTTTCGCCTGCCATCTTGCAAGATGGGAAAGAGCTCCCTTTACATTTTGAAAGAAATAATCTTCGGTAAGTATGTGATAGTTCAGGAAACAGAAATTCACAAGGGACTTATTTGGATTTAAAGTAACCATTGGGTTTATTTTGACCTTATTTCTCCTTTATACAATGTGGATCTAAGCGTTAAGAATTCAATGGGCTGACCAACTGCAACATAACTGATTGTTGAATTAAGATAAAAAGAGATGATGTATGTAAAACACTCAGACATAGATGTTCTTTTTATTATTATCACAGCTTCCACATTTTGGAAAACAACCTGGTCAGTGTCAATACCAATTACAGTGATAGTTGATTCAATCTCCTACCTGCTCAATTGTAATGTTCAGACCATAATCCAATTTACTTCAAGATGTTGTTGTAATAATAAATTGCAGGTTTAGATATGAAAATACTTAGAATATATTCAGCACTTGTCACATACTATATTTTTGTTCATTTCCTACTACCCTGAAGTTGGATTACTTAGTATGTACCTAGATGTTAGAGTCAATGATAACAGTATATTTCTGAAACTCATGGTAATCTAATTCAAAAAGTCTTTTAAACATGAATGATTATTTAGCCATAGAATATGATTATAATTAAGGGTAAGTTGATGTTAATATATTTGTAATTCTTGTGGTCAAAAAAAAGGGTAAGTTGATATTGAATTAATATCCTGTTTTCCCAGTTTTTGAGGGCAAACATCACTAATCATGATTCTAAAGTTAGCTATTTGTTTCTCATTGACAGTATCCTACCATACAGAAAGTGGTCAACTTTTGCTTAAGTATAAAATACCTTGTGTGACATGCCAGTGTAATTCTCTAAGATACATTTATAACATTTTCTCTAGGCTACATTTACAACACTTTAAAAAATATGGCCTTTACTCTTTGTCATGTAATTTGAATTATGTGGAAAATTGTTTTTCTTTTCTTTTTTTTAAGGATTTTATTTATTTATTTGACAGAGAGAGACAGCGAGAGAGGGAACACAAGCAAGAGGAGTGGGAGGGGGAGAAGCGGGCTTCCCGCCGAGCAGGGAGCCCGATGCGGGGCTCAATCCCAGGACCCTGAGATCATGACCTGAGCTGAAGGCAGTGGCTTAACCAACTGAGCCACCCAGGCACCCCTGGAGAGTTCTTTTTCTAACAGTATTCCAGATTCTGGAATTGAGGATTGTCTGTATCTCCAACATTTTCACAATTAAACCAACTATCTTAGGGGTGCCGGGGTGGCTCAGTCAGTTAAGCGACCAGCTCTTGGTTTGGGCTCAGGTCCTGATCTCAAGGTCATGAGATCGAGCCCTGCATCAGACTCCGGGCTTAGCTCAGAGTCCACTTGGGACTCTCTCCCCCTCTCCTTCTGCCCCTCCCCCCTGCTCTCTCTCTCTCAAATAAATAAATAAATTTTTAAATAAATAAATACATACATAAATAAAATAACTTTATTTTGTTTAATTGGACTTCAAATGAAATGCTATCAATCTGTACCTAGTAAATTTCTCCATACCTTATTTTTTTCATATTAGCCATTCTTGAATCAATATCTTCAAATTTGGATGAAACTGGCATTAGTCATTAATTAACATCATACAGAGTTTTTGTCATTTACATAACACTTTCAAATGGATAAGTAAAATACTCAAAAATAATGTTTAGGTATATGTTATAGTTCAAATGATATGGTAAATTTGTTTGAATATCAATTTTATTAGATAGGTTGGTAAAGCATTATTATTCTATGTTATAGGTGGGTCTTGAGACACCAAATAGTTGGGGTACTTGTGTAACAATATCAAAATAATAAGCGGAAGAGTTAAGGTATATAATTCTGATTCAATGAATTTTTAAGGATATGGCATAAAATCATACTGTAATTTTGCAATACTACATTCTACCGATCCTACAAAGCATATGTTTTTGTGAACTAAGTATTAATTTTTAGATGTATCAGCTCTAACAGAATTTAAAATAGGATGGGAACACTACCAGTGAATTTTTCACAGTAAAAAACAAGTAGCTTATTACTCAACATTGTTAATATACGTTTAATCAAGAAGACATGACCTATGATTGTAATTGTGCACTTGAATCCAGGAAAGAGTTGAGATGTGTGATTTGATGAAAGCTGTTCAGAAACTTTTTTTGTAAGAAATAACATTTATTGTATCAAAGGAATACATAAGTACTTATTATCAGAAACCCTTGCTTCTCCCCCTAGCCCTCACCCACCCTCAGGATTGTTACATCTGTAATTTTAACAATAAGTTTGAATGTCTATTTTTTAATATTTCAGATTAGCACATACCTATTCACTTTCTGCTATGAAAGGTAAGGATGCAACTAACTTAAATCTTCATTGTTTATCTCATATATCCATACCATAGTTTGATATTTACATCATTATATGTAGTTTCCAGCTGCATGCCTTTATGATTTATATCACAATTTTGTGCAACATGTATTTATTTATGAGTTTTAGATAATGATTTATCTTAGGAAAAGTAAAGATATTAGCCTCCATTCCTTCATGCTGTCATGCTCTTCTCTTTTTGTATAAGTTTTCATATTCACAGTTACATTCTGTTCTATAGCTATCACTGTTTTCTGGTTCTTAGCTATAGTTGATTCTAAAAAAAAAAAAACCCTGAAATTCACTTGCATTATCATAACAGTGTATATATAATTCACTACATAGCTAAGGGAACATTAGTCTACTATTCCAACTCATGAACCATTCAAAAGAAAATGTTCTAAGCATAACAAATAATGATAGTCAGGTTTCAGTATTTTTGAAAAAGTATTTTTTTATGCCATTTCGGGCTTGTTTTTTTCTTTTTTCTTTTTCTTCAGAAGCCTATTTTTACTTTCTTAAACTTTTTTTTTTTTTTTTTTTTACTTAGTATTCTAAAATTTTACTGAAGTATGTGTAGGCATGTGTCTAGGATTTATCCATTTCAGTGTTTGTTGGACAACTGCTATGACCTTCAAATCTAGGAAGTTTTCTTCATTTACTCTTTGATGACTTGTATATTTTCAATTTCATAGAACTCATTATCTAGATCACTTTATATCCCTATTTTTTCATATCTTTTTTTAAGATTTTATTTATTTATTTATTTAGAGAGATAGTGGGGGGGGAGGGTCAGAGGAAGAAAGAATCTCAAACAGACTCTGCACTCAGCTTGCAGAGCCTGAGACGTTCTATCCCAGGACCCTGAGATCATGACCTGAGCTGAAATCAAGAGTCAGACACTCAACATACTGAGCCACCCAGGCGCTCCTTTTGTTTTCATATCTTTTCTCTTATATTTGTTTATGGTTCTTATATCTAGATACTATTCTAAACATTTCAATATTTTGTAACTTCTAAAATTTCTACATGTCTGTATTTGTTTTTCTAAATATTCCTTATTTTGAGTGTATTGTCTTTCATGGCTCTGGATTTAAACTTTCAACTCAAGTTTTATTTCTGATTTTATCTATAAGCTTGGATTTGCACAAAGTATTTACTTGACTTGTGCTTGTACTTTAGTTTCTGTATCAATAAAACAGATAAACCATTGCCTATCTGATAAGTTTCTTGTGAGAAATTAGTGAATGCATACATATAAAACTTTAAAAAAATATTATGAATATAATCAACATATTTTTATAATTATAATTCCAAGGTTTTTAATAAAGAGTTTTTTTTTTTTTTGTCCTATCTTTTTTTTGTTTTTGTTACTACTCTTTTTCAGTTCTTTGAAATTTTTTTCCCCTGGAGTCTTATACTTAGTTTCTTATAAGAAGACTCTTTCATCTGCCGATTTTACTTGTATTTCTCTTTATACTTAGCTGTCTATGTTTAAGAGTGCAAATTTGGGTAGCATTTGGAATGCTGCTGGTAGTGGTAAACCCTAGTGCTACTTCAATGAAGTGAAAAAGTGGATAATTACAAACATTACTGTTTTGCTTATATTGGAAAGCCATGGAATGAGACAGTAAATGAACCAAAATTCTACTTAGAGGGAACAGTCCTTTTCAGGTAGCAAATTAGTTTTCCATGACTGTGTAACAAATGATCACAAACTTCACAGTTTAAAACAACATATTTATTAGCTTATAGGTCCACAGTACAGAAGTCTAGGCTTGACTGGGTTCTCTGCTTAGGTTCTCACAAGGCTACAATCAAGGTATAGGGAAACCCTATACCTTGAGAGACTCTATACCTCCAGAGACTCTGCTGGTAAAACCATTGATAAGTTCATTCGGTTGTTGGCAGAATCCAATTTCTTCTAACTGTAGGACTGAGGTCCTGGTTTTCATGTTGGTTGTGAGTCAGGGACCACTTTCATGTTCTTAAGGAAACCCTCAAATATTTCATCTCAGCATCACATGTGGATGTGACCCCTCTACCTTAGCAACTGAAAACCTGCCTCACATCAATTCCCTTTCATTCTTTGAAAACCTTGGAGTTACTCTGCTACCAGCTAATGAAAACTTTCTTCTCAATTTTACCGACTAAACTGATACTTGATTAGATTAATCCCACACAGATAATCTCCACATGTTAAGCCAACTGACTTGGGACTCTAAAGACATGCAATATTCGAATAACATCCTAAATAATATTCCATGAGCACTTGAAAATAATGTGTATTCTGCTGCTGTTGGAAGGAATGTTCTCTATGTCTGTAATGTTCTGTACAGATCCATTAGATCTAATGTAGTTTGAGCCCAATGTTTCCATATTGATTTTCTGTCTGGCTGATCTATTCATTGTTAAGAGTGAGGTATTGAAGTCCCCCACTATCATTGTATCATCTATTTCTCCCTTCAGGTCTGGTATTATTTGCTTAATATATTTGGGTGCTCTGATGTTGGTTGTAAATATATTTACAATTGCTTTATCCTCATAAAAATTGACCCCTTTATCATTCTTTAGTTCTTGTTATATTTTTTGACTTAAAATCTATTTTGTCTGATCTAAGCATAGCTAGCCCTGCTCTCTTTGGTTTCTATTAGCATGGGATATCTTTTCCATCTCTTCACTTTGAGCTCATATGTGTCCTTAATGCTGAAGTGAGGCCCGTGTAGGCAGCACATTGTTGGATCTTGTTATTTTATCCATGTAGCCAACTCTCTGTCTTTTGATTGGAAAATTTAACCTGTTTATAGTTAAAGTAATTATTGATAGATAAGGACTTACTAATGCCAACTTATTTTTGGCTGTTTTATAGTTCCTTTTTTTTTAATTTTTTTCTTCCTTTCTGAATTGGTGACAAATCGGAATTTGTCTTTTTTGTATCTACTGTAGGTTTTTGCATTGTGGCTACTGTGAGGCTTACATAAAACATATTATCGATATTAACAGTCTATTTTGAGATGATAACTTTGATTATATACAAACACTCTACTCTTTTACTAGCCACCCATATTTTATGTTTTTGATGTCACATTTTAGCCTTTTTTTGTGTTGTGCATCCATTAACAAATTATTGTAGCTCAAGTTATTTCAATATTTTTGTTCTTTAACCTTTACATAGAGTTAAATGATCTTCACCATATTAAAATATTAGAGTATTCTAAATTTGACTCTGTACATACCTTTAGCTGTGTGTTTTGTACTTTGATGTTTTCTTTTTACTAACTGGTGTCATTTCATTTCAGCTGGAAAAACTTTCATTTTTTCTTGTAAGGAGGTCTAGTGATGATGAACTTTCTTAGCTTTTGTTTCTCTGGGAAAGTCTTTATTTCTCTTTCATTTCTGAAAGACAACTTTACTAAGTAAAGTAGACTTGGTCGGCAGTTTTCTTTTCTTTCAGTATTTTATTTTATTTATTTTTTTAAAAGATTTTATTTATTTATTTGACACAGAGAGAGAGAAAGAGGAATCGCAAGTAGGCAGATTGGCAGGGAGCAGCAGAGGGAGAAGCAGGCTCCCCGCTGAGCAAGGAGCCTGATGTGGGACCCTGGGATCATGACCTGAGCCGAAGGCAGATGCTTAACGACTGAGCCACCCAGGAGCCCCTCTTTCAGTATTTTAAATATATCCTCTCACTCTCTCCAACCTACAGGGTATTGCTGAAAAATCTGCTGATAGTTTTATGCTTATAGTCAGATTGTATGTGAGGTATTTTTTTTCTTCTGCTGCTTTAAAAATTATCTCTTTGTCTTTGATTTTAGACAGTTCTACTATGATATGTCTCAGAGAAGATTATTTTGGTTTGAATTTTGGGGAGACTTGTACACTTTATGAACTTGATGTTCACATCTCTCCCCAGATTTGGGAACATCTCCCCAGAGATGTTCACATCTCTCCTCATTATTTCTATATATAAGCTTTGTGCTCCAGAATTTCTATTTTTTTAAGTTTTTTATTTAAATTCCAGTTAGCTTGGTGTTTGGTTCTTTTATTTTTTTTTTTTATAATTTCTATGTCACTATTAAACTTCTCAATTTGGGACACCTGGGTGACTCATTGGGTTAAACGTCCAACTCTTGATTTTGGCTCAGGTCAGGATCTTAGTGTCATGTGATTGAGATCTGTAGCTGGCTCCATGCTCAGTGGGGAGTCTGCTTGAGATTCTCTCCCCCTCCTTTACCCTCCCCCCTCTCACACTCACTCTATCTCTCTAAAATAAATGAATAAATATTTAAAACAATAAAAAATAAATTTCTCCTTTTGTTTGTGTATTGTTTACCTGATTTTATTGAATTGTCTCTTTTTTCTTGTAGTTTACTAAGTTTCCTTAAAACAATTATTTTGAATCACAGATTTCCATTTCTTTGTGGTCATTTCTTTGGTGACACCTGTCATGTTTCTTTAATTTTTCATGTTACTTGAAATCTTGCATTGCTGCCTTCACATTTGAAGAAGCAGTAAACATCTCAGGTCTCTACTGACTAGACTTTGGGAGAGAAATATACTTCGTCAGCCTTATTAGAGATCTTGAGGCATCTTTCCAACATTTTTATATGGATATACCTGCTCCACATTTCTTGTTCTCTCATGAAGGGAACTCTTAAGATCATATGCTTTCTCTCAATCCAGCAAAGCAGGCCAAATTCAGGCAGCCTCCTGTTTGCTTGCTTTCCCTAAGGGAAGTGCTGAATGCTCATCTGTTTGTGTGCTTCCAATTTGGCAGTTGGACTGACTTTCTGGGAATGGTCACTAGCAGTCTGCAAAAGCTCAGTTTCGATGTCACTGGAGGCATGCACCAGTAGCTGGCCCTGGACTAAGGGTGGGGTGTGTGCAGGTGAGGCCTGTGGAGCATTGACAGTACCTATGGGCTAATTTGGAAATCTGCAAAGGAGACATCCCAAGTAGCTCATGGGCAGGCTTCCTGATAGGGTCCGTGACATGGGTAATAGGGTCTATGTCACTTTGATGTCCTCCAGCCCTCCAGGAGTGCTGGCTGCTATTCTAGTTGCTCCCCACCCTCCAGTCATGCAGCAAACCTCAGTTTTCTGGATTGGGAGAGAAGGAAGTGTATTTCTTTGGTGCCATCCCACACATAAAGGGAAATCCAGCATTCACTCATATATTCTCATCTATATAGAGTGGTGCTTCTATTGGAATTAAAACAAAAACTTAATGTTGGGGGGCCTGGGTAGCTCAGTCAGATAAATGTCCAGCTCTTGGTTTCAGTTCAGGTCATGATCTCAGAGCCCTGGGATAGAGCCCAGTGTTGGCCTCATGCTCAGTGGGAAGTCTACTTGAGGATTCTTTCCTTCTTCCTCTGCCCCTCCCCTTGTTTGTGCATCTCATTCTCCTTAAAATAAATAAATAAATCTTTAAAAAAAAAACCTTTTAAAAAAGTACTTAATGCTGGAAATATTGCATAAATTAATGAATAAATTACAATTATTTATATGTTTATATTATATATTTATTTATTGTTACAATGATATATATTCCATTCAAATAATGTTTAGGGATTAATGCAAGGATATAGCAATAGTATTTTTTTTTTTTTAAAGATTTTATTTATTTATTCATGAGAGACAGAGAGAGAGAGGCTGAGGGAGAAGCAGGCTCCCAAGGAGCAGGGAGCCCGATGCGGGACTCGATCCCAGGACCCTGGGATCATGACCTGAGCCGAAGGCAGACGCTTAACCATCTGAGCCACCCAGGCGCCCCAGGATATAGCAATAGTATTAATGGAGAACAGTAAATAGTATTTACAAAGAAGGAGAATGGGAAAATGTGTGCAAGTGATGTTAAGAAGAGACAGAATTCAAACATCAAATATGAATGGTAATGATTGATTACTTTATAAGTGAGATACACATGAGTTTTATTCTACAGTTTTGTGACAGTGAAAATAATGACTTTTACCACAGAAATGATCAATTATTTCCTTTTTATGCTATGAACCTTCCAGAAGAAAGAAGAACAATATATTTAATAGCATACATTAATAACACACTCCACAACTATAATTAATGGGTGTCAAAAAACATTGTCACTGAATAAAATTGTTAAAAAGTCAAAGTTTATCTTCAGTGCACCAGAATTTTAATTTCTTTGTTATAAAAGAAAGTTTTCAGTTCAGGATCAGCTGCATTTGGAGTCTTTCTTATTCTCTTATATTCCGTATTTCCTATTTCCTCATAAAAAGTCTTCTTCTCTGAATTTCCTTATTAGTTGTAAGTTATTGTTATAGTTCAAATAGCTATAGTTTTCAGGAGTTGTTGGATTTGAATGGGTGTAAAAATGGTTGGTAAAACAAAAGCTTTTAAATTAGAGAAATGAAATAATTGTAGAAATTCAAGTGTCATGAAATTGCTTAGATGAAATAGAGCTGAAAGAAAGGTGAAGTTTATTTTTCAATCATAAAATCAGATCCCGTAAATTGTTATACAATTATTTTAAAATAAATATGGTCTTTTAGATAAAAGATATTTTCTACATATAGTCAAATAAATTCACATAGCAGATTGAATTACTGTGCTTATTGAGATTTTGGTTAGAATTATTCTGAATCTTGAGATCTGTTTCAAAAAAATTGACATCTTTAAAATACAACATCTCAATCCATGAATGATTCCACTTCTTAAAATAATGTTTCCGATTTTCAGTGTACGCATTTTCTACAGATATTGTTAAATATGTGTTTGGATATTAGATATTTTGTACTTCAGAACCATCTCCTTTGTGGAAGGGAAGGGAGATTGAATGGTGAACAGCCCTGAATCAATGTCAAGTTTTAAGAGCATAGCCATGGTAGGTGTACAACACTGAGAATGATCAAACTCCCAGAGTACACCCTACATCAATGCTGTTCAGTAGAAATATACTGCAAACCACATATACGATTTTAAATGTTCCAGATGTTCACTTAAGAAATTAAAAAGCAGCAACTAAAATGAATTTTAATTATGTTTTATTTAACCAATATGTACAAAATATTATCATTTCAACATGAAATAAATATAAAATTATTAAGTTAATTTACATACTTTACTTCATACTATGTCTTTAAAATCAATTATATATTTTATACTTAAAGTATATTTCAATTCTGATTAGCAATGTTTAAATCTCTCATTAACTCCTTTTCACTAGTACTCACTGTATTGGACGGCATAGTTATTTACTAGTGGAGGTCATCAGTAATTGCCCAGAGACATAATGGAGTATGATTAACAAGTATATTCTCTTTACTTTCTTCCCCGAGTGAAATTATTATCGATGTTAATCAGTCATAATTATCCAACATGTTGGGAATATGTTTGTGTTTTACAAAATTAAAATAGCATTATCTATCTTGATTTAAAATTTGTGTAACTGCTCAATAGAAAAAAATTAAAACAATACAAAAATATGAAGACAAAGTTAAAATAAGTGAATATCCATAAACCAAAGATAACCAGTTAACTGTTGTTAATATTTTGGTTGATATCCTTTCTGATGTCACCATGTGGATAAAAATAAACTATTCATGTATTTAATTTCCAATATTACATATGTAAAATATATGAATTTATGAATATTTACATCTTTTCACATTTTTCCAAGCACAGCTTCTGGAACAGAGGACATTCTAAATGATTTAAAATAAGTGCCATCAGTAATTTAGTGGAATGAGGTGATCTATCTAATTTCATAAATTGTTGCTCATCCCATTAATGAAGGAAAAATGCCATTGAAATAATAAGTGCTTAAATCAAAGCAGTAAAGGACAACTTGTCAGTAAAACCCCCTCTCAGTGGATATTTCACTTGGTGTCTTGAAATGTTTGACCTTTCCCAAATCTGTCCCTATCCTCATACTATCTCACTTAGATTATTATTCCAAAAATTAATAGAAGTTAACTATATGAGAATGAAGGTTCCATGGGGGCTGTACTTCATCTTTTTTTTTTTTTTTTCTTTCTGTGTTGTATCCTCCTGTAGATATTGCTTAGGTATAGGAAGGATATAAAAAGGGGCTACATCAGAAGAAACAAGTATGCCAAAACTAAAATTACTTTTCATCAGGACACTTCCATGAATTTTCTAAAACATTCGCAAAGCTGCAAATTTGGCAAATATTTGGCAAGCAAACTTAATGATATGAGTCTGTACTTGACTGCAGTTAAAATGCAGATACAGCTTGGATCTAACAGAATGAGATGAAGTTCCCATTTTCCTGGAACATATAATTTGCCAAGTATAAACTTCATGTTCTATAGTGCTGCCACAGCTTTTCAATGAATATGTCACGTTAATTAAAGTGTAAAAAAAATTGTGCGACTTTGAAAAATGTTTTTCCAACTTGACTGGATAAATGCTGGAGTTAATGAGGTCAGGTGCACCTCCAATCCCATGCAAGACTGCTGTCATCGCATCAGAGGAAAATGCTATCTACATGCTATAGGTCATGTTTCTGATCGACTATCACACAAATGCATGTCTTTGGTTACTAAGCTGACAATGAGAAGGGGAATTGATAAGGAAGCAGAATAAAAGTGTGACTTGTTTTTAAGTTTGTTACCTAGAAGTTTAGATTTATAGAAACCTCAAAACAAAACTAAACAGCCATCAAAACAGATAAGCCACTGTCACTGTCACCAACAATAAAAACACCTGTTCTGTGAATCCTAATATTCTGTTAATCAGATTCTCTAATGTTCTTGTGCATTTCCAGCTACATGATCTAGCCCTGTGCGACTCATAGTGTGGTCAGTCGACTGAGTCAATTTTCAATCTGTCATCTGATGGTGATAAAGTAAGTACAAATAGCAAGAATAAACATTTAGAACATTTTTAGTAATATAATAGTCATTTATGGACACAGGATCCAATATTTTTTTTTTTAAATAGAGCCTGGGTTGTATAGTTATGGGTTTTGGTTTAATTTTCCTAGTTACTTGTTTTATTGTATGCTACACATGTAGAATTAGAAATTAACATGTATAGCTCTTCCCCCCAGACAGTTTGAGAAACATTTGTCTAGGCCACTGTCTTGAGAAACTCTGTTGACAGACTAGGTCAAGACCTCAAATTTATCATGACAACAGCCTGTCAGCAGATAGGTGGTATATCTAGGAAAGGGTACAGGTTGCTTAAAAATCAGGTATGCTGGTTTAATCAATTGATTTATTCCTTAACTTCAATTTTTCATCTTGTCCCCTGATGGGTTTCATGTTTGTCTCAAGCTTAATGAGAGTCTCTCATTACCTATGATATAGGCCAGTATAAGAATGTACTTGAAATGAAGCTTACGTGCATAGGTTTCAAATATTTCTCTTTCTTGGTCCTCTATCTACTTCATGAGGATATTTGATGGGCAAGTGAAATAATTTGGTCTAGACATTTTAATGTTACAGAACTAACTATGATGACATTGACCTCATTCTTAATTCCACATTTAGAATACAGTTAGTTTGCTCATAAACATACACTTAGAACAAAGGAAAGCATATTTTATTTAGCAGCTATCAAGGCAATCTAGAATAGTTCCCAAATATGTCACCACAGGGCTCTCCTCTGTTAACTAGTAATTTACAGAGTGCTTACTTTTAAGAAATTATAGGGAATAAAAACATTCTTTACTATTTAAGTGTTGTATTATGTTCTAATATTGAACCACTTAAACAACAACAACAACAACAACAGGAGCTCCTGGGTCACTCAGCTGGTTAAGTGTCTAACTCTTAATTTCGGCTCAGGTCATGATCTCAGGGTTGCGAGATCAAGACCTGTGTTAGGCTTACACACTGGGCGTGGAGCCTGCTTAAGATTCTCTTTCCCTCTCCCTCCACCCCTCTCTGTCTCTCTAAAAAAAAATAATTAATTTTAATTTAATTAAAAGACTTAGTTTGTTATCTTGTTTATTTGAGATTCCTTCATCAACCACTTATATGGTCAATAAAACAATATATATGTTTTCATAATATTATCCATGTATTTATTCAAAAATATTTTTCAGATACAGTGCTGGAATTAGGGATCTTATGCAAGTAAAATATTTATAACTACATATACTAGTGAAACAATCTAAAGAAGAATTTAGATTTATTTTCTTTTTGATTTTCTCGGTAATGTAGATAGCCTAAATAAAAACATATAGCTTTGTGCAATGGCAGTATCATAGCCAATGAGGTTTATCCTAGGCGTGATTATTGCTAATTGAAAACTAAATAAAAATATACAGATTAATATATAAACTATTTTTCAGAAACAATAATAAATTTTATTTGGTAAGATATTAATAAATAATACTTTTTATCATTTTAATCATCATCACTGTTTAGATCATAGAATGAAAATTTCCAGGTAGTCCTACTATAAAATAAACTTCATTATTAGTAACTATAACATTAATAATTTACTTGTTTTGTTTACTTTTTTCAATTGCAAATTCTATCCCTGACATGGGAAAACATATTTGTTTTCTAATTCTTCTATGTTGTATATTTTGTATGATTATTCTCAATAATCAGAGTTATTTTTCTAATTAACAGACTTTTTAAAATATTTTCAGCTGTACATAATTTTTATGTTTTTAAAATTCAAAATACAGAATAATCTAAATCCCAACATTTCCTTACAGTCATCATGAACCAAGTTATATGCTAGCTATGAAAAATAAAATAATACAAATTATTAAAAAGTAGAAAAATATGAGTAGCTGATGATTTCCTAAAGTTGATAAAATTTAAAAACACTACAATTTTGATAGACCATGAGTCAGTAAACTGTAGATATGTGCATTTATCAATAAAGTAAATATATATATAGCATATTGGGGATCCAGTCAAAATCAAATTCTTATTTTTTCTTAATCTGGAAAGAAACTCTCACCCACGAAAACAACATAAATGGTTATGAAAGGCAGTGCGAGGAAACCCTTCCTTTTATCTATAAACTACAACAGCATTTCTTTTGAAGTTTTGATTTACAAGTTCTTCTATGTTCTGAGTATCATGGCTGTATGTATAAAATGTATGTTTTCTATTGAGCTTTATATCACAGTAGAAGATTTACATTAGAAAATATTAAAATTAATAACATTTTAAGTCTTGTAGTTCAACTTTATTAGTAGTATGATCAGTACTGGTAGTAATATCAATAATAATAGACTAGTAACAATATTGATAAAAATATTAGTGATAGTAACAGCTAAGAACTAAGTGTTACTCTGTGACTGGGACCATCCTAAGCTTTTTCCGTTTATTATCACTTTTAATCCAAGACCAACATATAAGACACCTTATCATAGAAGAGGAAACTATAATATATTTGAAAGGATGCAGCTAGAATAAACTTCAAGGAGATTGGCAAACCCAAAGAAAAAGATCCGTATTGGCTAGATATGGTTGGCTTGGTTAAGACTGGGTAGTAAGAATATTTTGAGACTCTAGAAGGTTACACAGATAATGAGAAACAGATCTAGTATTAGGATTCAAGTCTCATGATCGAAAGTCAATGTGTTTGGGGTGCATGGGTGGCTGAGTTGGTTAAGCTTCTGATTCTTGATCTCAGCTCAGGTTTTGATCTCAGGATCATGCGTTCAAGTTCCATGGCTGGGCATGGAGCCTACTTAAGCAAACAAAAAAGTAAACAAAGTCAATGTGTTTAAATGTTCAGTACGTTTTCAAATGGTTCTCAGAAATGGGAGTATGTGCCGTGCTAATAGTCTTAATTCTGGAATCACATTACCTTGGTTTGAATTTTGTAATCAGTAGTATGGTATTGGATAAATTACTTAATCCCTCTGTGCCTTAGTTTCCACATATGTAAAAATCAAGATAATAATAGGGCCTCATTGATAAAGTAGTTGTAAAAATGACACATGTTAGTAGATAGTATATATTTCAAGTCCAACCTGTGTTTGGCACAGAGTAAACATTTACTATCATTTTATTCCACAAGACTCCTCATTGTGAGGGTTGAAAACTTTACATGGGTTTATAGTTTATATGATTGTCTGGTTTATTTAGCAGTTTGTTTTATTAGTCAAATAATCGCATTTGTTTAGACATAAATAACTAATATTCTAAGACATTTAAGTACTTTTTACCCAGATGGAAGGAATGAATATACAATCATTTCATTTTAATGCTGCTAGCAAATAAAGGTGAAATATGAGTAAAATCACAAAATGATGTGTCTAGACATTTTTATCACATTTCTCTAGCCAGATGTTATTGTGAAATTTTAGTAGCATATATATTACCTGGTGATTCTGCAAAAAGCAGTTGTCAGTACTTGTCAAATTATCAGTTGTTAATGTGCAAAATAAAATATCCAGAATAATGAGGATGAGCTGCATAGATGGACTCTTAAAGCAGCAGAACTGGAAACCTTACTGTGAATTTTTACCACCTGAAGTAAGTGTGTTTCTAAAATGTTGTGTATGGCATTCAGCATGAGTAAGTGAAAATATGATGTTACAGGTGACAGCAGTTTTGCATTCCTAATATAGCTGTCCAAAATAAACTTTCTGAAATATGTTTATATAAGTGTGATCTTCCTGGAAAGAAATCACATTATTTTCTTTAGCATTCAACCAACAAAACTGAGGCTCTGTCAGAGAAGAGAAAATCCACTGCAAATCTCAGTAATTCAGTAAAACCTATATACCATTTAAGGCAATTTATAAAATTGATTTAACCACTGTTATAAGCTGTATTTTGTCACTCCTAAAATTCATATGTTGAAATCCTAATGTCCATTTCTTCAGATGTGATTGTTTTTCAAGTTAGAGTCTTCATAGAAGTAATTAAGTCAAAATAAGGTCTTCGGGCATGGGTCTTAATCACATATGACTGATGCCCTATAAGAGGAAATTTGGACACAGATATGCAAAACAGGGATGATGTGAAGACAGATATTGATCATCTACAAACTAAGGACAGTGGCCTGGAACAAATCCTTCCTTCAAGGTCCTCAAAAAAAAAAATAAAAAAAAATAAAAATATAAATAAATAAATAAATAAATAAATAAATAAATAAATAAATAAAAACCAAAAAAAACCCAAAAACAAAAAAGCAAGCCCTTATTTACCTTGATGTTGGACTTCTGCCTCCCACTAGTACTCTAGAAAAATCCATTCCTGTTATTTAAGTCACCCAGCAGACTTTTCTTTCAGCAGACCTAGCAAAATGGTACAGCCATATTAAACTTCCATATTTACTTGACAATTTTCCATTTTACCATCAAGTATGAGTTTTTTATATCAGCCTTACAGGAAAAAAATAATTTTAGGTTCAAGATTTCAATGTATCAACTATTGTCTTTTGAGTTTCAGAAGAGGAGACTGGCCAATAATATAGAAAAATTAAAATCAGTATCGATAATCATTTTCATAAGAAGGAAAGAGTAGGAGCAGCTGTTTGAATAATAATTACCAATTTTCATATTACAACTTCCTGGAAATTGTGGATCTGGAAATATGTTTTTAAAGACCCTTCTAGGGTTTTTGGATACTTCAATGGGAATGTTTTGGGCCCAAAGCTTGGGAGACTGGGGTACGTGGTTTTGATTCTGACTTCAATTTTTTTTTTCTTTAATTTTATCCAAGAGGCCCATTGAAAATGCCAGCAGTGCCTATTTTTTTTTTTTTTTAAGATTTTATTTATTTATTGGACAGAGGGAGACACAGCGAGAGAAGGAACACAAGCAGGGGGAGTGGGAGAGGGATAAGCAGGCTTCCTGCAGAGCATGGAGCCCAATGCGGGGCTCAATCCCAAGACCCTGGGTTCATGACCTGAGCTGAAGGCAGACACTTAACTTAATGACTGAGCCATCCAGGCGCCCCCCAGCAGTGCATATTTTTGTTGTTTTGTTTTTTTCAAATACAATTATCTTGGGCAAGCTCAGATGGGCTGAGTTGCCCCAGGGCACCTCACTTTTCCAGGAATGGCCCAAATGCAAAATGCTGTGAATAAACCAGTATAGGACTGATTGCCTTTCCTTAAATAATTCATCATCTAGTTGAGAAGATAACAAATAAGCAAATAAATTATAATGCATCGTGATCAATGCAATGATACCTGTATAGTATTGTAGTAGCAAAGAGGGAATGAAGGATGAGAAGTCTAAGAGCAGAGAAGTGAGAAATCATTGACTGCTTCTGGTTTATGAAGGCCCAGGGACATTTGTGATTGTTAAAGTCCAGGTGTGGGAGAGACTGCTTGTTCCTCATTGCCTAGCCTCCTTAAGAGAAGTTTTAACCTTTGTTACAGGTTATTTTGGACACTTCAGGGAAGTCATGATTTCCTAGCCCACAAGTTGGGCTGATATTGAAAGCAACTCATTCCATTCCACTTTTATGCATGATATGGCCCTTTATTCCACAGCACAGATTTTTAGAAATTGAATGTGAATGATTGATTAATTAGATATCACAAATTATACATTTCAAACTACTATTGGTTTTAATGTCTAACAAAAGGAAACTACACCTTGTGAGTCAGAAAAGCCAAAGGAGTTCACAGCTCCATCATTGACCTTGTTCTTCTAGTTTTTTTTAGAAATTATAAACTGGGTTGCAACAAGAATATAGAGTAAGGTCAGGTCCAAAGGTGACAGAGGTGTGTTTACAAATTGAAGGGAAAAGAAGTGATCATTGTTTATTTTTTCAGTTTTGACCTTTGTAATTTGGATTTTCTTATAGTAATGAAATGGTTAGTACTGAAATCACTGAAAAAAAATTGACTATTGTGTGAATGGCCTCTCAGATTCTTACTGAAACAAAAATTGTAAGATCTTTGTAGATCATGTTAAGTTTTCTTAGAAATACATCTCAGATTTTATCAGAATGTATTTTCCTTTTTGTAACAACATTCAGATAAATATAAGACTTGTCTGAAATGTAGTTAGGTGCACAACACATATAATCAATTTTGTAAAACATTGATTAATGAACAATGTGAAAAATGCAATTACAAGAAAAAAAAGTTTAAATATATATATCCTACATATTTATATGACAACTAGCATCAATCACTAATATATTCTAACATATTTGTACTTTGAAAATGTTGGCTTTAATAAGGGACTCTGTATATACATATATATGTATATATACACTTATATTTATATTCATTTTAATATTTAACGTTAGTATTTCCCATCCTATAAACCTCTGTCATTCACTTATTTTAAAAAACTGAGGTTTTGTGGCCTACATAACTTTACATAAATACATTAAATTTGTGGGTGTATATTCTTGCAATATATTCACTATATTTTGGAATTATGTCTATAGATTTCTTGTAACACAATTATCTTAAAATAAATCAAAATTATTTTAATAAAAAGCTATTACGTACTTGACTATAATATTAATTAACAAAGTTAGAATTCTTTCTTATAAAGCAGATCAATGCCAAGCTTACTTAGGTCATATAAAGTAAAACATTGATCTGCTTAGATTATTTATGTCAAAAATAAAAAAAATATGTTTTGATATAAATTATCTAAATAGATTAATTTCGATTAAAAAAGAATTTTTGGTCTTATAAACTTCAAATAATTGAAGCTAAAGGATAACATTATTTCACACATAATATAATCTCTTCATTATATTTTATTAATATAGCTTAAATATGACAAGAAACTGATAGACATTTTCTAAGAAATGTGTTTATATATATATATATATATTTTTGTAACAATACAGAATAAAATAACTTTTATATACTTGAGTTTTAAATTCTAAGGCCCATATTTTTAACATAATTATTTCAATGGTATTTATTTTATTTTATTTTTTTAGTCTCTAAATTATATCCAAAGTTGTGCAAAAGTTTATAAGCTTTAACTTTCTTGGAGAGCAACAGGACAGGGGTTTCTGCGCTGAAATATGAACCAACTGTATGTCCCACAGATCATTCAGACACTGGTGTGGCTCTCCAGGGTGTGATGACAGAATGGAGTAATTTCTGCTTATCCTTGTTCTGCACTAAGTGATACATATTTTATTCTGGGTCCTGGTACACAAAAGGGGGATCCCTACAAAGGCACCCACCTTGAATGGCAGAGGTAGACATATAGTATCTACACATATAAAATTACTTTACAAAAATGCATTGATCCAAAGTGTATCCTTATACATAAGAAGCAACGTAAATTGGTTAGAAATATCTGGTAAATTTGGGGTATACATGAATACTACTAGGATGAATAGAAAAACAAAACAAAACAAATGCCAAACAAAGTACATTGTATCAGATCCAACTTTAGTGCCCCTGGCACCTGCTTTCTGTTTGGTCCAAATTGTCAAGGTCTCACTTGGCCCCTGGGCTTTGGCAACTTGCTCAGTGGAGAGCTTTGACTGCACTACAGACCTTCTTTACCTCTCCAAAGAAAGTATACAAACTGAAGGTGGCTGAAGGAGAGGTGAGTGGAGGATGGGTTAACTGAGTAACAGGCACTAAGGAAGGCACGTGATGTGATGAGCACTGGGTGTTTTATGCATCTGATGAATCACTGAACACTACATCTGAAACTAATGATGCACTATATGTTGGCTAATTGAATTTGAAAGGAAGGAAGGAAGGAAGGAAGGAAGGAAGGAAGGAAGGAAGGAAGGAAGGAAGGAAGGAAGGAAGGAAG
>NW_023270442.1:3610085-3643443 GCF_011800145.1 Mirounga leonina
AAGGAAGGAAGGAAGGAAGGAAGGAAGGAAGGAAGGAAGGAAGGAAGTCCAGGCAATTTCCCTGCTTGCAGGAGATAGGAGGACTTATTTTTGTCAGTCAAGACCTGGATTTCAAAAGTGAGTGCCACGAGATTGCAGCCCACAATTAGATACTAGTACTTAAGCTTCACTTCAGGCTCTATTTTCAGGATTATTCAGATTATAAAATATCTCTTTCTGAATAAGACTTTTATCACATTTTTTAAATAAAAAACTCACCATGTATAACTTTGGTATATAGATATAGCACATGATTTCTATGAATTCATCTTAATAAAATATTTATTTTGTTTGCATGTACTTCAGAAGTTAATAATTTCCCAAAGGTAAGAATTCATTTTGTTTAAATTTCTGTTTTTATACCCCAATAATAACAGGGGCAATTACAGTAATACTATATTAAGAGCTAATTAAGTGCCAGGATACTTTTCATTTGAATCTTTATAACTACCTTGTGAATATATATTTTTAAATTCCTCGTATTTCCCCCTGATGCTTCATTTATTCTAATAAATGGTTATAATCTATTTAATGGTTTTGTGATCTAACCTCTATGTCTCTGTGTGTAACTTTTGTAAGTCTGTTACATTATGGCATACTTTTACTGCAAAATAAATAATCGTCACAATTTTTACTCAACATAGTGGATATAATCTTGAAAATTGTAGGATATATTTTTATAATATGTTTCTGGATGGGTTGTAAAATGTCAGAGAAAAATTAGAGTAAACCATACATGAATATTCCTTAGAGTAAGCAGTACTTCAGTGAACACACCAGGCATTGTTTTCCTGAATTCACAGGGTGAGCATCTCCAGTGTAGGATGATATGGTAAGAAAGAGCAATGTACTGAATGCTAATAACAACTTGTAGTATTCTCAGTAGTGGAGAACAGGTTTAGGGAATATTCTTTCATCTTTCAATTCCTTCATTCCCTTATCTCATTATCTGTACAATAACAAATTTGGACAAGATCTTCTCTTGGTTCTACTCTAGTTACAAACTTTGTAATATTAATGGAAAACAATTTAAAAATAAGTCAAAGCTTGTTCTAATGAATATTATTTTAAGTTACATTGAATAGTTTAAATGAATAATATTATATTAAAACGATCCCAGAAGACCTTAATGACAAAAAGGAAAGGGGAAAATATTATGGTGAAATTATAACAATTATAACAATTCTTGAGAGTTGTTACAAAGGAAAGGGCAATTCACTTTTTGTCCTCTAATTCAAGTCAATTCATAAGTAAAAGATACATTTGGGGGGAGAAAAATTATTAAAAGTAAAGTAGTCTAAATCTGCAGTGTTAACTGATTTCCTTGTTGAAAACAACTGAGGGTAGATTATAGTGAAAGCCCCAGAAAATGTGAAAAATTTATGTTAGTAGCCACATATATAAATATATGTATATGGCTATGTGGCATGTTCTAAATCTGCTGTGAATTGAACTCACATTTACTATTAAAGAATACATGTTCACATATTGTCTCATTATTTTTGCTAAAAGATTGAAACACAGATGTCAACATCTATATCGGATAGATTTGGACTCTTTATTTGGTTGGGAGAAAATTCCACACCCTCTCAATATTTCTATGAATCCTGTGAGGCTTATATTTTCATGTTCATTTTGTACCTCACAATATCCCTTTGCAGAATCTTTGATAGTTATGTATCTTATCATATCACACTGATCCAGGCATTGTCCTTCTGGGTCATCTGAATCCAGAAGAATAACTGAGACAATTTCTGTGATGAGAACACAAACAAGTTTAAAAAAAGAAAAGATAGAAAAAGAGGGGGGGGGGAAAGCAAGTAAACAAATCCAATAAATAATTTTAGACTTTATAATTCATCATAGGAATGAGAAGATCTTCAAAGAGAATATTGTCTAAAGAACTGTGATGGAACTGTGATTTTGCCCTACTTTCAGGCAAACAATTTAGCTTGCCACACTTTCCTGGATACCAGGAGAAGAAAACAGCTTACTGGTTAGGAGAAAAGAAATTTATTGCTCAGGACAGAGCAGGAAATACAAGCTTCGTGTTTGCATCAGTTCAACTTGCCTCACGTGTTCCTTTGGGGTCATGCAGTGCTTGGACCAATTGTATGCCGTACATCCAGAGGCTCTGGGCCTCAGCGAAGGAAACCCAAGCTTAGGAAATGCCATGTACTATAAGGGGGATGCAAGAAAACCTGTCCAACTTTCCCAACACATGGAAGCCTTAACTTTTTTTTTTTTTCTCAATCTCACCTTGTTAGTAGTTATCAGGATAACTCTTGCACTGAGATATGTGCACAAAAATATTCAAAGCCACATTGCTAATAGCTAAAGTGGTAAAAAAACAAAAAAACAAAAAAACAAAAAAACAAAAAAACAAAAAAACAAAAAACTTAACTTTCTTACTCTGACCAGCAAATAAATCAGTCCTCTGCTCTGGAAGAAGAGAGTCTCTCTATTTTCCACAGCATTTGCTATATACAATCATCCTTGAAATCGTAGTCCAGAACAAAAGTTGTCAGTGACTCCACTGAAAAGAAATAGAGAAATAAGAGTGAACTAAGGAATATTGTCTCCTGATTGTCTTATTTTATAATAGTACTATATAAAATGATGTGGGAAGGATGCTTTCTTTACCTATCCCTCTCTTTTTTTTTTTTTTTCTTAGTCTACTTTTCGGCTATCCCTTCAATCCTTTTTCATTTCTAATACTAAGAAGAGTAACTAATATTGCATTCAGTGACTCAAGATCTCAGACCCCAGTTTGTGAGTACTAATGGGTGGTGCATCCTAGGAAAAATACTTGTATGTATGGAGAGAAAACATGAAAGAAAATCAATAAATAGGTGTTAGTCTCTGTAATTTTAAATCCTTAGTAATTTTTTGAGAGAATCAAGAAAAAATGGATTTTTATAATAATAATAATATAAAAATTGTGGTTGTCCTTTGCCACATCTGGCACTGTCCTATACCTTATATGTTTAAAAACATGTTTTAAAAACACAAATATATCTTAAGGGCTAGTGATATAAGAAAGGCCTGTATCACCTCTAAGTGTTTCTTCTATCTCTTTAATGGTTTTATAAATATATATGCTTAAAACTATTTTTGAACAAGGCATACTTGTCATTGGCATAATGGCTGTATCCTAAAGTGTCTATATGGCATTTATTTTTGTTTAGCATAAATATTATCTGTAAATCACTAAAAATCTTAAGAGAAATGGACTTGTACATCAGAATTTCTAGATTCATGATCTGGCCATGTTACAGACAAGCTCTGTGATCTTGGACAAGAATGTTTCTCCATTCTGTTTTTCACATTTCCTGCATAAGCATGGTGGTGAACATGATGTCCAAGTAACATCTGAGTTTTCAAATTCAATGTCAATTAACAAAAAACAGAGCCCCTGGCTCCATAAAGCAAACCATTACAGTCTCATTTTCATGTGAAGTGACCTCTTCCACATCATCAAGAGGAAGCCTCCCATTCTTTATTCTTGATTTAATGGATGGGTCACATTTGACCAATAAAACCACAGGAGACAAGGTTGCAATATTATACATTAAAGCCACCTGAACACACTATGGTTACAGGCAGTGGTTTATTTTGATAACCTTTTAAAAGGAAAATTTAAGCAAGGGAAGGACAAAGAATAGGGTGATTTTACAAAAGTGATTTAACCATGAAATCACTATAAAAAGAGATACTAAAGGAGAGGTCACTACCTATACATTTATTCTTGGTTTCCTGGGAACTTTAATATTTCCTTTGCAGATCTACTTTTATCTCAATTTTTTCCTTCAATATATATTTTAAATAATACATGTCTTACTAAAATTTAAAAAAATAGAGATCAACAAAATGCAGTTTTTAAAATATCATGTGACATACAGCAAATCTGAGAGAATATTATTTACAGGGGTGTCTGGGTGCCTGGGTGGCTCAGTCAGTTAAGTGTCTACCTTCATCTCAGGTCATGATCCCGGGGTCCTGGGATCGAGCCCCGCATCGGGCTCCCTACTCAGTGGGGAGCCTGCTTCTCCCTCTGTCTACCGCTCTGCTTACTTGTGATCTTTCTCTCTCTCTGTCAAATAAATAAATAAAATATTTTTTAAAAAAGAATATTATTTATAAAACAAAGCAAAGCAAACAAGCAAGGACATTTTAATCCATTATGGCAACAATGTTGCTAAGATCCCTTTGAAGTTTCTTAAATGACTTAATGATATAAAGTAGTATTTTCTGTAAATTTAGGAGACCATTTAATATTCATTTAACATACACAATTTCAAAAGTTATTCCTGAGGATGTTGAAATAATGGAGAATTAGATGTGAACCCTGAAAGGACCAATACCTACAATATCTGTCATTTTGTTCAGCTCCATTTTATCTGGTAGATGTGACTGTCTACAACACTCCTCCCTTCCTCAAAGAGCTTAAGATACTTCTAGGGGCAGGAAAAAAACTTATTGAACTATATACATATTTTTTAAATCAATGTTAAAAATTTTACTTACGGGGGCACCTGGGTGGCTCAGATGGTTAAGTGTCTGCCTTCGGCTCAGGTCATGATCCCAGGGTCCTGGGATCGAGCCCTGCATCGGGCTCCCTGCTCAGTGGGGAGCCTGCTTCTCCCTCTCCTTCTCCTGCTCCCCCTGCTTGTGCTCTCTCGCTCTCTGTCAAATAAATAAATAAAATCTTTAAAAAAAAAATTTTACTTACGACTTTGAAAAGTAGCTGAATTTTCAATCAAATTTCAGCACTAAACAGATAATTTATAAAAAATGCCAGGTGATTTTTAAGCATTTCCCCAAATTAAGATCAGTTATATTTCTTACTGTATACCTCATTAGGAGAGAAACATAACTTTTTTGTTCTCAGAACCTCAAGGTTTGAGGATCATATTAATAATTAACAATGAAAGTGTCTTGAAAAAGACAAACAATAAGATAGCTTCTTTCCAAAAAGGCACAGCTTGGTCAAATTAGTATATATATTTTATTTTTCAGAAATAATGCATTAAAGCCTTCTAATTGAGGGAGTATATTTACCATATTTTACCTTCCAAAAATATTTGGCTTAAATAATTTTTTCTCTAAGTAGTTTAAAATAAAGACTTTCAGGGGCGCCTGGGTGGCTCAGTTGGTTGAGCATCTACCTTTGGGCTCAGGTCATGATCTCAGGGTCCTGGGATCGAGCCCCACATCGGGTTCCCTGCTCGGCAGGAAGCCTGCTTCTCCCTCTCCCACTCCCCCTGCTTGTGTTCCCTCTCTTGCTATGTCTCTATCTTTCAAAATAAATAAATAAAATCTTTAAAAAAAAATAAAAAAAATAAAAATAAATAAAATAAAGACTTTCAGTTAAAGATGGTAGATTTATCGTGTATTTTCTTTAATGCCTTCTCAATTCCCAACAACAACAAAAACAATAAGAATATATGAAAAGGGGGGAAGCAGGCATCTCACAAGGACAAAGGAAATAGGAGAACAATGGCAGGCTGACTTTTTTCTTGAAAGTGGACAAGCAAACAGATCAGTGATAACTGACTTGGACTAGAATGCAAAGATAACAACAACAGGAAGCTTAGCTGTCTTCTGGACATCCTGTAGAACTTAGGATAGGCCCAGATTCTTGTGACACTAGGCACCCCTCAACATGGCTGCAGGATTTAAAAGAGGAGGAAGGTTTGAAAGATACAGATAGACTTCTAGAGAATTCCCCACCGAAGGAAACACAGTCTTAAGGAAGTCAGGCACAGTTGAGGTGGGAACACCTACATGGAAAACAGAAGGACTAGAAGAAATGTATTAATTGAATGATGTAGCTATCCTCCCATTCCTATTCTCTGGCTAAGCCCTTAGCACTCTTACATTCAAACCATCACCCCTTATTAAGAAGATAAATAGATCATTCTATAAAGAAAAACTACAGGACCAAGAAAAGACATCTAAATAATGACACTTGATTTTTCCCCAAAAGAAAACCCAGTAATATCACCCTTAGATTAAAAACCCTGTAGTAAGTCTTACTGTGCAAGGAGAAGTATACAGTAGTCTTGTTTAGTTTTTTACTCTTTATCATGAACTGGTAGTTAAGATCACCAGAAATTAGAGGAAAATATAGGTTATAAAAGAAAATAAAATTAAGCTAAACCACAAGTGAATTGTAGCAGATAGTACAAAGAAAAAATAGGAAAGAAAATAAAAAGTATCTTCAGACCCATACATCTGGAACATATGACACAAAGGAAGACACACACACACACGCACAATTGATTTCGGTGAAAATGGTAGATATGATGTTTGAATTATTTCAAAACAGATATTTAAAATGGTATTTTCCCCAAAATATAGACATTACTAGATTCCCCCCCATAACTCAATGCAATTTTTTAAATTCATAAGTAGAAGAAAATGAACGATATACCTAAAACTTTTTCATGAATTACATTCTAGAAAAGTAATTCACTCACTATTCTTTGTTATATCACCCAACACATATTTTAAATTTTGTTCTTAAAATCATATATTTTGGTCGTATTAAGAGATTATTATGGAGCTAGAACTCTATAAACTCAAAAATGAAAAACATCAAGGAATTAAATAACAATCACAATATCACTATGGGATTAAAATTCATAAAAGATCTAACTTAAGGCATGAATTACACATTAAGTAGTTTTGTTTGGTTGGAGTTATGCAAAAAATTACATAAATGCATCATCAGCTGCACATAGTGTGTGATTTGCTTTGCCAAAGAAAATAAGGGAAGTTCTAAGTTGATTTATTTAAATTCTGCACTTGAATCATAATGGAAGTATAGAGCATAAACTAACTCTGAAAAATTCCTAAGCTCCTATACTCTTATGTTATATGTTGGTAAATTTCAGTTTAGTGAGAAATGTTAGCTATATTAATAAATAACAAAGCCAATTTACATTTATGCAAGCAAAACTTTTCTCTTTTCAATAATAGCTTAAAATTGTCTTTTTGGAAAACACCATACAATTTAGTTATTTTTAAACAAAGTTAGAAGGATTAGTTAGTAGAGACTATAAATCAGCAATTTTAGGGCGCCTGGGTGGCTCAGTTGGTTAAGCGACTGTCTTCGGCTCAGGTCATGATCCTGGAGTCCCGGGATTGAGTCCCACATCGGGCTCCCTGCTCAGCAGGGAGTCTGCTTCTCCCTCTGACCCTCCTCCTTCTCATGCTCTCTGTCTCTCATTCTCTCTGTCTCAAATAAATAAATAAAATCTTAAAAAAAAAAAAAAAGAATTCTTTAAAAAAAAATCAGCAATTTTATTAGAGCATGAAATTAAGTACCTCATATAGAAGATGGAAGCGCCAAAAGTTTAAAAATGATGCTATTGACATATCAGTTCATTCTAATATAAGTGATTAGTAGTTGCATTTATATAACTGGATAGAAGGGTCTGGTAGTATTAAGTGCACACACCCAATAATTCTATTAAAGTTTTTAAATGGCCTGAGCTTATATTCATTTAATGGCTCAATTACATATTCTCATTCATATAAAACACTCAGGCTGAATTTTCATAACCAGGAGAAATGAGGGATTGAGATAATTATCCCAGTAATTTAGGCTAAAAGTCACACTTGGGGTTCCAAGGAATTGGAAAGCAGGAAAAATTTATATTTTGATTCAGAGAAGTAATATTCTATGCTAATTTCCAAGTTAAAATGATCAACTCTTTTGGCTCAGATGCTTCTTTAAAAACCTCAGGAGAGGGAAGGAGAAAAGTAATCTTTGGAGCAGGCTTGGCTGGTGGAATGCACAACTATTAAGTGATTTGAATATATATGTGAACTAATCTCCTTAAATATTCCTGTGTTATACTCAAAGACTATATATTTTATTCTTTCTGTTAAAGAAAAAAAAGCTAGTAGCAATGTGGCTCACCAAGATATCAGATACCCTACGAAAAAAAACATACATCAATTCTAGAAAATTCAGAAGAAAAATTAAAGATCTCCATACGGAAGAGATTATAAACCAGATGTAGACATGGATTTGAGTTTTTATATGCAAGTGCAATTTTCTTGGAAGATGATCTTTTCTTACTTCAAAGTAAGTTTAAAAAACTTTTTGTAATCTTCCTAAATATTATTGTTTTGGCATTCATAAGTCGGATACTCCACTACTGCCAAATGGGGAGGGGGAATTTCCAAATGGGAAATTAGCATAGAATATTATTTCTCTGAATCAAAATATAACAGAAGATGGAGGAGAAGGGAGGGGAAGCAAAGGAGCAGGATTATAAGAAGAAAGAGAAAAGATGGGCAAGGAAATAAAGAAAAAGAAGTGATTTGCTCCTGAGGTGATATAAAGCCTTTGTATTATTGGAATAGATTTACAATCATTGCAATAGAAGTATCGGTTTATAACTTCTCACCTTGACGTATTTGAGTAATGGTTTCTAAAAGCTAGTCGAATTCACTTTTTCAATAGTAGCAATAAACTTTGTAGGTTATTTTTCCTTTTTTTACAATTAATTAGTCAGAAGACTTTATTTAGGATTTGAATTTCTGGAAATTCTGTTTCAAGAAAATACATATTAGAAAGCTTCAAGGCACATGACTAAATAGGATCAAAGATCATTACAAAATGTAAAAGTCAATTAGCTCTTTAACCAAGGTGGCCATATATGTAGAAGGTTAGGTTATTTTTTTTCTTGACAATTATGTCTATATAAGTCAGAAAAGATTCCCAAGTCCAAGAGATCACTTAAGCTACAGAGTTAACAGCTGAGGGAGTCTTAGTTAAAATTATTCTCTCTAAACTTGTTTAGGGCATTGAGTATCAATCTAACTCTTTGTATGACACACAAACAGACAAAGACAGAACTATGTGACTTTTAGAACCAGGCTTTGATTGTCAAATCTCAGGTTATAAAGGAAAAAAAAATCCTATTGCTTATATTCTAAACTTGATATCCCCAAAATTAATCATAACATTTCAAATTTCAATAAAATCACTAAATCCGTTTGTATTACTTGGATCTTTAAAACAATTATTTGGCTAACCATGTATATTACACTGGGTGGGCAACCTGCTATTCTATTCACAGATATTTTATAAATATATTCTTTCAAAATTTAGGCCTCATTCAAGTCTGCTTAATTTATTTGTTTGATTGTGATTTATAGTTTTCAGACATTAAGAGAACATCAAAACATTGGTCATAATTGAACATCAGAGATATTGGAGTCAGTGAAAAAGCTTGACAAATCCCAGCTTTCACCAGTGTAGGAAATTAAATATGCTTTAGGCAACAGTATTTCTCCATTTTAAACGAGACCTTTTTGGATGAGTCTATTGTTGCCAAGCAATTCAAATGTTGAAAATATAACATGAAGTATGTCAATTGGCTCACCACACTTTCATCTAAATACAGTGGGATATTTTTCATCTTTTTGTTTATTACTTTTTTATGAGTAATACCAAAGCAAAACAAAAATCCAAACATTTATAGATATTTCAAATAAATTAAAGTCCATCATCACTACCTGAACCTGGCTCCTATGCCCAAAACTAACCTCTAATCTCATTCCCTAAAATTCATTTTCACCTTTTATTTTTCTGGTTAAGTAACAGCATCATTCTTAATATACAGTGATATTTCCTCATTTATCAATATTGCACTATATCTATTGATACTCCACTTTAGAAGTTAAGGAGATTAGTTCACATATTCCACTTGCCTGGAAATTTTACTGTACCTTTTTACAGGGCTGACTCACTATCATTCTTCAGATCTCTGATAAGAGAAGCTGCCTCTTCTACCATAACTAAAACAATTTACATAGTTTCACTTGCTTGTCTCTAGACTACTTAGCGCCCAGCACAGACATCTTAAGTGTAATTTCATTAGCTTGTTAAATGACTCATGCTCCAATTAAAATGAGGTTTAAAAAAAAAAAGTTTCCTACTTCCCTTATTCACTATTGTCCCCAAAACCCAGTACAGTGCCTGCCACCTAGAAACAGTCAATAAATATTTAGTAAATAAATTACGAGTTTTCCAAATTTTTCCAATAAAATTCCATTACTTTTATTTTTATTGTTTGATATCACATATTGAAAGCATATATTTACAACTGAAAGTGATAGATAAGTATCTGAGTAAAGATGACTACATTTGAGAAAATAGCACTATGACCTTTTAAGTCTCTTGCATGGTCCTTTCAAACCACATCACCCTCCTTTTCTCCCAGATGGGGTCAACTTTCTACTCTCTATATGTTGTTAATTACTCTCTTGTTTCTCTTCATAGTTTTTGCTTGTTTGTTTGCTTAATTTTTCCCTTCTTGTGGACTCCCTATGAATGGAACATATTCTATAGATTTGCCTACAACTTGGCAACATTATAATATATTCATCCCACATATGTGTCTGTTCTCTGTTCTTTTTCATCATTGCATAGAACCCATTCTATAAATATAGTTCAATCTAATGACCAATCTATCATTGATAAATATTGAGATTTTGTTATTTTTTTGAAATTTTTTTGAAATTACAAAACCTGTCGTTTTGAAGATCTTATTGCCTTCTACATATGTGAACAAATCAACCTGGGGTTTATACCTAAGGAGCTGAAATTCTGTGAATGTTCTGTGTATGTGTATGTTCACTTTTAGAGTGTATGTGACCTGTATAAAATGAAAATAATACTCACTTTACTTTGGTACTAAATATATATTTAAATATACAAAAATGACAAAGAAACCAGGGGAAAAACGTAATTCAAATAAAATCATTCCTTGACCCAAGATAAATGAAAATACTATTTTTACTATATTTTTAAAAATTTGGAATGCATTAATGAACAATAGAGTAGGAAACACTAACAGAAACTATAACAAATGCATAACTAAATATAAAAAGGAAACTGCAATGTTGAAAAATGCTGAGCCCTAGTCTTTTACATCTTCAATACACCATTTGTATTAGATGTGATGCTTTGGTGCTTGCTCAAGTAAAGGAGGATAAATACACATGGTGGACAAATATATTTAGAAAGAAGTATAATATCATCAAAGATCAAATTTTTGCTTCGCAAGTAAGCAACGTTGGTGTGAAAAAGGATGCAGGAACACTTGATAACTACAAAATCACTTTCATGAAGTAACATGTTTTCTTACCTATCTACACAAAAATCTAATAAAATTGTACTGAAATCATCCAAGGATTTAAATTTGTTATATTTAGCATTTGATTTTACTTCTATAACCCAAGACTTTTATGCTCCTGTGTAAATGAATCATAACGAAGGGGGAGGATTTTCAAGAAATGTATTTATGCTTTTTCAGGTAAGTGTTAGTGTTGATATTTTGTGCTAAATGTATCACATACAGATTTAAGCTGTTGAATGCATCAGATATGTTCAAATTTTCTTCCCAAACATTTTATTTTTCTGAGCTATGTTAGAAGTGAATGTTATGCTTTGTTAATAAGCAAATTTGCATCTGTAGTCTATTTCTAAAATGTGTAAGTTGTGGGTTTACCTTTAGAAAGTCAGTATATCTGATGCTTGCTTGGAATCCTCTCTGCCTAGGAAACTCCAAAAAAAAAATGAGTAAGCCATATTGTTTCGTTGCAATAACAGTTGCTCTTAGAAAGGTCTGATTTCTTTCATTCTTGTAGTGAATGCCTCGTGGTGGGTACTCCAGAAGGAGACAAACCAGAATTTGGGGCTCAAGATATTTATTAGGATCAACACCTGTGAAAAAGCAGGATTGGTGAAAGGGGAATTGGAGCTGTGAAAAATGCAGAAACCACCAGCACAGAGCATGGATTGAGGTTTGCATATGACAATTATCCCCCATGAAGCCAAACTGGCCTTTATATCCCCAGATAGGTCATACCCTGGGAAGGATATGACTTTGGGCAAGAAGGGTCTCTGCAACTCTGGAAGATCCTGAACTGACTGATGGTGAGTTGGAGGTTTCTACTCGCTGGGCTCTCCAGAACCATGGAATATATCTTCTCTTGAGGAGGGAACAAACTGATTCTTTGTCTAAAAAATCCAAAGACATCTGTAATTTATAGAATTTTTAAAATTAAAAGGTGAATTTACAATTTGGATATAAGCTCAAGTTTAATTTGATATGTAAATCAAGTTTATTTCTATACAAAATCAATATTTGGACAATAAAATTTTAGAAGAAAGATACCTTTCTCAAATATATGAAAGGTTTATTGAATCTAAAAAATGGGCAAGATGTCTATTTAGAAAAATGTAAATGAGATAAATTCAATACATAAATGAATGAAGCAGTATAATACTAATGGGCTAGAAACATTTTAAAGACATCAATTATTTTGAACAGTCATAAATTCAATGCAATCACACCAAAATTCCACCAGGATTTATTGAAAATAAATTATAAAATTTCTAATAAATTAAAAAGGATGAAGAAAAACCAAGACCCATTTTAAGAACAAAGTGGAGGATATATTATACTAGCTAACGAAGTTCATTGTAATCTACAGTAAATAAAGAAATGTAGTATTGGCACAAAGGCAAGACAAATAAAATAATGGAATGGAAGAGAATCTCTAGGAAAAGACATAGGTCTAAATGGCACTAATTTATAGTAAAGTAGAAATGTAGGTACAGGATAATTTCTTAAATTAAGAACCTTGAGAATAATGGCAACCCTGCCTCTCCCTGATGATCAGGGTCAATTACTCTTGACAATGTGTTGGCTCCTCCCCTTACCTGTTGATCTCTGCCAGTGCAGTATGTAACAGGATTTATGGCTCCCATGGTCATATCCCTACTGTTACATTTCCTTTGCTGTGAAATAGTTCTTTTGGTCTAAAGAATGGTTTTGCAGGATCACTTAATTTTTAATAAATTATTTTTTAGTAGTAGGGGCCAAGGCCTTGCAGAGGGGAAAGGCAAAACCATATTATAATAATGAAAAATCAGCACTGCTTCCAGATTGGGGTTATCCAATGTAATCAAATTTTCATTGAATATAGCTGGAAGTTCTCCTTGAAAAATGGTGCCATATCAAAGATACTATTAGTCTCCATTTCTTGGAGATTTGTTATTCCAGTAGCAGCATTAGCTAAATTAGCTTGCATGAGTAGGAAGTTATGTTTTTGAACTATGGATAGACCCTATTTTGATACTTTATCTACTCCATGTATGTACCTTGGGCTATGGGGTAGCCAATGGCAGCATAACTAAATATAACTTTCCAAATCATTGCTTCTATGTAGTTTTTTAGTGACTAATCTTTATATGGTAAGTGTTCATTGGTTGAGTTAAAATGCAAATACAAAGATCTTCATAGGTTGTTCTGAATCACATAGATCCTCCCATGTGTTACTTCCACAGCTCTAAACACCTAACATTCCAAATATTTCCATTCAAGTTCTTCACCAATCATGTAAGTTATTTCTCACTATCCACAGGTTTATTTATTCTTCCCTTGGGCCATTTGTATTTCTACACAAATTAGATAATCAGGTGTGCTGCCTGAATCTCTGGTCTTTGGGAGGATTTTCCCAGATATCAGGCTATGGATCAGGGATGCATGGTGTTTATTGCAGAGTTGTCTTAGTAACTACTGTCAGGGGGTCAGAGAAGTAGAATTGGAAGAACAGAAATGTTGAACTCAGGTGCAGTGACAAAGAGGATCCAGATAATCCACAGAAATAATTAAAATTGTGATGTGACTTCAGAATGTTCCGTATCTGGCAAATGGACTTGGGATTTTTAAATATAAATGGATTTCTTAAAGGCTGGAGACTTGCCCCATGAGGGAGCACAGTGTGAGGGTGGCAGCTCCCTTGTAGAAATTGCATTTCCCTTTGAGCTGTCAGCACTAACCACTCCCAGGGCTATCCAAGAGGAAGGGTATGAGAATCATAGCACAGCATCCACGTTAGAAGGAACATTTCTGTAAATAGGGATAACATGAAAGGCCACTGTGTAAATGGGAATTGGTCTAAAGACTGCTGACTTCTTGAAATATTCTTTCTGTAATTAAATGGAAGGAATGAATACAAAGGCACTTTGGATATTACAAGCATCACACCAATATAATATAATATTATTATGAAAATAACACCTTCAGGGCAACATCTATCTTTATTTAACTGATGTACTATTAAAAAGAAGCCTCTGTCAGCAGGCATGTGAGTCAGTTAAATAATTTAAAGCTTTGTGATAGTGACTTACAAAATGTGAGAAAGAGGAAGTACCTTCTTTGGCTGCTTGAAATGTGTCAATCCTCCTTTAAGATTTTTAATAAACTAGATATAAACAAACTTTTCACGTTCACCACAAAATCTGTCAGTGATTCAGAAAGACTTCCCAAATTTTTAGGACATCTTATATCAGTAGGATACATGATTACAATTAGTGAACTGACAACAGTGTATTATTAACTAAAGTCCCTACTTTATGCAGATTTCCTTAGTTATTACCTAATTCCATTTTGCTGTACTAGAATCCCATTCAGGATGCCACATTACACTGAATCACCATGTTCTTTAAGCTCCTGTTGACTGTGACAATCTCTCAGACTTGTTTTTGATGGCCTTGACAGTTTTGAAAAGTACTGTTTGTTTACTTTATAGAATGCCCCGCAATTGGGAATTTTCTGATGTTTTTCTCATGAGTAGTCCAGGGTTATGTGCTTTTAGTATGAAGATGATAGAGGAAAAATGCCATTTTCATGATATCGTATCAAGGGTACATATCATCAACTTAAATTGTTATTGCTGATATGATCCTTGACCAGTTGGCTGAAGGACTGTTTTTTGGTTTCTCTGCTGGAAAGGTACTCTTTCTTCCACTGCTTTCTGTGGTGTAGTCTTCAAAAGAAAGTGACTGTGTGCAGCCCACACGTAAGGGATAGAAGTTATGCTCCCCTTTCTCAAGGGAAGAGTATCTATTTTAATTATTTGAAATTCTTATTCACCAGACATTTGCCTTTTCTTTCTTTCTTTCTTTCTTTCTTTCTTTCTTTCTCTTTCTTTCTTTCTTTCTTTCTTTCTTTCTTTCTTTCTTTCTTTCTTTCTTTCTTTCTTTCTTTCTTTCTTCCTTCCTTCCTTCCTTCCTTCCTTCCTTCCTTTCTTTCTTTCTTTCTTTCTTTCTTCTTTCTTTCTCTTTCCTTCCTCCTTCCCTCCTTTCCTTTCCTTTCCTTTCCTTTCCTTTCCTTTCCTTTCCTTTCCTTTCCTTTCCTTTCCTTTCCTTTCCTTTCCTTTCCTTTCCTTTCTTTCTTTCTTTTCTTTCCTTTCCTTCCCTTTCCTTTCTTTCCTTCCCTCCTTCCTTCCTTCCCTCCTTTCCTATTCAGTCATTTATTTATTTCTGCATGGAATTATCCATATTTATTTTTTACCTTGGGCTATATCCAATACTACATTGTTTATTCCTGCTTGAATTGTTACAGATTTTACCATAGAAGTCTATTTGCTCCTGTGTCTCTTTGACATACATCTATCATTAAGTGTGTATTTTTTTTTAAGCATTTTATTAGTTTCTGGCACTACAAGACACTCAAGGCTTACTTTGTATATCTCCTGCCTCACTCTTAGGATCAGGCATTTTTTTCCAAGGAGCCTGGCTTCTTTTACTAGAGAATGGTATTAGAAATCACAGTCTCATTTCTAAGTGTACTCACTGCTATTGGAGTGTTGTTGCTTCAACACCCTCTCAACTGAGAGAAGAAGGAACTCTATATGTGAATACTAAACTGTACATATACATCTATAAATATTTATTTATTACATCTATAAATATTTAAATAACTAAATATATCTACTTCTACATGAGTTAATATGAATATATCTAACAACAGGCCATTGCTATATGGATTATTTTTGCTTCCTCTCCTATCGATCTGTAAACTTCCAGTCCGACTGTGAGAAACCTAATAGCACCATCTGTCATTCCTTTACTGAACTGTTCTTTTCCACTTTCCACATACAGCAGTATCAGAATTGTTAACCTAAATCCTCACGGGCACAGCTTTAACAACTATGTACAGTTATGTACATAGTTTATGTATGTACATAGATTATGTACAGTTCTTTTTACCTTTAGTCTAACAGACTCTACTCATTTCCAGCTATTTAGGTCGACTTCCTTCCTCTCTACTTTCAATCAGACTGCACAGGCATTTGTAACACAGTTTGAAGACATTCTCCATTCCATCCCCAGGCCCCCTGGTATCCTAAATTATTATTATTATTTTTTTACGATTTGAATATAATAGATAAACTTTTCGTGCTGTAAAATTCTGTGAGCTTTGCAAATACACAATGCTGTGTATCTACTATTTCAATATCATACAGAATAGTTTTATCATCCTGAAAATTCCTCCATGCTTCACCTAAACCCTTCCTCTTCACCTGAAACCATGGCAACTGCTGATTTTTATTCTATCTCCATAGCTTTGTCTTTTCCAAAATTTTATATAATTGGAGTCATACATTATGTAGCCTATTCAGACTGGTTTCTTTCACTTAGAAGTATGCATTAAAGATTCATTCATATCTTTCTGTGGCTTGATACTTCATTTAACTGCTGAATAATAGCCCATTGTGTGGATGTACCACAATTTCTTTATCTTCTCACCAACTGAAGAACATCTTGGCTGCTTCCAGTTTGGGTCTATTATGAATAAAATTGTAAACATTCACACACTGGTTTTTGTGTGGAGATTAGTTTTCAAATCAGTTAGGTAGATATTTAGAAGCACAATTACTGTAATGTAAGGTAAGACTATTTTCAAGAAAATGCCCTGACATTTTTCATTCCCACAAACACTGAATGAGAGTTCTGGTTGTTCTGCATCCTTGCCAGCAATTGCCCTTGTTGCTGTTGTCAGGTATTTGGATGTTGGTTATTCTACTACTTGTGTAGTCATATTCCACTTTTCTTTTAATTAACAATACCCTAATAATAAGTGACACTTACCACTTTTTCATATGCATATTTGCCATCTGTATACATTCATTGATGAGGGGTATGTTCAGATTTTTGCCTATGTTTTAACTGGATTATGTATTAGTTTGCCAGGGCGATCATAACCATGTACCGCAGACTGAGTAACTTAAACAATTGACATTTATTTCTTCATGGTTCCAGAAGCTAGAAGTCCAATATCAAGGTGCTGGAAGGGTTGGTGTCATTCTGAGACTTCTCTCTTTGGCTTGTAGATGGCCATCTATTCTGTGTCTTCATTCGGTCTTCCCTCTGTGTGCCTGTGTCCTAATTTCCTCTTCTTGTAACAACACCTGTCATATTGGATTGGATCACCTAAGTGACCTCATTTTAACTTAATTACTTCTTTAAAGACCCTATCTCCAGATACAGTCACAATTTGAGGTCCTGGGAATTAGGACTTCAAAATATGAAATTTGGGGGAGCCCTATGTAGATTATGTATTTCTTCCATGTGCTATTTGGTAGTTTTTATTTTTTTTATATATTTGGTCCATTTCATCTAAACTATCAATTTATGGGCATAGAGTTGTTCATAGTATACCTTTATTGTCTTTTTAATGTCCATGGGATCAGTACTGATGACTATTTCTGATATTGTTAATTTGTATCTTCTTCTTTCTTCCCCACTCCTACTCCTCCTCCTTCTTCTTTCTCCTCCTCATTCTCTTCTTCCTCCCTCCTTCTCTCCCTCCATATCTCATAACTGTCCCTTGTTTTGCTTAGCTGGTCTAGTATTTTATCCATTTTCATGAACATTTTATGGAACTAGCTTTTGATTTCATTTATTTTCTCTATTGATTTCTTGTTTTAGATTTAATTCATTTCTGCTCTGATTTTTATTATTTATTTCTTCTCCTTCACTTGAGCTTAAATTACTCTTCTTCTAATTTTATTTTTTTACAACCTTTTAGAGATTTATTTATTTATTTTAGAGAGCGAGAGAGAATGGGGGAAGAGGCAGAGGGAGAGGGTGAGTACAGAGTCCCATGTGGCGCTTGATCCCAGGACCCTGAGATCATGACCTGAGATGAAATCAAAAGCCAGTGCTTAACTGACTGAGCTGCCCAGGTGCCCCATCTTTTTCTAGCTTTCTAACATGGAAGACTAGTTTATTGATTTTCAATTTTTTCCAATATATGAATTTAATGCTATAAAGTTCCATCTCAACACTGCTTTTGTTGCATTTCACAAAATTTGATTTGTTTAATTTTCATTTTAATTCTAAATAAGTTTAATTTTTTTTAAGTGGGCTCTGTTCTGGGAATGGACTATGTGGGACTTGAACTCATGACCCTGAGATCAAGACCTGAGCCAAAATGAAGAGATGCTAAGTGACTGAGCCACCCACATGCCCCTGAATAAGTTTAATTTTTATTGAGACTTCTTTGTTCACCAATTTGTTATTTAGAAATGTATTGCCTACTTTTCAAATATTTGGGGATATTCCTTCTCTCCATTATTAAACTCTAGCTTAACTCCATTGTGTACTGAGAAATACTTTGATTTTGTTTTATCTAAATTTAAGATGTTTTATTAAAAGCTACAGAATTTGGTCTATCATTGTAAATGCTCCATTGGAGCTTGAGAAGAATGTGTATTCTGCTACTATTAGATGGAATAGTTTGTAAATATCAAGTAAATCAAGTTGATTGATAGTACTGTTCAGATCAACCATACCTTATTGATTAACTGTCTGATTGGCCTATCAATTACTGAAAGAAAGGTATTGAAGTCTTCAACTACAATTGTGGATTTCTCTATTAGTCCTTCAGTTCTATTAGTTTTGTCTCAAATAATTTGGAACACACTTGTTAGGTACATACATATTTAAAATTGTTATGTTTTCTTGGAGAATTGATGTCTTTATGATCACCTTCTTTTTCTGAAGTCTGGTTTATCTGTAATTAATATAACTACTCCAGCTTTCTTTTGATTTGTGTTAACATCACACATCTTTCTCAAATTCTTAACTGTAAATCTGCATTTTTTATTAAATGTGGGCTTCTGATAAACAACACAGAGATGAGTCTTCTATTTTTAATCCACTCTGACAAATTATGCCTTTTAATTGATTTAAAACATTCTTTTATTTGTTTGTTCTTGCTTAAGACACCAGAAATTTATTCCGTCACAGTTCTGGGGCCTAGAAGAATAAAATCAAGATTTCATCAGGGCCATGATCCTTCTGAGACTCTGGAAAAATCTTCCCTTAACTTTTCCTTCCCATGGTGGCCTTCAATTCTTGATGTTCCTTGGCTTGCAGCTTCATCACTCCCATCTCTGCTTCTGTTGTCAGATGGTATTTTCTGCTTCTCATAAGGATGCAATCATATTGAATTAGGACCCACCTACCTTCCAAATAAAGGTATTTTCTAAACCATTTATATTTAAATTGATTATTGATAGAATTGAATCAATATCTATCAATTATTAAAATCCTCCATCTTGGTTACTGTGTGGCTCAGTCGGTTAAGTGTCCAACTCTTGATTTTGGCTCAGTCATAATCTCAGGGTCATGAGATTAAGCCTTGAGTTGGGCTCTCCACTCCCTCTGCCCCTCCCCCTGCCCATGCACACACTTTCTCTTTCTCAAATAAATAAATTAATTAAAAAAAAATCCTCCATCTTGTTCCTTATGACATTGTTGTTATTACTCATTTCACTTTTCCATATGCTATGTCCAATACATTGTTTGTTATTGCCGTAAAAAGTTATCTCTTAGGTAACTAATATGAAGAAAAATAAACTACTTTATCTTGCCTTCACTTGTTCTTTCTCAGACACTCCTTCCTTTATGTAGATCTGAGTTAATTGCCTATATCATTTTCCTTCTCCATAAAGAACTTTTAACATTTCTTTCAGGGCAGGACTGCTGGAAATGAATTCGTAAGGTTTTGCTTCTCTGACAAAGTTTTGTTTTGCTCCCTCACTTTTGAAGGACATTTTACTGGTTATAAGTCTGGAATAGTGTTTTGTTCTGTTTTTTTTTTTCTGTCAACATTAAATTATTTCACTCCACTGTCTTTTTGCTTGCATGGTTTTGGATGAAAAGTCTGCCCTAATTCTTATCCTCTTTTCTCCCTTAGGTAAGGTGTTTTTTCCTCTGTCTTTTTTCAAGATTTTCTCTCTGTGGTTGATTCACTTCAGTTTGAATATTTGAGTATAATGTGCCTACGTCTAGTCTAGGGTTTTTTGTTTTGTTTTATTTTGTTTTGTTTTGCTGTTTACCCTATTTAGAACTCTCTGATTTTTCTGGACTTCTGATTTAGTATTTTTGATTAATTTTGGAAAGTTCTGAAATATTATAACTTTAAGTATATTTTCTTTTTCATTCTTTCTTCTTCTAGTATTCCCATTATTCATTTATTACATCTTTTAAAAATGCCCCACTGTTACTGAATGCTTTGTTTCACTTTTTATTCTTTTTCTCTCTGAATTTAAATTTCAAAAGTTTTTATTGACATATCTCCAAAGTCACTGATTCTTTGCTTGACATTCCAAAAGCATTCCTTATTTCTTTTAGTATGTTTTTGATTTTCAGTGTTTACTTTTTATTTTCTACTAGAATTTCTGTCTCTTTTCTCATTACCTATCAGTTATTTCATCTTGTTTACATTTTTCAATAGTCTTAACATATTAAATCTATTTAAAATTTCTTGTCTGATAACCCCAACATTAGTCTCATATCTGAGTCTGGTCCTGGTGTTTGACTCTTTCTTTTTTTCTTTCTTCTTTCTTTCTTTCTTTTCTTTGTTTCTTTAGACTGTGTTTTTATTGCCTTTAGCATGTCTTGTAAGTTTTTGTTGAAAGCCAAGCACGTTGTATCAGGTAACAGGTACTGAGGTTAATAAGCTTTTTTGTTGCTGTAAAAATGTGATGACTTCAAGCTCTTTATATATTGGAGCTGAAACCAGAATTCTTATATACAGAGCACAGAGCAGTGAACAAAATAGAAAAAGATCCCTAACCTTCAGGTATGCAGGGATAAATTATGTTACAGACATTTTCACATGTTATTTAGTTTTAAAACACCTACAAAAAATAGCAAAACTGAAACAAGACAAAACATTCTATTTTTTGTCAATCAATAAAGTGAATTGGCATATATTTATAACATGTCTAACTCAATTATTCTTGAAAGATAAACTTGCCTAAATTTTCCTGTATGTGTGTGTGGATGTATCCCCTGACATTTATCTGTGGCTTTCCATATAACAGCATTATATTGCCATCATAATACAATATATTTGATGACAATTTAATGTTGATAACTTTCTATCCAATGTGTCTTTTCTGTCCTCTAAAATTCTTAAATGTGATTATTTTATAGATATTACCTGAAGCAAAGTTTTGCAATTTTAATAGCATGAAATAAAGAGCAAGTCAAAAGTGAATGAAAGTTCAAAGAAGAAGAAAAATATATTTTGTGGGCAGGATGGTGTGCAAAGTCTTTGAGAATTTGACTATCAAAATGATGCAGATATTGAGCTGTCCTTGAACCAGGAAGTGGGCTCTCACCAGATACCAAATTTGCTGACATCTTGACTTGGACTTCCCAGCTTTTGGAACTCCTTTGCTTATGTATCTTGAAAGAAGTTGTGGCCGATGTCAAAGAGGCTACTGCCTATGTTCTCCTCTAGGATTTTGATGGATTCTTGTCTCACATTGAGGTTTTTCATCCATTTTGAGTTTATCTTTGTGTATGGTGTTAGAGAATGGTCGAGTTTCGTTCTTCTGCATGTGGCTGTCCAATTTTCCCAGCACCATTTATTGAAGAGACTGTCTTTTATCCATTGCATATTTTTTCCTTCTTTGTCGAGAATTATTTGACCATAGAGTTGAGGGTCCATAACTGGACTCTCTATTCTACAATAGTCAAACTGTGGAAAGAGCCGAGATGCCCTTCAACAGATGAATGGATAAAGAAGATGTGGTCCATATATACAATGGACTATTACTCAGCCATCAGAAGGGATGAATACCCAACTTTTACATCAACATGGATGGGACTGGGGGAGATTATGTTAAGTGAAATAAGTCAAGCAAAGAAAGTAAATTATCATATGGTTTCACTTATTTGTGGAACGTAAGGAATAGCATGGAGGACATTAGGAGAAGGAAGCAAAAATCAAGGGGGGAATTCAGAGGGAGAGATGAACCATGAGAGACTATGGACTCTGAGAAACAAATTGAGGGTTTTAGAGGGGAGAGGAGTGAGGGGATGGGTTAGCCTGGTGATGGGTATTAAGGAGGGCACATACTGCATGGAGCACTGGGTGTTATATGATAACAATGAATCGTGGATCACTACATCAAAAACTAATGATGTATTGTATGGTGACTAACATAACATAATAAAATAAAATTAAAAAAAAAATTCAACTGAAAAAAAAATGAAAAGGAGAAAGGTTAAGAAGCTTGAGCAAGTAAACACGGTGGTAAGAGGAAGCACCGGAGTTTCTACCCAGTTCTGACTGGTCTGTACTATTTCTAATATATCAGTGTTTTATTTGTTGTGGGCTTACAATAAATCTTAGTGTTTTCTAGGTAGAGAGTATCAGGGATTTTGTTTTCAACAGTTTATGGAGGGTATGTTTGGTGCCTAGAACAAAATAAGAAACTAAGTGAATATTTGAAAAAATAAATACCTCTGGCTAAAACTACCATGTAACTAATGAAGTTATGAGACAAAGGGAGATGAAATACTTTATTAAAGGTCACTCACCTAGTTAGTGGAAAAAGGCACAAAAGTCCAATATCCTGTCTCCTAGATAAAGATTTTGTTTACCACTTACAACTTGTAAGGCTGATTCCAGAATATTCTCTCCTTACCTGGATCAGTACTAGCTCTCTGAAGTAGATGACTTTTCTTTCTCTCTCCCTCTAGTTTGGGATACAAATAGGTTGTTCTAAATAATCACACCTGAGGGTCAGCTAACACTCTATCCTTTTTTTTTTTTTAAAGATTTTATTTATTCATTTGACAGAGAGAGACACAAGCAGGGGGAGGGGAGAGGGAGAAGCAGGCTTCCCGTGGAGCGGGGAGCCCGATGTGGGGCTCGATCCCAGGACCCTGAGATCATGACCTGAGCCGAAGGCAGACGCTTAACAACTGAGCCACCCAGGTGCCCTAACACTCTATCCTTAACAAGTTTTCACTCTGTCCTTAAAAAGAATTCACCCTTGGGCGTCTGGGTGGCTCAGTTGGTTAAGCGACTGCCTTCGGCTCAGGTCATGATCCTGGAGTCCCTGGATTGAGTCCCGCATCGGGCTCCCTGCTCGGCAGGGAGTCTGCTTCTCCCTCTGACCCTCCCCCCTCTCATGTGCTCTCTCTCATTCTCTCTCTCAAATAAATAAATAAAATCTTAAAAAAAAAAAAAAGAATTCAGCCTTGAATATATATGGATTTTTTTTAGCTGATTTCTTTTTCTTTTTTCTTTTTTTTTCTGTCTCTGATCTATAAAGGACCATATAAGTCTTCCCCATCTTGTTTTGTAAGTTCAGCATCTCCCAATCTCTAGCAACTAAAATGGAACATGACCCAGACTGAACTCTTTTCAGGGCTGCCTTCATGGGAGTGGGATTTGTGCTAGCCATGAGGTCCAGTGCTTGGTTTAATGTTCCACTGTTGCTGTCTTGAAATTTTTAATAAAATTTCCTTTTAAAAAAAATGATGCAGATATTAGTAGTTTTACTTCAGAATATGAAATTTGGGGAGAGTTCAATTTTATTCATTCATTCTACAACTGTGTACTGAGCATCAGCTCTATAGCAGCCCCTTTATTAGCACTTTATATCAAGTGGCTTTAGTAAAAAACTGTCAAGCTGACCACACTGTGACATCACAGGATAAGCTATCCATTGACTTTTCTTGGCCCATTATCCACTGTAAAATAATGTACAGACTTCAGTTATTAATAATGAATAAAAATATTTTATCAATGTGATATTATTTTAAAACAGTATATGACACACTTGTGTCTACATTAATTTCTCATAAGTCATGTAAAATGATAGGATGTAAAACTATTTTTTATACTTTAAAAAATTACTTATGTACTAAGTAGGACTTTGTTGAGCACATCACTTTTAAAGCCTTTTAAAGCCTTTGCTATTCATCAGTGAAATGGGAATAAAGATGCCCTCCTCACAAGGTTTCATCAAGTAATCAATATAAATAATTTATGACCATTTGGTTAACAATAAAGCTTATAACAAATGGAATATGCTATATTCACCAATAAACATTTGTGAATGCTTTATAGATGAAATGTACCATCATTTGCTTTGAGAAATTGTGAAAATAAAATAGGCATGTTGCATAACCTCATGATTATATTTATAGGAAAGATAAAGCATACACATAAATAACTACAGTTTAAGGAAAGGAAGAAGAAACAATATTTTTAATTTATTTCTCTCTAAGGCCATAAATCAGGTCCTATATTAGGAGGTAATGTACATAGAACCTTATTTAATCCACTCAGAAGCACTGTGATGGAAGAGTTTTTTTATTTAATTTTTAAATAGAAAAGAAGCCTTGAAAAAAAATTTTTGGCTTCCAAGGGAAAAAATATATCTAAATCAAAACACATTTTAATGTGCTTCAATTTAACATTGAAAAGTATTCTTATTAGATGATCACCGTCAGGTGAACTTTCAATTTATTTTCTAGAGAACAGTTGGAGGAAAGATATGTGTGAAAAGCAAAATGTTTTCAAAGGTCATGAAAGAGAGAATGCTAACAAAAGGTAACAGGACATTCTCTTAGGGAGTACCTTTAATTTAATTTCTTAAAATACTCAGATTAAAAAGGAGCCTTTTTAACCTGGTTTTTGCCTGTAAAGACTGGTAGGGCCAACCTCTTCTAGTAGGTAACCAAGCAAAAGAAATTATTTAACATGCTATTTTTTCTTTTTTTTATTATGTTATATTAATCACCATACATTACATCATTAGTTTTTGATGTAGTGTTCCATGATTCATTGTTTGCGATAACACCCAGTGCTCCATGCAGAATGTGCCCTCTTTAATACCCATCACCAGGCTAACCCATTCCCCCACCCACTCCCCTCTAGAACCCTCAGTTTGTTTTTCAGAGTCCATAGTCTCTCATGGTTCGTCTCCCCCTCCGATTTCCCCCCCTCATTAGAACCTACAGTTTTGCCCTATGCTTTGGCATTTTATTATCCTATTAATTTACCAAACCTTTAAATCTAACTACTCAGCACTGTAGCTAATGCACAGCCAGTAATATAAATATTCAATTTTTTGAAACTTTGACTCTCTGGCTGGAATTGGAGGTTATTTTAAATATAAATAAATACATGAAAAAATAATATGCTGAAACAAAAGAACATGAACTACAGACAAAAAACAATGAACTACAAAATCACTCATTTCTATTATGTTCAAGCACAGGGTTCTTAAAAAAGCTAATCATTATAATTAAGAGGGGAACATTTTCCGTTAGAGATCTTTGTGTTACCTAAATGACATAATAATATTAATGTAGGTTAATTATGTAAGGCATAATTTGAAAACTTATTGTTTTATATGCTCCTATATAATCTACAATGCCTTGATAAAAAGATGATGCCATATTTTTTCATTACATCTGATTTTCCTCCTTTCCCTAGGTGTAGTTATGCCTCTTTGACCTAGAACAAGTAATCTCATATGTAGACACTTTGAATTCACAAAGTCCAAAGTCTGCACGATATATCAGAATCAGAGAGTACTTCAAATACTGATGAGGTCTGAACACAGACTTGCCATCATCTTCCTGATCCTTTAATTCAACTAGTCTACGTGGTTAAAGCACAGGAATAGAGCAAGGTGATAAGGAAAAAAAGAAAAACCAGTCAGTTTAGTAAAGTGGGTTCTTTTCCCATTATATATATTTTTGTATCTGCACTGTTTCTTTTAACCCTTATAAGAACACAACATTAATTATCTCTGAAGGATTTATGTACTAACAATTTATATTTGGGAAAAAGATGATGCCCATAATTCTGTATCCATTATGATGAAATAACAGATTTAAAGTAAGAATAATAATGAATCCACCTTGATAAACATTTGGCTATCAGAATTGAATGGTAGAGTAAGAAAAACGTATCATCATGATGAATAAAAATTTTAGGTACCATTTTCCAAAGATGTGAAGTGATATTTGAGTATGACTTCCAGTACAAAAGATGATAGCACAAGCCATTGTGTTTTGTAGATAACATATAGCTGGGTCCTCTCTTGTTTTTGTTTTTGTTTTTCAATTGTTCAACTTGTCTTTTAACTGTAATGTTTATAACATGTATATTTAATACATTTAAAATACGGTTGACCTTAAGTTTTCCATCTTGCTACTTGTTTTTGGTAAAGACTCAGGAGGAGCCCTATGTGGACTTTCCATAGCTCTTTTTCTGCCTGGCTGCTTATTTCCAGAATTCTGCCTTGCTACTTTCTGTAGTCTCAGCCTCCCTGAACTCTGCCATCTTTTTTTCTATATAACAAAGCTGCTGGACTCAATTTGGGTCTCCTTCCTGAGCCAGTGTTCTGGAATAATGCCTCCAAGTAGAAATATATGGCAATTGTAGATTGCCATATTATACATATCATATATTTCCCTTTTCTCAGGACCTGCAGTTCTATGAAGCCTGTTGTCCAATGTCTAAAAATAGTTACTTTACATATGCGCTCCAGCTTTCTAGTTTTCTTTTTCTCTCTTCATTTTTAATGGAAGAAGTTTGTGGCTCAAAGTGTAAGTCCTTAAACCATTCTATGTCAGTATCAGCTGTTGCTCTAAAACTTCAGAATAGAAAACTTCAGAAATTAGAAACCTATAACAAAAAAAATTAAATATGGTACATATGGTAGAATTTATTCTTCCCAACCCAATTCACATATGAGAACACATATCTAAAATCAAAGAAGTAAAGTAAAAGCTAAATAAGTCACAAAAATAGCCATGATTACGTTGGTGGTTGAGGAGATAATTGGCATCATCACTGTTAGATGACAGGAGAGGGAATGAGCACTGATTCTTATTTTCTTTGGCAATCTTGAATTTTGTCAATGCGTTGACTTTTTTCTTTTTAAGATTTTACTTACTTACTTGAGAGAGAGAGAAAGCACAAGTTGGGGAAGGGGCAGAGAGAGAGGGAGAAGCAGATTCCCTGCTGAGCCGGAAGACAGGTACTGAGCTAGATCCCACGACCTGGAGAACATGACCTGAGCTCAAGGCAGAAGCTTGACTGACAGAGTCACCCAGGCACCCCATGTAATGACCTTTCGTATGTGAAGTTCTGACTTCCTTTAAGCATTCATTGGCTGCTGAAGCCAATCCCTCCGTTCTACTTATTTTTTAGTAGATCTGGGAGACAAGTTAGTCTTAAGGCAATCAATGTAATTTTATATATCTTTAAAACATACTAACTGCCTTACAAGAATAGTTATAGCACGTTCCATTTCCCTTTGGGAAAAAAACTCCTAACAAACTTACCTACTTGCGGATAACTACTATACATTTTGGAATAAAATACAAAAAGAAAGAAAAGAAAGAGAAGGAAGGAAGGAAGGAAGGAAGGAAGGAAGGAAGGAAAGAACTACCTGAGTAGGGATAATTTGAAGGATTGTTAAAACTTTGCAGAACAGACTGGCACAGAGAGAATATCACATTTTTGTGGCTTTGCCTTCATGTCTGAATATCTTGGTATGGGGCAGTTCAGCTAAAACATCTAGAGAAACTCCACTGCATTTTGGTCACTGGAAGTGGCAGAAAGAAACTGAAGCAACAAGTGATGCTGGAATGTGAGGGGAGCTATCCTAGAAAGGGGACAGTAATAAAAAGGAGATCTCAAATCTGTCTATTAGAAATGTCTTAATCTCTGGATGATCCCTGAACCACATATAGGCATGATAAGCAAAAAACAGTCTGCACTGAGATCTGAGTTGTCACTCATCACAGGCAAGACAAAGTATACATTTCATGTAAGTAAATTAATACCCACTAAAACAAATATATCAGCTTTTTCAGAGGAATATAAAAGAACCCAATTCTCACAACATAATATTTACAATGTCCAGAATGCAATCCTAGCTTCAGCAGATTACAAAATAAATAAAAACCATCCAAATCAGCAAGGAAGAAGGCAAACTTCCACTATTCTCAGGCCTCATAATACTCTTATGGAGAAAACCCAAAAGACTCTACCAAAAAAATTCTAGAATGATACATGAATTCAGTAAAGTCACAGGACACAAAATCAATGTATCAAAATCTGTTGCATTTCTATACACCAATAATGAAGCAGCAGAAAGAGAAGTCAAGGAATCGATTCCATTTACAATTGCACCAAAAACAATAAGATACCTAGGAATAAACCTATCAAGAGGTAAAAGATCTGTATTCTGAAAACTACAGAACACTTATGAAAGAAATTGAAGATAGTACAAAGAAATGGAGAAACATTCCATGCTCATGGATTGCAAGAACAAATATTGTTAAAATGTCTATACTACCCAAAGCAATCTACACACTTAATGCAATCCCCATCAAAATACCACCAGCATTTTTCATAGAGCTAAAACAAACAATCCTAAGATCTGTATGGAACCACAAAACCACCCCAAAAAGCCAAAGCAATCTTAAAAAAGAAAAGAAAGCTGGAGGCATCACAACTCTGGATTTCAAGTTATATTACAAAGCTCTAGTGATCAAGAAAACATGGTACTGGCATAAAAACAGGCACATAGATCAAAGGAACAGAATAGAAAACCAAAAAATGGACCCTCAATTCTTGGTCAACTCATCTTCGACAAAACAGAAAAGAGTATCCAATGGAAAAAAGACAGTCTCTTCAACAAATGGTATTGGGAAAACTGGACAGCAACATGCAAAAAAATGAAACTGGACCACTTTCTTATACCATACACAAAAATAAATTCAAAATGGATGAAAGACCTAAATGTGAGACTAGAGATCATCAAAATCCTAAAAGAAATCATAGTCAGTATCCTCTTTGAGATCACCCATAGCAACGTCTTACTAGATATGTCTCCTGAGACAAGGAAAACAAAAGCTAAAATAAACTATTGGGATTTCATCAAGATAAAAAGCTTATGCACAGCGAAGGAAATAATCAACAAAACTAAAGGGCAACCTACAGAATGGGAGAAGATATTTGCAAGGGACATGTCTGATAAGGGTTAGTACCAAAAATCTATAAAGAACTTATCAAACTCAATACCCAAAAACCAAATAATCCATTTTAGAAATGGGCAGAAGACATGAATTGACGTTTTTCCAAATAAGGCCTCTAGATGGCCAACAGACAGATGAAAAGATGTTCACATCACTCATCATCAGAGAAATTCAAATCAAAACTACAATGAGATATCACCTCAAACCTGTCAGAATGGCTAAAATTAACACAAGAAATAACAGATGTTGCCGAGGGTGTGGAGAAAGGGCAAGCTTTCACACTGTTGTTGGGTATGCACACTGGTGCAGCCACTCTGGAAAACAATATAGAAGTTCCTCAGAAAGTTAAAAATAGAACTACCCTAGGACCCAGCAATTGCACTACTAGGTATTTACCAAAGGATACAAAAATACTGATTCCAAGGAACACATGCACCCTGATGTTTATAGCAACATTATCAACAACAGCCAAATTATGGAAAGAGCCCAAATATCCATTAACTGATGAATGAATAAAGATGTGGTGTATACACACACACACACACACACACACAATGGGATATTACTCAGCCATAAAAAGGAATGAAGTCTTGCCATTTGCAATGACATGGATAGTGCTAGAACATATTATGCTAAGTGAAGTTAGAGAAAGACAAATACCATATGATCACTCATATGTGGAATTTAAGAAACAAAACAGATGAACATAGGGGTAAAAAAAGAGAGAGGCAAACCAAGAAACAGACTCTTAACTATAGAGAACAAACTGATGGTTGCTGGTGGTGAGGTGGGCAGGGGAATGGGCTAAGTGGATGATGAGTACTAAGGAGGGCAATTGTGATGAGCACTGAGTGTTGTATGTGAGTGATGAATCACTAAATTCTACACCTGAAACTAATATTACTCTCTGTCATCTACCTGGAATTAGGAAAAAAAAAAAAAAAAAAAAAAAAAAACTTGAAATGACAACAAACAAACAAATAACAAAAACAAAGCTATTCAAATATCAAGAGGATGAAAATCATTAGGCATCATGGAAATTCAAATTGAAATTACAATAAGGTGTCAATATACATACATCAGAATGGCTAAATTTATATGACTAATTTTGTGTTGATAAGGATTTGTAATCCAAAATTCTACTGGTTAGTATAAAAAATATTTCACTTTGGAAAACTATTTTGGAAATTATTTAGTTCTTAAAGTTACTCTCTATACAATGTTGTCTTTCCATGCCAAGGCATATAACCAAGAGAAATAACAGCATGTATTTACACACAAAAATTTGTATACATATGTTCATGGGACTTTTATTAAAATTTATTTAAAATTAACCCCAACCTGGAACCTACCCATAAATTCATCAACATGTATGTTTGTCATATTCATATAATTTAATACTATTCAGCAATACAAAGGATTAAAATACTGGTAAGTACACAACATGGATGAATCTCAAAGTTATTTTGCTGAGTAAACTTAGTCAAACACAAAATAATATATAGTGTAGGACTTAAAATGAAAACAAATCACTTGTGGCTGCCTGAGTCTAAAGTCAGGGGTAGAAATCAGCTTACAAAGGGGCACAAAAGTCTTTTGGGAATTGTGAAAATGTTTTGGATCTTAATTATGACAGTGACTTTATGGATATATATGTATGTCAAAACTAATCAAAGTGGATGCTTTAAATAGATACAATTTATTATATTTGATTTACTAAAACAAAGTGAGGAATAAACATTCATGTTAAACTGTTATTTATTTCATTGTTTCAACCTAGAAACGCCTTAAAGTAATAATATGTTCTGGGCTTCTGATGTCACAGTGATTTTGTTATTTTATCTTTCCTGAACCTCATACAACCTTTTCATAAGAGAACGGAAATTGTGTACATGTTACTTTAAAAGCTTCTTCAAGGTCACATTATAATATTAGGAGTAAAAATTAATCACGTACCTTAAATCTGATCATGAATAAATGCCAAGCAAAGTAAAACTGAGATATGTCAGCAATTTAACTTAAATTGTACGGAGGAAAATTTATTTGTGTTATGCTTATGTGTATATATTTTTGTACATGTGAAAATTTTTCAAAATTAAAAAAAGAAATGTAAACAAAATAAAAAATCAGTCATATTAGGAATAAGAATCATGTACATTTTTAGGATATGATGCCATTACAATTTGAGATTTTTGTCTGTTAAATGAATAAAGTTATATATGAACATTACATTTGACAGGACAAGAATAGATACTGAATATGAAACTAGAGTAATTATATTTTTTGGCAGGAATCAATTTTGTGCAACATCAGTTTAAACAAGTTAAATTAAAACTTCCATTTTAACTATCAGTTGTATTTTATTTATTTTTTATTATTTTTTAAAGATTTATTTATTTATTTGAGAGTGGGGGGGGCAAGAGAGAAAAAGTCCTCAAGCAGACTACCCACTGAGGGTAGAGCCCACCTTGGGGCTCGATCCCAGGACTCTGAGATCATGACCCGAGCCCAAATGAAGAGTCGGATGCTTAACTGACTGAGCCACCCAGGCACGCCTCAATTGTATTTTATTTAATTAATTAGGTAATTAATTTGTTAAAGTTTTGTTTTTTGTTTTTTTTTTGAGAGAGATAATGCTTTGAGGGGAGGGGCAGAGGGAGGGAGAGACTCTCAAGCAAATTCTGGGCTGAGCACAGAGCCCAACTCGGGGCTCGGTCTCACCACCTGGTGATCGTGACCTGAGACAAAACAAAGAGTGGGACACCCAACTGACTGTGCCACCCAGGTGCCCCTTGACTGTATTTTAAAGACATGATTTATAAAAGATGAAATATATTCTCTTTAAGTAGGAAAGTTTTCATGAAATTTCCTTAGGGATTTAAAAAATATTTACATTTTTATCTCAGTTGCCTGTATTCATTTCTCTTCTTTACTTTATGTGGGGTCAGTTTTTATAGAGGAACTACTGACTTGGTTTATTTTGTTCCCATGCTGTAGAAGAAAATATCTCATAGCAAGTCTCTCTAATACACATGATAGATATGATTGCTCTACCTGATGAATGTTACTTAATAAAATATTATAGTGATTTTCTATATGATTATCAGGGGTCATCAAAATTTCAGCCTTTTATCATGATCTGTCCTTTATGTTTTGACTATTCTTTATACTTTTTAGAAAACCTATTGTATATATTGTATATAATATATTATGTCTATACTCATGTATGTATATATGTGTTTGTATACATATATACAAATCATTGACTATATGTCTCTAAATAAAAACTTCATCACTGAACAGGAATGAAGTATGTCACATAGAAACATCCATGTTAGGAAGAAAGAGGGCCTCTGACCTGGATGGGAACCTTTGGGACATATTGGTGGTGAAGTGGCAGGGAGCAGAGTGGGCCAACATGCAAACCCAACCCTGGAAATTATTACTCAGGGGATATTGGCAAATAACCAATAACCAATAATTTATTTCTTCTTTCATTTTTGTTGACCTGTTAAATATAGAAAATGCCAAATTTGAAACTTGTGGTAAATAGTAAAGGTAACAAATGTAAAATGGAGTTGATAAACTATAATTTTCACTATTCAGATTACTATACATGGAGAAGAAAAGACTCTGGCCTCCTTACCCTTCAATTCTGTGGTGAATACAGTTTTAATTAGAGGATCACTACAGCTGTTTCCCAAGCTGAATAAAGGCCAGTGATCTACACTCAATATCTTTCTTCTTCTTCCTCCTCCTCCCCTTCTTCCTCTCCTTCCTTCCCCCTCTCCCCCCTTCCCCCTCTCCTCCCCCTCTCCTCTCCTCCTCCTCCTCCTCCTCCTCCTCCTCCTCCTCCTTCTTCTTCTTCTTCTTCTTCTTCTTCTTCTTCTTCTTCTTCTTCTTCTTCTTCTTCTTCTTCTTCTTCTCCTTCTCCTTCTCCTTCTCCTTCTCCTTCTCCTTCTTCTTCTCCTTCTTCTTCTTCTTCTTCTTCTTCTTCTTCTTCTCCTCCTCCTCCTCCTCCACCTTCTTTCTTCTTTCTTCTTTCCTCCTCCTCCTCCCCCTCCTCCTCCTCCTTCTTCTTCTTCTTCTTCTTCTTCTTCTTCTTCTTCTTCTTCTTCT
>NW_023270442.1:3643453-3643681 GCF_011800145.1 Mirounga leonina
TTCTTCTTCTTCTTCTTCTTCTTCTTCTTCTTCTTCTTCTTCTTCTTTCTTCTTCTTCTCCTTCTCCTTCTTCTTCTTCTTCTTCTTCTTCTTCTTCTTCTTCTTCTTCTTCTCCTCCTCCTCTTCCTCCTCCACCTTCTTTCTTCTTTCTTCTTTCCTCCTCCTCCTCCTCCTCCTCCTGCTTCTTCTTCTTCTTCTTCTTCTTCTTCTTCTTCTTCTTCTTCTTCT
>NW_023270442.1:3643691-3654258 GCF_011800145.1 Mirounga leonina
CTTCTTCTTCTTCTTCTTCTTCTTCTTCTTCTTCTTCTTCTTCTTCTTCTTCTTCTTCTTCTTCTTCTTCCTCTTTTCTTCTCCAACCGACAAACTAATAGGAGAGGAGAGAACCCTGCACAAACCACACAGTCTGGTTGCATTAGCACTCTTTGTTCTAATTTGTTTCATGCTTCTATTCCTGTTTCTATTTTTTTTTTTTTTTTTATAATAGGATATAACAACATACTCACCTTGTTCAAGTAAGAATATCCTCTTTACCTCTATGAATCTTGGACATCACTACCAAAGTAGGTATGTTGAAAGGAAAACAAAAACACCATTACATGAGAAGATAATTGAATCTTACAAACATTATGGAATAGTAAGTTTAAGAATAGTAATTCTATAAATGATAGAAAAAAAATCCACCAGTAAAATTCTTAATAAACCTTAACTTTCATTGATTTAATTTTCACTGATACTAGAAGTACAATTTACTTAAAAGTTTATTTGGGACTATAAGTTAAGGGACAGGAACACATGTAGTTTCTGGAAACTCAAATACTTATTGACTAGTTAAAGAAATTACTTCATCTACATTTAGACAAGGGAATAAGTAGCAAAATGTCTTTAACAATGGGGAGGTAATCAATCAATGGGATTTAAAAATGATTAAATATAAAATTTGAACAAATTTAATATACATTTTAGGTGGTTATTAATTAAAACATAGGATATTTGAGATATTTTGACATAGAAACAGCTTAATATAACAAAATGAAATGTAGTCATTAAAAACAATACTGAAAATTATCCCCTTGGCACTTAAAAAGTAAGATTCTGGATCTCCAGCTGATTAGAACTAATGCAAAATGCATTAGTGTTTAGTGGCAGACATTTCAGAGTGCTTTTATCAAGAGGTCCAAATAAACTCAGTGGGTCATAATGTCAAATCAGTGGAATAATTCATGAATCAGCTCATCCTCTAACTTATTTTCACTTGCCAAATAATTGGTCCTAACCCTTAGTAAGCCTATCTTAGAAATTAGAGTTTTACAAATGTGAAAACTGTGTTTTTGTTGTTTCTAAAATAGCATGTTTTTGAAGTTGTTAAAGAATAGAGATTTCTCATTTTTATCCTTATTTTTGAAGATTGACATTTTTAGGACATATTCTCTCCCATTCATTGTTTGTCTGCCTCTCTCTTTCTCTCTGGCTCCCTCCATTTCCCACTACCCCCATCCCCAAATATAAATATATGAGATTTCCCCCCCTTTTTCTTGCTTAGAAAGCAAGGAAACTAACTAAAACTAATAGCTAATACTAAACTAAAATATAAATAAATTTGCAAAGCAAGATAAAAAATGCACTTTACCATATGCAAAGTGACTTTAAGTTCAGTTGTTGTGACAACAAAACACAGTAAATTTATCTTTGTATTGATCATGTACCAATATAATGCAGAGGCATACATTTCAGACAAAGTTTCAGTTTTTCAATAGATTCAAATGCTATGAGTGACTATCAGGAAGTCGAAGACTGGCCAATGAAATATATCACTACTAATGGCAAGCAATTCCAATGCTTTTAAAAACTGTCAAGGAGTATCCTGAAATTCTATGTAAGTTCCAGGTGAGAGTTGGATTTTGCTGTATTGGTAACATTATATTATGTTGTCAATTATGTTTGACAACATAATTCATGATTAAGCGCCCCTCTTACAACTAATATTAGAAGGTATTAAAAAAAACAACCAAATAAACAAAGAAATTTAGAGTTTACTAAAATCATCTTGTTATCTGAGAATTTTTGGCCATAAATCAAAATAACTCTTGCCAGATCCCCAATTAGTTAATAGAGTTTTAAAATAAATCTTTGATAGAAAAAGTTTGATAAAAAAGTTTCAGAACTGTAAGGAAAAGAAGTAGTCAATAGAACATTTCTATCTGTTCTCTGTATCCACAAATTAGTATAATAATTAAGAATCAGATATTATTATATTATTGTAAGACTTCTGCAGGTAGTCAGTAAATTATTTTGAATTGCTACAAAGGAATCAGGAGAACTGGAACCTTCCTATTTCCAACAGTCTTATAAATGGCAGGTAGATCCTTAGAGATCAAGTATCAAGAGTATATATTTGTCTCTTTCTTTTCTACCTCAAGAAGACTTTCTACCTCCCTTTTTTATACACAAAGAGGGTTGGTGGTGTTGATACCTAAACCATATTTATATTCTCATTTAAGCTAAAGAGATATATGATTTTTTTTTCTATTCTATCAAAGACATTACAAAGTAACACACATGCAACCATTTTAATGATGTGGAAATTTATAAATATTGAGAACAATAAATGCTTTGGACTTATCCCATTATGTAATATTTATAATATGCCTGATACAGTATTGCTCTAGGACTTTCAGTAACATACTCTTCTAGATATAGGCGGTCACCTTTATCTGTTCAATGGATGAAAGATGTATGAACTCATGGCGAATGATGGGTGTGTGTAATCCTGAGGCCTGAATGCCTGTGGGCCCCATACATCATTACCTCAATCAAGAAGATTGGGAACCTAGGCTACAACCACTAAAGATGAACAAAATTTCCAGTATCTTTCCATTGAGTTACATTAATGCAATGGTTTATATTTGTTATTTCCAATACCTCAAATAAGACCCTGTAACATGTAAGGAACTTCCAAAATTACATTACTGTTGTTGATAAATATATTGCTTTATATTTATTTATCATTATGCTCTTTACCTTTTTTAGACTCTCACATTCTAGAAAGTGTGTAGTCACCTTAGAGCTTAGTTAATGCCAGTGACAAAGAAAGAATTCAATAGATTTGGGTTGAAAGGCTGAACAACTATATTTTGATGGTGCCCACACAGCTTGGTCAGATATATTAATTTATCCATGCTCTTATAATAATTATAATCATGATTACTAGACCACCAAGTATTGAATATTATTATCCAGATATAAAAATTACCAGACCACTAAGTATTTAAAGTTATTATCCAATATAAAAATTAATTTACTGAGAAATTATTTGGATTTGCATTAATATGTTTAATACAATTATTGTATAAGTGACTCCATCTATAAAATGTAAAAAAAATTAAGAAATGATATATGAGAATTAATCTCTTCAAGAAAATGCAAAAAAGAAATGTGATTAGATATTTTTATCTGAATATAAAACTAATCTCAATTTAAGATGGTGATACTAATCAAGTCTTATAAATTAAATCTTCTCTTTAGAACAGGCTATTTAAATATTTAAATTGAATTTATTTTTAGAAAGGGGGAAAGAGAGAGAGAGGCAGGGGGGAGGGAGAAAGGGGGAGGGAGAGAATCTTAAGCAGGCTCCACACCCATTGTGCAGCCCAATGCAGGGCTTCATCTCACAACCCTGAGCTCATGACCTTAGCCAAAATCAAGAGACGCTTAACTGACTGAGCCAACCAGGCACCCCTAAATTGAACATTTAAAAACTAAATATAAAATAAAGTAAACATATTATTTTTTTGTTTACACTTTTCCATGGTCATTACCAATAATTTAAGTTAAGAGGAAAAAAATGTTAAAGTCACTACAAGTCCAAAACTTCAATTCTGTTAAAGAATCTAATTGTGACCCTACATGGAGTTGTTCATGCTAAGCCCCACATCAGCAAACCAAAACTTAACTGAGTTTCTGTTCTTGGATCTCCCAGAAAAGAAAGGCCTAGTTTACCCCATCAGCACCTGTCTGCTCAGCACAAACTACCTGACACAAATCCAAAACATCCCTTTGGTTCCATATAAGGAAAGTAAATATGCTTTAACCAATTATTAAATGCCCAGTATAACTTTTTTGTTTCAGCTTACTTTGGTCTATAAAATCTATCACTTTACATAGCTCTTCAGAGCTCCTTTTTATCTGTTTGCTTGGATGCTGCCTGTATCATGAATTATTGAATTATGCTAATAAGATATTTAAAATCTACTCAGTTGAATTTTGATCTTTAATACGTCCAAAACGTCATTAACATGAAACAAAACTCATTCTAGACATTTTCTATAATTATGTATAGACAGAAGCATGGATAGAAAAAGAAAAAGAATGAAGTGCTCTGAAGCATTAAAATTGGAAATTATACTGGTTCTGGAACTGGTGAGGGTGAAGGAGTACCAGCTTTGGAATGAAACATTAATAGGTCGAAGCTGCCTCCACTTCTTCCTGCATCAGCCATGGAGAAGCAATTTATTTATTTATTTATTTATTTATTTATTTATTTATATTTTTTAAGATTTTATTTATTTATTTGAGACAGAGAGAATGAGAGAGACAGAGAGCACATGAGAGGGGGGAGGGTTAGAGGGAGAAGCAGTCTCCCTGCCGAGCAGGGAGCCCGATGCGGGACTCGATCCAGGGACTCCAGGATCATGACCTGAGCCGAAGGCAGTCGCTTAACCAACTGAGCCACCCAGGTGCCCCAACCATGGAGAAGTAATTTAAATACTTTGAGCCATTGTTTGCTTACTTTGTTTCTGACATAGGGGAATGGATTAGAAACATGTATATCCTTATGTTTTTATAATTTAAAAAATGAGGCGCCTGGGTGGCTCAGTTGGTTAAGCATCTGCCTTCCATTCAGGTCATGATCCCAGGGTCCTGGGATGGAGCTCCACGTCAGGCTTCCTGCTCAGTGGAGAGCCTGCTTCTCTCTCTCCCTCTGCTTCTCCCGTTTGTGCTCTCTCTCTCTATCAAATAAATAAATTAAAAATCTTAAAAAAATAACCCTACTAATTATCATTTCAATAAAAGGAAACTGAATGATTGCCTAATTATGGAAGCATAGGCTGACTCTTGTAGGAAGTCTTCTGAATCCAGACATCATGAATTAATAGTGATTTCTTTAATGAAAATTGAATGATAGAATCACTTTATGATATCATATGTGAAATATATATCTCCACTCATTTATTTAATCATTTATCTTAATTACCTTTGGAAATTTTTAATACTTGAGCTATTTTTAAATTTTGAGTAGCAAAAAAAAATAATAATAATCAATTTGCTCCACATATCAAGAATTTAAAACAGGCAAGGGGCACCTGAGTGGCTTAATTCCTTGGGTGACTGACTCTTGGCTTTGCTCAGGTCGTGATGTCGGGGTTGTGGGATTGAGCCCCATGTTTGGCTCTGGGCTCAGTGAGGAGTCTGCTTGGGATTCTTTCTCTCCCTCTGCCCCCTCCCCCAGCTCATGCACGCACTTGCACACTCTCAAATAAATAAATAAATCTTAAAAAAAAAAGAATTTAAAACTAGCAAATGACAAGAAAAGAAAGCACACTTTTAGAATAGATTACATAAATATGAAGTAAACAGTTCCCAGATAATGTAAAAGACCTCATGTAAGCTTTCTAAAATAAACACAGAGATACATCATTCAGCAGGGAGCCAGAGTTTCATAGAAACAGATATCACACTGTTAACTTATTCAGTAACATAAGGCAATGTGATGAGATGATGTCCCAAAATGACATCTCGAATAACAATCCAAAGCAATAAAAAAAAATTGCTGGCTTTTTTGATGAGAGAAAATATATTTTATATTTATCTGATATTTATCCAAGGAAAATAAAAATGAAAAACTCCATGATGAATCTTTATGATAGACAGGGTCGGACCCAATGTTGAGAAAGAGTTTCATTACCTAACAGCTAATTCTTAATAGACTATAGCAGCTTATAATTTAGGCTTTCTTTGTGATAGATTAAAAATAAGTACTATTTTGATATTAACAAAAATATTTCCAAGGACAGTACAAGTGAGCATCAGCACAGCAAATACTAGAGCATGAAAACCATTTGGTTTATAGTTTTACTTATTATAATAAAGATTACTTTATTCATTGATTTTTATTGATTTTCTTTTATGGAATGATCAACATAACTCTTAGGAAATGATGAGCACAGTCCCCTTAATGAGAAATGGATGTTAAGGCAGACTGATTCTTTTTATTGACCAGCGACTTTGCTAAAATGCATTTATTTCAGGTCAAGAAAAGGGCAGCTGTCTGACTACACATATCCTGAAAGATGTGATGTCTGCTTCTTCTGTTGCTATCTTTAGGACTTCACTCAAGCTCAAGGATAACCTGATGGTTTGAATTGCAAAATCTATAGCTTAGTTCAAATACAACTTTCTTCATCTACGATTAACGTGAAATCATGAAGTGCCAAGCAATAGGGGGAAAAAAACAAAAATAATATTTTTTTAAGACATTGTTCCATTTTTCAGAAAACACAGGCTAAAGGGCACAAACTTGCAACCAGAAGATGAATGAGTCCTAGAGGTCTGATGCACAGCATAACGATTGTAGTCAACAACACTGTTGTACAAACTTCAAAATTGCTGAGACACTAGATCTTAAATGTTTTCACCACAAAAAAGGAATGATAATTATGTGACCTGATGGTGGTATTAGCTAATATTACGGTACTAATCATAATGTGATTAAACTTATACAGTGCTATATGTCAATTACACCTCAATTTAAAAAAGAACATGTCACGAGAGAAGCAGGACTTGAGCAAGAATTTGAAGAAAGCGGAGGAATTAAGAAAGAAACAGTGGGATCCGTGGTGATAAGGGAGAGTATTGAAGCACTACGGTCAGGTCTAAGGGAGTGTGAATGAACATCTGTGTCTGATTAAAGGGACAGTTTTTATAGGAGTGGATAAGGAGTAAGAATGGGAGTTAGAATGGGAGGAGGTTGAGAAGGTCATGGAAAGAAAAAGTTTTGTCAGTATGATGGTGATATAAGCAAAAAGTATTTGGGGAAATTATTCTAGCATCTTTGTGAAGTACATACAGTAACGATTAGAGGCAATTTTCTGTCTCTATGGAAAGATGGATGAGCGTAGACTTAGGTACCATTTTTGGACAGCACTGTCACCAAAAGTAGAGCAAAGTCACTCGCCCCAGATACTTTTACTACTTGGTGATTCTGAATAAATTCTGATATCTGCTCATACTCCATAACACAGTTATGGGCTGTTCCATTTGTATCTCCCCAGTTATATGTATCATATTCTCTCCTAGGAGGGTCTGGGTAAATTTCTCAAATATCTATTTTTTATGTCTCTTAACAATAAAATGAATTTAGCAAAACTATTAGAAGAATCTTCAAAGGTAATTAACATTTCTTTAAGAAGAAAATAATATTTTACTTCTTAAAAGTATTTGAGATTACCAAGATGAAAGATCATTTTTACAAATTTAGCATTACAATATCTAGAATGGAAATAAAAAGAATACAGTTATTTATTTTGTAAGTGCACAATGTATGAAATTAAAATCTTTATCATACCTATGTCTGAATGAGAGCTATGCTGTAGAATAATAGTGTGTTATAATAAAAATGTTACTTTTATTGTCCTAAAACATGTTTTTGCCAAACTTTAATCTGTTTTCTGTTCTTTTCAATTACATAGGGCAGAAAATACAATGCTTTAGAAGAATTCAAGTAAAATAAGCAAACCAAAAATCCTTTGACCACCATTTTTTATGGGAGAAATGCTATTATCAGGTCTATTAGTTACACTTTTTCTATGCATTTATACCTGAATTTACATGAACTGTAATGTAACCTACTTAAGGAAAGACATTTCCATCTATTTTATTCACTGCTGGATTCCTAATTCCTAGAAGCATGCTTGGCAGCAAATATGTTCAATGAATAAATAGATGTACAGAAACAAAGAAACGAGGGAAAAGAAGTCCAGCTGGTGATTTGACACAGAAATCTCCCCAGGAATAGAGCACGGGACCAAGAGTGGGAAATGTTGAGAACAAGTTTGTAATCCAGTGAATTGATGCACTTCATGTTTTAAAAAAACAGACTTGAGCATGTGAGGGGCAAGACATAGCAGTAATGGGAGGGTTCGGCTTCTCAGCAAAAAGAGATCCAGCTGGAAGTAGAAGGCATTTTTTGTAGATACTGTACCAAAGGGAAAGAAGGAAGCATGCGATAGAAATTAAGGAATCTACGCAAGATAAAAAGATATCACCACCCAAACACTATCAGTTAATGACACTGTACTTCAACCTAGTAAAAGACAAAGGTAAATACTTTATATAATCAAAATGTAAATAAAAAATCATTTGAAAATTAAGCAAGGACCATAATTGAATACAAAACTGATAGCAATATACATAGCTTTCAAACTTATAATAGAGCCTACACAGAACAATTACACTGAGTCAAGTAACTTTGTGACACAGTAGTGTGTCGCCTCAGTAGGATGTAATTGAGGCAAAAAGAACTGATAAGAATATGTTATTGGAAATTGTTAATGCTGAGAAAAACAATATAGGAAAATTAAAGAGATGGGAGTATGCTTGATAATTATTATGCCCAAACCTTTTTATTTTCCCAACATAAAATTGAGACCTTGGGATTCTAAGTGATTGGATTCCATTCTCATAGCTAGTCAGTAACTGAGCTGAGGTCTCATTTCATGTTATACCATCTCTTTGGCTTCTTCACGGTGATGAGTCAAAATTAAATTGAAAAGGGATTTTAAAATCTTAAGGAAAAAAATCCCAAAATTTTATTTTCAGAACTTAATCATGTCTTTAATCATTTCTGGGATCATGGTGCTTTATAATTGTTAATAAATTCTATCCTACCCATACGGATTGGATTGAGGTTTCCTTCATTTTAAGACGCAGGGATAGAATGCTCCCTCTCCAAGACAACACAGTGAAAGTCATTCCTAAGAAAAAGACAGAAATAATTGATGATCGAAGGGAAACATCGCTTTACTACCCAAAACATACTGGTTTGAAACAAGTATTTTGATGAGATGCTTTGGAAAGCAAGCCACATTATTCTTTTAAGAATGCCTACTCATGTTTTCATGGGCTCACATTTCTTTCAGAATCGTTAATTGGGCATTGTGATGAAGCATGCTCTGAGATTCAACACATTTAAAACTAAACGACAAAAACCAGAATGATTGTGCAGTGTGTTTGAGACAGAGGGACACAGGAGTTAAACACAAAATGTTGGAAAGTTTTCAGGGCAAATTTTGTTGTGTTTGTTGTATTTCTTAGCTACAGAAACTATAGATACTCACTTTTGCTCTGATAGCCAAAATATTAATTTGGGCTGATTATTTTGATTGATTTTTTTTAAGATTTTATTTATTTATTGAGAGAGAGAGAGAGCGAGCATGCACAAGAGCAGGGAGAGGAGGGGCAAAGGGAGAGGAAGAAGCAAACTCCCTGCTGAGCAGGTGAGGCTTGATTCCAGGACCCTGAGATTATGACCTGAGCCTCAGGCAGACTCAGGTGCCCCATTTTGGTTGATTTTAAACTTGTCTTTTCATTATTGAGTGGTTTTAAAGCTCATATGATTATTTAGGTAAAGTAGCTACAATGTCATAAAATGTATTATGAATGGGGCATATTTATCCAAATATAATAATTTAAACGGGAAAACAGAAAAAAAAAATCACACCCCAATCTATTTTTGGCACCTTTTATACAGTTTCATATTAAACTGACAGAATTTTAACACCTTCATAGGGATAAAGGAGGAAAGAAGTGAAAGTTGTTTTTGGAAATGAATGAAGATGTTTATTGATTGAGACTGGAGAGAGAAATATGCTTGCATGATGAAGCAAACAGTGCTTAAGTGAGTGTTGAACTGTGTTAATGTTCTCATTTAGACTCTTCCTGGGGCACCTGGGTGGTTCAGTCAGTTAAGCACCTGACTCTTGATTTTGGCTCAGGTCAAAATCTCAGGGTTGTGAGATCGAGCCCCGGGTTGGGCTGGTGAGGGGCCTGAAGAGAGATTCTGTCTTCCTCCTCGAAGAGGGCGCCCAACTGCCAGGGGTGAGAGTGCTTATTGGACCATTGCTGCTTTGTACTCTGAAGTACTTGAAATGCAAATGTGGAGACTTTCTATCTAAATGCTTGGCAAGATTAGGCACCTAATTAGGATGGTTTTTCAATAGGTTGGAGTAAGCATGCAGTCAGTACTGATACTTTGGTCTCGGAGGCCTTATGGTTCATCTCGAAGTATCCTAAGTAAAATTGGTACTAATTCATCTCTGATCCAGTGTCCAAGAGTTCAGTTCCAGCTTACCAGCCCTAATATAGAATGGAGCCCCAGCCATCCAGGAAATGATGAAATGGTGTCTTTTGCTGATGTTGGACAGGTAGCCAAAGAAGAAGGGGGGTGTTTAACAAGACGGCGGACAGAGGTCAAGTCAAGACAACAACTTCAGGATGACCTTCCTTTCTTTGATAAGCCTCCAAGCAGGCGGCTTTCCTTACCGAAACTGTCTCTAGAAGAGCCTCATCTGAAGATAGCACTAGTGAATGAGCAAGGATTGCAGAAGATCAGTGCCCTTGAAAATGAACTTGCTGCTCTCAGAGCTCAGATTCCCAAACCTTGACCCTGCAAGAACAGCAAAAGGTCATTGCAGTTGATTTAGATTCCACCACATCTGTTCTGCAGCACCACCCTCAGTCCCACCACTCTCCCCCCAACCCTCCCCAGCCCTCCCCCATCAGG
>NW_023270442.1:3654358-3676810 GCF_011800145.1 Mirounga leonina
TCAAATAAATAAATAAAATCTTAAAAAAAAAAAAAAAAAGGAAGAAGAGGTTTGAAAAAAGCCTGTGCGGGAAAGACTCTGGTTAAGAGCAGGCCAAAGAAACCTGATATGCCAAATATGCTAGAGAGCCTTAAAGATGGGAACTGTGTAGAATGTAGGTCAGTAAAAAGGTCAGAACAGGATATAAAGCCCAAACCGGTGGAAGCTACTGACCCGGCTGTCCTCCTAGCAGAGGCTCTGAAAAAGAAATTTGCTTACGGATAAAAAGGGAGTCAAAAAAAAAAAAAAAAAAAAAAGGGATAGTCAAGGTGAAATTGAGAAAGGAGTTCCAAAGTCTGCATCAGAGGCCACCTCAGAAACAGTTGTTTGGCCCTCACATGTTGGAATCCACAGGAAAAATGAAGGCTTTAACCGAAAATATTTCAACTTCCTAATAAACAGTGAACTGAGAAAAATTATCCCTGTTCCAGCTGTTGGTTTGTTAGGGCTGCTCGGGTAGCAGAAATCAACACTATTTAGTAAATACCTGAATTTAGTATTCAGTGGTATCCTTTAAATCTAATTAGATTCAGCAATAACAAAAACACTCTAAGTTTGTGGGGTTTGTTTTTTGTTTTTTTCTGTTTTTGAGAAGGTCAGTTCTGAAGTTTTCCATAACCTGTGTATACGGATATAACGTGTTCTTAATGTATAGCCAGGATGTTTAGCTTTCTAGCCTTGAAAACAATTATATAGATTTCAGAAGAAAGGATATTTGTGGATGTGAGTTTTTAATTCTTAACACTAATTTATCTGTGCAAATGTTTTATATGCATATATTTAGGTATAAAATAGTATGTAAAATTTAATAATGATGTCAGCAAGAGTCCTGTTACCATCATTAGTTGGCAGTGATCATTTACCCCTCAATGATGGAACTAAAGGTCTAACACGGGTCGTTGGAATGAAATATTTAGGACTGGAATCTTTTTGCCTTGAATAGGACTTTTACCTTAGATTCTCTCTCACATTTCCTTGGATATGGAGTTCAAGTAGGAACCAGATAATGTTCACTGCTGAAAATTCCATAACACTTTCGTTTAAAGGGAAGTCAAAGACCATGAAAGCTGCTTTTAGTTCAGTGCTATCCAGTGCTGAGAAAGAAAAGGTGCTTTTCAAATAGTGAGGACTCAAATTATTGAATTAAATCTACAAGTGAAAACCAGAATGTACCATCTTCTTTTTTCTTTTCCAGTTTAATAAATAGCATCACAAAGATGACCTGTTGCTAAGCTAATACTTAATGGAAATGGCAGCGTAATGGAGTTTAAAATTTTTTAATATTGGTCAAATATAGTAGTTTTATAACGAAACATTGAATAGTTGAAAGAAAGAATTTCCTATAAGTTGTTGATCATTGGTCAGAGTGCTGTTCTGTTGAATTACATTATGCAGCAAAACTTAGATGCTATTAGAAGTGGAGAAGAGCCTTTCTAATTCAGGACTTCCGAGAAATTGCTGTAAGTGATCGCTTGTGAATGCTTGATAAATCTTTCTGGTTTTCTGTATTTCTGTTAAACTCAGCTATAGTTAATTCCAGAATCTCCTACTGTGAGTCAGTATTTGGATTTATTTAAATCTAGTAAAAAGAAGTGGAAATAGGAAGAGTAGACATTTACTTTTAAGTTAATGAAAATATGCAGTGTTCTCAATATTAGAAAATGTTATTCAGCTTAAATTTGAACTGTAGCTTATTCGACCCATGTTGTTGATTTATATCATTTCTAATTGTTTCATATGACTTAAAAATTCTACCTTTAAAAGAAATTCAGGGGCGCCTGGGTGGCTCAGTCGTTAAACGTCTGCCTTAGGCTCAGGTCATGATCCCAGGGTCCTGGGATCGAGCCCCGCGTCGGGCTCCCTGCTCGGCGGGGAGCCTGCTTCTCCCTCTGCCACTCCCCCTGCTTGTGTTTCCTCTCTCGCTGTGACTCTCTCTGTCAAATAAATAAATAAAATCTTTTTAAAAAAAAAGAAATTCAGAAAATTTGCCAGGATTACATATTTTGACCTCCTAGGAAATTTATATTTGTATCAATATTGAATTTTGGCCACTGTTCTAACTGAAGGAAGTTACGTTTTGATATAAAGCAAACTTATATTTTCCTTGGAGAAAAAAAAAAGGATTTTTTTTTTTACCCTCTGTCCCTCCCCACCAAGCTGGTATCCCTGATACCAGTTTAGTTGAACTTGAAGTTTCCTCTGTTCTATCACTATAATTAAAACACAGCTTAGTTCAGTACTTAATAAATGCCTGATATTTAATTTCAGTTTGTAGTTACTGAATATTGTGCTGAAAGACAGCCCAGACTTTTGGACTAGATTACTAAAGCACAGAAATTTACCAAAAAACACTGTTGGTTTCCAAAAGAGAATTGCAAAGTCCTATAGCTATAGGACGCATTATAAATATTCATGTCACTTAGAAGACAAAAAAGAGAGCCAAAAGTTTCTCTTCTTTAACCATGTTCCACAACATGACAAAAGCCATGAATCAGGGTAAGGGAGGAAAATTGATCCAGGTGCCAGGAATAAGAGATTCTACTACATCTTTTGTGTACTACTATTCTCACTTTGCTTTCATTTATATCATACTTTTTTTTGATTTTCCTCTGAACTCTTTGGCAGATACTACGCTCATGTTGATGCTTCTTTCCATATGTTACATCTGAGTGTTGGAAATTCTCCTGCATCTTCTACACTTTTCTTCTCTTCCCTTAATGATTAATATATTCCCATGCCTTTAAATGCTGTATGAATACTGAATATTCACGTAATTATATATGGACAATTTACAGCTATCTCAAATTTGGCACTCTCAAACTACACGCTTAATCCAGCCTCCAAACTGATCCTGCCTCTAAAACTGGCATCACATTCCTCCAGTTAGAGCATTGAATAGCATCTTTGCATATCTTCTTGATTTCACTCCTGACCCCCTCATATCTGTTTTCCACATGCCATCCACAGATATTCTGAAAAACTGACTAATTGGACTATGCCATTCTGCTGAATAAGTCCTGTGAAAGCTTTCTATCAACTTCAAATAAAAGTGATTTAGAAGTTGTGTTTGAGCATGGCCCTTCATACCTTTCCAAACACGTGTTGTTCCTCTCTCCCCCGGTTCTTCTAAACGTAAGCCCATTTGCTTCCTTTCATTTTCTAAAACACACTGAGCTCTTTCCTGGCCCAGACTTTTTACCTGTGCCCCTTCCTCTATCTCAAACACTTGCCACATGCTTTCACAATGCTACTGTGGTTACCCTTCACAGTTAAATACTGCCTGTCAGAAATGCCCCCCACCCTTTTTAATTTTAATTTATTTTTTTTTAATAGGCTCCACTCCTAACGTGGAGCTGAACACAGAGCTTGAACCTACGACCCTGAGATCAAGAACTGAGCTGAGATCAAGAGTTGGATGTTTAACTGACTGAGCCACCCAGGTGCCCCAAGAAATGCCCTTTTAAATTGTGCACATTCAAGAACCATCATTATTGTCTGTCTTTGTACTCTCTCAATGCATTTATTATACTTACTGCAATGTATTGTCTACTTTCCTGACCATAAGCTCCATGAGGATATGGACTAGAGTTGGTGACTCATCAGTACAGTTCTCACTTAGCACAGTTTCTCACACAGAGGAAGAACTTTCCATAAAAAAATCATTAAATTTTGTTGTACATTATCCCACCATCTTTAATAATATTTTCTTTTTTTAAAAAAATCTCTTTTCTATTAGATATTCCTGTGGGACTGTTAATCAGATAATTTTTATTCCTGTAATCAAAAAATAGATACACAGTAGAAGCTAGGGTGATCAAATAGTCCTTTTCTGGAATTTATATCATTAAAAAAAAAAACATGGCAGAAAATAAATGCATTCCTTTTCATTGATAATAGGCTTATGTAATTGTTTAGTACTTCCTTCTTAGGTACTATAGTTATTCTGGTTTCTATTCATGTTCCACTGGACTTTTTTTTTTTTTTTTTTAATCTATAATCATTATAGTGTCCAACCTTTACTTTCCATTATAGGTTTTATTAGCCAAGATCAGTTGAAATTATTTTGTTACAACAGAAAAGCCATCTGAAGTGGCTTTCTCAGAAATATTTGTTTTCTGACTTTAAGTCAGTTTCTGAGATAATACAGCTCCAGATTTGGTTAGTTTAGTGGCTCAGTGCTATCATCAAAGACCAAGGTATATTCCATATTTCTTTTCTGCCACCTTCACCATGCCGTTCTGTTTTCCTCAAGGTTACAGTATATCAGCAGAAGCAACAGATACAGTTGACCCTTGAACAACATGGGGGAGGGGCAAGACCCTTGCAGAGCTGAAAATTCATATAACTTTTAATTTCCCGTAAACTTAACTACTAATAGCCTACTGTTGACCAGCCCTTACCAATAACATAAACAGTTGATTAACATATTTTGTATGTTATATGTACTATACACTGTGTTCCTGCAATAAACAAGCTAGAGAAAAAATATGAAAATAATAAAAAAGAGAAAATACATTTACAGTACTACATGTATATTTGTCAACGTCTAGTGCGTTGGGGTCCCTGGGTAAGGGTCTACGAAAAAACCAGGACACAGGGGATGCAGAGCAAAGGCAGCACTTGCAACTGCATGCTGCCGTTTATTTCTCACATAGCTATATACCCGCAGTGATCAGATAAACATAACAATGTGTACTTAAAGTATCAACCCAACATCCGTGAAGAAAGATACACGAAATTCACTAAGAACAAAATACATCCTGTTTATGCTTGCAGAATAAAGAATTCTCTTAGCCATCCTTCCTTTGGAAACAACATGTTCTTTGTCTTTAGAAAGAACACTTCTGTTTAGAAAGATACACTTTAAGCGAGGCAAGAGCCACTTCCTGCTGATCCAGGCATTTAGGACTTGCAACATGAGATAAGGGGAAGAGAACATTTTCTCCTCCTGGCCTAGGCCTGCCTGGCCGTCCTTAACCTCAGTGCAGTCCTCAAATGATCTGGGCCTGCAAGGGGCTTACAAGCCTATACCATCTCATATATTTATTGAAAAAAATCTGCATATAGACGAGGAGGGCCAGGCCAGGCCAGGAGTACCTGCGGTGGTGGGCCTGGGCTTGGGTGGCAGTGTTCCACAGCCAGGGGGCCTTAGTTTATCAGCAGCACAAGCTGGACAGATCCATCAGCATTGACAGTAGCCTGGAGGAATAGTACCATTGCCCAATTTGCCTGAAGGTGTACCACCAGCTCCTGGACATCACCTTGCTACCACATAGGAACACACTGGGGAATACTACCTCAGGGAGGGGTCCCCACCCAGTCCCTGTTTAGGATCAATTTGGGGTTGGATTAAGAGTGTAGTTTGAGAGTGCCAAATTTGAGATATATATGTGAATATTCAGTATTTATACAGCATTTAAAGGCATGGGGATATATTAATCACTAAGGGGAGAAAGGAAAGGAATAGAAGACTCAGGAGAATTTCCAACACTCAGATGTAACATATGGAATGAAGCATCAACATGAGCGTAGTATCTGCCAAAGAGTTCAGAGGAAAATAAAAAAAGTATGATATAAATGAAAGCAAAGTAAGAATAGTAGTACACAAAAGTTGTAGTAGAATCTCTTATTCCTGGCACCTGGTTCAATTTTCCTCCCTTACCCTGATTCATGGCTTTTGTCATGCTGTGGAACATGGGCAAGAGAGAAAATTTTGGCTCTCTTTTTGTCTGCACAAGGGGTGGACTGCAGCTCTGCCCAGTCCTGGGAGCTGCTGATAACTTCGATGGGCCTCTCTGAGTACTCAGAGGGCAGCAGATCTGAACTTTGTGTCAGTCATCTTCCATTTGGTCCTGTGGAGACTGGGGCGGGGGCAAGGGGGAGTTGGTAGTAAGTGCCTGTGGCTTTTGCTGTCAACTCTTAAAAACAAAAGAAACAAAACAACAACAACAACAAACTGCATATAAGTAGACCCATGTTGCTTAAGGGTCATCTATATATGACCCAACCCGTAGACCCATGTTGCTTAAGGAACATCTGTATTCTTCATACACAAAATTCCAAAACGAAAAAAGACCAGATCTTTTTAAGAGCAGGGCAAATTTTCCCCAAATTTCATAGTGGCAGACTTTCCTCACATTTCATTGGACAGCGTTGGATAGATAACAGATTCTTTACTAAGAGAGTCACTTCATGAAAAATTATATGGTTTGATTGACTTACAGTAATCAAACATTGATGGTGCTGTAAAATTATTCATTAGTCTTTTTTTTTTTTTAAAGATTTTATTTATTTATTTGACAGAGAGAGAGCACAAGTAGGCAGAGAGGCAGGCAGAGGGAGAGGGAGAAGCAGACTCGCCACCGAGTAGGGAGCCCGACGTGGGGCTTGATCCCAGGACCCTGGGATCATGACCTGAGGTGAAGGCAGCCGCTTAACCAACTGAGCCACCCAGGTGCCCCAAATTATTCATTAGTCTTAAGGAAGAATGCAAAGAGATAAAAACTTTTTGGTTTCTCTCCATAGATTTCAAAACACAGCTCCTTTCAACTGCTATCTATCAAAATCAAAATAAATTGTACCTCTCAGCTTACTGGGTTGAGAGCATTGATTTGTGTTGCATGATATTAAAACATCATGGATAAATGAGGTGATAGAATTTCAGGTTCTCTCTTTTTTTTTTCTTTTACTAAATGTGTAGCATTTGATGAGTTAATGAGTCCTTTGGTGGGCAGTTTTCTGATTTGGGAAATGGCACTTAGCAACCAAGATGGCACCAGCAATGTTGTAAGTATCCTTTCAGATAAACATTCTCCAAGTCTAGAGCTCAATCTTTGTACTGAACTACAAAGTCCAGTCATGATTTCTCTCCTTTTTTTTAAAGATTTTATTTATTTATTTGAGAGAGAGAGAGAATGAGAGAGAGCAAGCACATGAGAGGGGAGAGGGTCAGAGGGAGAAGCAGACTCCCTACCGAGCAGGGAGCCCGATGTGGGACTTGATCCAGGGACTCCAGGATCATGACCTGAGCCGAAGGCAGTCACCTAACCAACTGAGCCACCCAGGCGCCCGAGTCATGATTTCTGTATTCGTATTCTTATTCTTTCCCCCTTGGCTCCCAACATTAAATTAAAATGTTAAAATTCTTGTGTTCGTTTAGAACCATAGATTTTATGGTGACTTATTCCAACTCACTCTTTTTGTAGATAAAAAAAAAAAAAAAAAACTGTATACAGGGATAAGATAAATTATTTGATCAACATACAGGTATTGCAAATTACTGTTTATAACTTAGGAAATATAAAAACTACTTACATGCTACACTTAGAGAAAAGTTCTTTATTCTTGAAGGCAAAATATGTTGCTCTTGTTTACTCTTTACCATAAATTGTTTTTACGGTCTTAGAAAATGAATCGGCAGAAAAACATATTGCTTATTTGCAAGGATACAGCTCAATTAATTGACTCTCAGGAAGCTTTCTCTAATCAATCAGACATAATTCATTCTCTGACTCTGTTTTATGTCTAATTTGAAGTCTTGATACAGATCCTTGAAATTGAAGACTGAAGTTTATCCCTCTTTTGATTTATAAAATCGTGTCAAATATTTCTATGTTCCACAACCCCTTGGGTTTGGATATAAGTAGATATTAAGTAGTGTACTTTAGATTATTTTGGTACTTTCCAAATTTAATCATTTTTGCTTTGTTTTGATTTGAGGTTAAAAACTCTTTGAAGCTGTGTTTAGATGTACTGTGAGGCTCAATTTTCAACCAATATAATTACCATCGATGTTTTGATTAGTTAAGTTAAAATGCACAAAAACAAAGTAACCATACTTCCACAGATTTCTAATCAACTAGAGAAGGAAATTGAAAATATAACAAGAAAAGACATCAGCTAATTAAGCAGCCAACTATCTTGGGCATAAAGAGAAGGTGATACAGTAGAGTTTCCAAGGAAGGCTTTCAGGATACTTGTCATCATTAAAGGTAGAGAGTTATTATGCAAGCAGATTATGTAAATGCAATTAGAGACTCAATGAAAAATGGATGAGTTGAGAGATGAGTTTATTAAAGTCACTAATCCTTTCACATTGTCAGCATTATTTGGCTTATGCCTCACAACAGCTTTATGAGTTAATATCACTCAAAGGAATAAAAAGGTTTGTCCAGTTAATGCATGATGAAACAGAAATTTGCACCTAGCTCTACCTGATTCTAATGCCTAAGCAACTAGTAATTGGTCCAATAAACTATTGCACAGTAGTATTGAGAAGTAAACGGAGCTGACCTCTGGAAACAGAGAGGCATTTCTAAAATATTAGTGTAGTTCAACATGTTCAGCTCTCTTTGGCTTCCATGTCACCATCTAGTGTTAAACTGTTATGGTTATTAGGAAAATAATCACATTGCCGAGACTATATTAGAGAAATAAAGTTTGGAAATCATTCCCTGAGATTGGAGAATAGGTAAGTTTGGTGTCCTAAAAGTCAGTCAAAGAGTGGGTTTACAAAAATGTCATTCAGAGTTGAGACATTTAAGATTGGACAGAGTGCTCACTGGAAAATGAGTTATTAGTTGAGTGATTAAAGGAAGTATAGAGGTTCCTCAAGGAGTTAAAAATAGAGCTACCCTACAACCCAGCAATTGCACTACTAGGTATTTACCCCAAAGATACAAATGTAGTCATGCAAAGGGGCACCCGCACCCCAATGTTTTGTTTTGTTTTGTTTTGTTTTTAATATTTTTTTAAGATTTTATTTATTTATTCATGAGAGACAGAGAGAGAGAGAGAGAGAAGCAGAGGGAGAAGCAGGCTCCCAAAGAGCAGGGAGCCTGATGCGGGACTCGATCCCAGGACCCTGGGATCATGACCTGAGCCGAAGGCAGACTCTTAACCATCTGAGCCACCCAGGCGCCCTGCACCCCAATGTTTATAGCAGCAATGTCCACTATAGCCAAACTGTGGAAAGAGCCAAGATGCCCATCGACAGATGAATAGATAAAGAAGCGTGATGTGTGTGTTTGTGTGTGTGTGTAATGGAATATTACTCAGCCATCAAAAAGGATGAATACTTACCATTTACATCGGCATGAATGGAACTGGGGGATATTATGCTGAGTGAAATAAGTCAATTAATAAAAGACAATTATATGGTTTCACTCATATGTGGAATATAAGAAACAGTGCAGAGGATCATAGGGAAGGGGGAGAAAATTGAATGGGAAGAAATTAGAGAGGGAGACAAACCATGAGAGACTCGTAACTGTAAGAAACAAACTGAAGGTTTCTGGGGGGGGATGGGGGTGAAGGGTGGGGTAACTGGGTGATGGGCATTAAGGAGGGCACAAGATGTGAGGAGCACTGGGTGTTATATGCAACTGATGAATAATTGAACTCTACATCTGAACTAGTGATGTACTATATGCTGGCTAATTCAATTTAAATTAAAAAAAGAAAAAGATCATGGATCATTTTCATCATAGCTTTTTGAGAAAATGATACCTAAGACAGAAATCTATAAAATTTTATGAAATATTGGAGAGAAAGACCAGAAAGAGAACATAATACCATTTACATAAAAGTATTTATAACAATTATATCTTTGAATTAATAATTTTGGTCAGTCAAAAAAAGATGAATGGCAAATTGAGTGACTCAATATGCATAAAAGATGAAACAGGATTAAGGAAGACATAGGAATAGGTGCACAGGTAGGAAGAGAAACTTGAAGAGTAAGGATGAACTATCTCCACTCTAAATGTGGAAGAAAATAGAAGATAATTGAACATAATAAAAAATAAATTAATTAAAAAAGAAAATAATTGGTGAGAATTCAGAACATTTTTAAAGTAAGAAAATTAGAAAAAATATATGTCAGATGAAATGAGTCTTCATGATAGACAGTATAGTCATCAATAAAACGAAAGGAGGAGGGAGTGAGCATGTATTTTGAGTAGACTAGAGAAAGTCTGGAAAAGTTATTTAGTGAAGCAGTCAGGAGTGAGTCAGTTCAATGTGAGAAAAGCATCACTAAGCAAGGTACTTGATATATGAACTTGTCAAGTTACTCCAAAAAGTAATTCTAAGATTTCCCTTGATTTCATAATGAAATTGTTGAAATTTAACTCTATAAGAATGTGGAGTGAAAGAGCATACTCAGTAAGGTTCAGCTTCAGATAGGCAACCCTCTATAGAGAACTTAATGCAAGGATAGTTCCAGATGACAAAGAAAGTTTTTGTTCCATATCTCCTAAGGACTGAAAAATGTGTGACTCAGTGCTAGTCTTCAAGGCAGTCCACAGTTTATCTTAATACACCTGACCTCTCTTGGTCCACATTATGCCCTTCCAGTGCCCTAAGCCCCAGTCAGCTTAAACTACGTGAGGTCAGCTAATACGCTCTATGATGGCATATATTTGCTCCTGCCACCCACACCATCCAGAAACGTCTTCATATCCAACCCCATACATTAAGCAGAACAATACTCTTCAAAGAACCATCTCAGGCAACTCTCTTTTATTGATGCTTTATTGATTTCATAACCAGATATAAACTTTCATTTGAATATACACACCATTATTCATTTATAATTGTCATCTTAAACCCTCGAGTTTAGTGATCTGTGACTATCCGTTCCTCTCCACCTCTAACCTCTCTCACGTGGCTCAACGCCTGAACCATAAAGTATCTTGATCATTTCTGAATCCTCAGTAAATACTTTCTGAATTATCATTATATGACTCAATATTCTTCACTAATTGCATAATAGTCATTCCTCCTTCATTTGTTTTCTGTCTCCCTAAATATTCCATTCTATTTACTCACCTGACTTCTTAATAAATATATTGAACATGAGAGAAAAACATCTGTGGTTTCTAATGTCTCTCTCCAACTGTTGAAATCGAATTTGTTTAAATGCTTTCAGCAGGTTTTTAATGGTTTCTCAAAAATTTCAATTTAGGTAACCAAGTTTCAATTCAAAATAGTCAAAGCTTAATTTATCAATAAAATCTTGAGACAAATATATGCTTTCCATAAATCTGTTCCTGTTAGATTATCTTATATTTAAGAAATATTTAAGTAAATCCATGAAAATAGTTTATGAATGGAAATCATGGTAATTTTCTTTTATTTACTTCATTGCCATTTTTTAGATAAAAAAATTGCTACTTTACATGACAAAAATTATAATCTGAAAGCTAATGATCATGCAGCAAAATTTTCAATGAATAATCTATAGTTCACATAATTCCAATGGCATTTTTTAATAAGCATATGAGGTCAGCAGAAAAAGTATTTTACAAACTCCTCAAAACTAAATATGTAATTATATTTGCATGTCTGTTTTTGTAAGAAATGAGTAACATATCAGAATGTGATTTTTTAAAAATTTCATATGGTTCTGGGGCACCTGGGTAGCTCAGTCAGTTAAATGACCAACACTTGATTTTGGCTCAGGTCATGATCTCAGGGTTGTGAGATCGAACCCCATGTAGGCTCTGCACTGGGCATGGAGCCTGCCTAAGATTCTTTCTCTCCCTCTTCCTCTGCCCCTCCCCACCTTTAAAAAAATAATGATTCTTAAAAAAATAATTCTTAAAAATCTCCACCATTTTTTTTTTGTATTTTCTAAGGTTTTTATTTAAATTCCAGTTAACAGTGTAATTTTTAAAAACATTTTCTTTATTCATTTGAGAGAGAGAGAAAGAGAGAGCAAGAGCACACAAGCAGGAGGAGGGCCAGAGAAAGAGGGAAAAGCAGACTCCCCGCTGAGCAGGGAGTCTGATGTGGAGCTTGACCCTAGGACCCTGGGATCATGACCTGAGCTGAAGGCAGATGCTTAACCAATTGAGCCACTCAGGCGCCCCAACAAACAGTATAATATTAGTTTCAGGTGTACAATTTAGTGATTCAACACTTCCATACATCACCCAGTGCTTGTCACAAGTGCATTCCTTAATCCTCATCACTTATTTAACCCATCCCCCACCCACCTCCCCTCTAGTAACCATCAATTTGTTCTCTATTCTTAAGAGTCTGTTTCTTGGTTTGCCTCTCTCTCTTTCCCTTTGCTCATTGTTTCTTAAATTCCACATATGAGTGAAATCATGTTTTGTTTTTCACTGACTTATTTTGCTTAGCATAATACTCTCTAGATCCATCCATGTCATTGCCAATGGCAAGATTTCATTCTTTTTATGGTTGAGTAATATTCCAATGTATATATATACCACATCTCCTTTATCCATTCATCAAGGGATGGACACTTAGGTTGTTTCCTAGTTTGACTATTGTTGATAACGCTGCTATAAACATTAGGGTGTGTGTATCCCTTCGATTTAGAATTTTTTGTATTCTTTGCATAAATACCTAGTAGTGCAATTGCTGGGTCATAGGGTAGTTCTATTTTAAACTTTTTAAGGAACCTTAAAAGAGTAGCTGCACCAGTTTGAGTTCCCACTAACAGTTAACAAGGGTTCCTCTTTCTCCACATCCCCAACAACACCTGTTGTCACTTGTCTTGTTGAAAGCCATTTTGACAGGTGTGAGGTGATATCTCATTGTAGTTTTGATTTGTATTTCCCTGATGATGAGTGATGTTGACATCTTTTCATGTGTCTGTTGGAAGTAAAATTTTCACTATTTGCAGATAATATGATAGTCTATATAACCCCCCGCCAAAAAAAAAAGAAAACCCAAAAGACTCCACCAAAAATTGCTAGAACTGAATTTAGATGATAGATGAATTTAGTAAAGTTGCAGGATACAAAATCAATGTACAAAAATCTGTTGCATTTCTATACACAAATAATGAATTAAGGAATAAATCCCACTTACAACTGCACCAAAAACAATAAGATATCTAAGATAATCAAAGAGGTCAAAGACTATATGCTGAAAACTATGAAACATTGACAAAAGAAATTGAAGATGACACAAAGAAATGGAAAGACATTCCATGCTCATGGATTGAAAGAACAAATATTGTTCAGTCTATACTACCCAAAACAATCTACAATTTAATGTAATCTTATCAAAATACCAATAGCATTTTTCACAGAACTATAACAAACAATCTTAAAATTTCTATGAAACCACAAAAGACCCTGAATACCCAAAGCAACCTTGAAAAAGAAAAGCAAAGCTGGAGGCATCACAATTCTGAACTTCAAGCTATATTACAAAGCCATAATGATCAGAACAATATGATAATAGAAAACCCAGAAATGAACCCACAACTATATGGTCAATTAATCTTCAATAAAGTGGAAAAGAATATCCAATAGGAAAAAGTGGTATTGGGAAAACCAGACAGCAATATGCAAAAGAATGAAACTGGTCCACCATTTTTTTAACGTCAAAAAGTGTAAAACATGTATACATTATTTTCTGGTTTAGAAAATGTTATAAAGATGTTTATGTATTCAACGTTAGCCACCAAAAAATAAATAAATAAATAAATAATAAATAAATCCTGCCATTTGCAACTACATGGATGGAAATAGAGGGTGTTATGCTAAGTGAAATAAGCCAATCATGAAAGACAATTATCATATAATGTCGCTGATATGTGGAATTTAAGAAAGGGGAAGAAAGGAAAAAATAAAACAAGATGAAATCAGAGAGGGAGACAAACCATAAGAGACTCTTAAGCACAGGAAACAAACTGAGGGTTGCTGGAAAGGAGAGAGGTGGGGGTATGAGGTAACTGGGTGATGGCACGTGATGTAATGATCCCTGGGTATTATATAAGACTGATGAATCACTGACCTCTACCTCTGAAACTAATAATACATTATATGTTAATTGAATTTAAATAAAAATTTTAAAAACTCATATATTCATGGTTAGGATTGTGTTATAATGTTTCCTTATATTTGAATAAGAGATACAACTAATTTTATGTGCTTGTGACCGTATTTTCAATGTCTTCTACTTATTTTTTCTAACACTGACTTGTCTGTACAGAAAGCACAATAAAAGAAAAGAACATCTGTGAGGTAAATTACATTCCATAATCATCTTAGATTCTTTGTCCTAAAAAGTCTGAAATATTTAGAAGAGTGTGTCATGTTTTATGGAAGAGCTAAATTTTGATTACTGGAGGTCTCTTTATTATCTCCTTAAGAGTTCTATGAGACTTCAAATTCATACTTCACCGTTTTCTATCCTATCAGGTTATCATATTAGCAATGTTCAGATATTAAGTTTGGCAGCATTCTTCTTTAAATACTGACATTAAGATATGAAATTTTCTGGACCAACCTATATGGCAAGCAAGAATTTGACATCTTCCATTTAGTCTTCTGGTCAAAGTTGAAACTAACATACAATTAATAAGTCAAAAGTAGGAATTAAATGTATACCTCATATATATTGAGACTACATTAGAAAGTGGAAGATGAGGAAACCTGGGTGGAAGGTTAAGCGTCTGCCTTTGGCTCAGGTCATGATCCCGGGGTCCTGAGATCAAGCTCTGCATCGGGCTCCCTGCCAGGTGGGGAGTCTGCGTCTTCCTCTGCCTCTCCCCCTGCTTGTGCTCTCTCTCTCAATCTCTCTCTCTCTCTAGCTTGCTCTCTCTCAAATAAATAAAATCTTTAAAAAAAAATCTTTAGAAGTGGAAGATGAATCATAGTTGTATATAAATCTGGTATAGGTGAAATATAATGGGCTGAAGGAGAAAATTTATGTTTGGGGTTCATTTTGTCTCTTTATGCCCTTTAAAATGTACTGTCATCATTCAGCTATAGACTTTTAAAAATCAGGTTTTTTGGTTTTTTTTTTCATGCTGCACTTAATATTCCCCAGGACTTTTTTATTTTATAACTGGAAGTTTGTATCTTTTAACCATCTTTATCCATTTACCCAAATAAGGGTTTTTATTTTTATTTTTATTTTTTTTTTTAGATTTTATTTATTTATTTGACAGACAGAGAGAGACAGCGAGAGAGGGAGCACAAGCAGGGGGAGTGGGAGAGGGAGAAGCAGGCTTCCCGCAGAGCAGGGAGCCCGATGCGGAGCTCAATCCCAGGACCCTGGGATCATGACCTGAGCCGAAGGCAGACGCTTAACAGCTGAGCCATCCAGGTGTCCCCAAATAAGGTTTTTTTTTTTTTTTTTAAGACTTTATTTATTTATTCATGAGAGACAGAGAGAGAGACAGAGGGAGAGCGAGAAGCAGGCTCCCCGAGGAGCAGGGAGCCAGATGCGGGACTCAATCCCAGGACCCTGGGATCATGACCTGAGCCAAAGGCAGATGCTTAACCGACTGAGCCACCCAGGCATCCCCCCAAATAAGGGTTTTTAATGAAGATAAAATATTTATTAAAGCAGTGCTTTGTAAATGTCAAAATGAAATACAATTGTATTTGTCATTATACCACATGAGGAGTCAGTAGGTGATGTGCTTCATTTTATTTAATTAAGTTATTAAATGTTTGAGGATACCTGGAAGTTATATTTGCAAGAATGTCTGGGAATATTGCTAATTCAAGGATCCACTGAATGAGATTACCTAGAAGAGTATCCAATTCTTTCTAATATGTGCCATTTTGCAAACTCCTTTCCTTGTACATACCTATTGTAAAATTTTCCTGTCTGCTCACCAAATTAACAGGCTGATGCTCAGACAACTTTGACTGATCATTCATTTCAGAACTATAGAATAATACTTCCTTGTATCAGTATTCATTGAATCATTCATTCATTCATTCATTCAATTCTTTGTTTGATAGATGCTCAGTCTGAACTAGGCACTGGAATAAACCCTAGGAAATATATAGCAATGAGCAAAGTGCCTAAAGATCCCCAGAGTGCTTTTCACTACACTAACATTCATTCCACTGGGGGCAAAAAAAGAGATGTGAATTAAGACTCAGAAGAAAGGAGTCAAGTCTAGTCCCTTTCACAGTGTAATTCTAGAGAACGGGACTGTCATCTTTATTATGATTTGTAAGTCATTTAAATTTTAAGGAAAACTTAAAATTCAGTAAGTGGGGATCCTTGCCACATATTAGAATCATTTTGAAATGTGTAGTCTCTCTCTAGTATGAATAATTGTTACAAGTCGTTATCTATATTAGTATTCCATGGCAAGTTTATCTATCAATCATGTGACTATCAATCAAAAACTCAGATGGACAATAATTGCTCGTTGCTTTATTTGTTTTACTAAAGTAGAATTTAATCCCCATTCCCAGTGCCTATAAAAAAGAAAATGTTAACCATTTGAGTGTCACCACCACACCAGTTATCTTAAAATTTCATAAATTCCTTATGATTTGCCAAAGCTTCAGAGTGTTTGAAAATGTCTACCATATCGATGGGTCAATTTAGGGGTGGGATGAGGGAATTTGAGGTTGATTATCAATAGGATTTGTTACACTGGGGTCAGTTTGGCTTGAATAAAAGCAAAAAATTAAAAACTACAACTGTATGGCTGGTATAATTTACTCAATATTAATATAAGATTATATGTGGTAAAGTGAGTGCACCTAAGGTTAATAATGTGATATTTGTTTACTTTATAATGAAAATATCTAAAAGTTTCTATTAAAAACAAAGAAATATTTTACCTTATAGAAAAGGATTAGGGAAACCTCACAATCCTCAACATCAAAATGAGTAATATCAGAACATTTAATAGTAGTTAACATCATTGGCATCATTGACACTTGATTACATGGAAACTTTTTGTGCTGATTTGTTATATGTTTAACACACCAATTATTAACTGACATTTATTATTTATAAGGGAATATTCTACAAAATCAAAAGTAAAAAAAATCAAAAGTAAAATTATCTTAAACTGACTTAAGATTTTTTTTTTTTTTTAAGTACGCTCCATGCCCAGTGTGGAGCCCAATATGGGGCTTGAACTCAAAACCCTGAGATCAAGACCTGAGCTGAGATCAAGAGTTGGACACTTAACTGACTGAGCCATCAAGGCACCCCAAGAATACTTCTTACATATGGTGAAGGATATTTAATATTTTAAGTATAAATAAAATCATAGAGCAAGAAAATATGAAGTTTTTTATAATTGAAATTTTAGTGTTTCTTACTAGTTTGGAAACTATTTTGGTTATATCATGGATTCATCTCCATTTTTGAACTTTTTAAAATCTCTAAATATATGTAAATAATGTATAAATTATAGTTGTAAAGGTATTTCTAGGTATCAACAATTAGAAAATAAAATTATATTTCTATGTATTTATTGTATAGTCCAGTTAAATGATTCTGTAAAATTACACTTTTTCTTTTTTCATTTCCTTGGAGTTTTAAATTTTTTTTAAATTTGAGTCTAGTTGACATACAATGTGTTTCATTAATTTCAGGTGTAAACTTAGTGATTCAACTTCTCTGTACCTTTTGCTATCTCACCACAAGTGTAGCTACCATCTGTCACCAAACAACCCTATTACAGAAGCACTGACTATATTCCCTATGCTGTGTCTTTTATTTGCATGACTTATTCATCCCATAACTGGAAGCCTGTATCTCCCACTCCCCTTCATCGATTTTGACCTTTCCCTCACTTCCTTCCCATCTGGCAACAATCAATTTGTTCTCTGTATTTACAGATCTGATTCTGCTTTTTGTTTGTTTATTCACTTGTTATTCTTTTTCTTTTTTTAGATTCCACATATGAGTGAAATTACATGGTATTTGTCTTTGTCAGTCTGATTTATTTCACTTAGCATAATACCCTCTAGGTCTAGCCATGTTGTTTTCCTAAGGGTACAAGTACATGGCATGTATTCATATGTATATAAAAGATATTGGTTAATTAAAAAAATACTGTCACTCATGAATTTATTTATTGATTTTCATCTAATTGATGGTCTGAGAGAACACACATGGCTTCAGTAAGTAATTCCAATTTAGTAATTTCTGGTATATTTCAAAAGTTAATAAACAGTTCAAAACCTATTTTGGTAGAAAAAGTTTTTTTTAATATAATTTTTATTATAATGCAGTTATAGATAATGATAAAATGGAGGACTTTCCCAGCTCCCAGCCAAGGCTAAACACGCAGTTGTGAAGGTTGATTTTTATCTGAAAACTAATTAGAAGAAATACCATCAAAATTATCCTTACTTTTTTTTTTTTAAACACTCTGAGCTGGTAATTATCCTTTAATCAAGTTGATAATACTAGATGCTATAATAAAGATCAAAGTGACACATTTTTTTTTATTTTTAATGTTACTTTTTCCTTTTAATTTTGTAATTAGACAAGTCTTATCTTTAAAAGTGATGAATTTGCTGCATATTTTAGGAGCTTATAAAGACTGTAGAGAAAAATATTATCATGATTTCTAAACATTTTAATAGTTTACATGAAAAGAAAATATTTATATTGAAGTAGAATTAAATTTAATATGAGTGATATATATGTGGATATCAAATAATAAAAATAAATATTAAGTAAGCATTAACTAAAGAGTAGCATATGCACAACCTCTTTTCATTCACTTCCTTGCATTAAACATCTATTATGTCTCATGTATCTTTTTCAGATATTTTGCTTATAACAATAAATGAGACAAAGTCATAAAACAAAGTCTTTTAGACATACATTCTAGTGGGTTGAGAAAAATGCTAAACAAAGGAATAAATCTTACAAAGAATTAAAATAGAGTGAAGTGGTAGAGACATGGTGAATAATTATTAAACAAGATCTGATGGACACCTTAAGGATAAAAAGAAAATGTTGGGTCATAGGGCTACGCATTCCAGGGATATACAGCCACTAAACAGAAACTACATCAGCACTTTTTAAGATGCTGTCCAGAGGTAGGAAGGGCCGAGTAGGTAATTTTAATCCCAATCTACATTTTATTCCAGGTATAATGGGAAACTACCAGAAAATTTTAGATAATGGAATAGCACAATCAGAAATGTCATTCTTATTGCTGTATGAAGAGTGAATTTTAGAACAATAAAATTTAAATTGGGGAGAACAAATTAAGAGATTATTTCATCAGTTTTGTTGATAGATGATAATTTATTTGGGATTCTAGTAGTTGAGACAGAAAGAAGTGAATGGATTTAACATGTGTTTTGTTAGTGAAATTATTAAGTAAGACATTGATAGACTAGCTTTAGAAGTATAGGAAAAATGGTGCCTTTGTTTTTGTCTTTGCGAATTTTTTTTTTTTAATGTTTTGCTATGTTTTGTTTTGAAAGCAGTTTTGAGATGTCCCTTAGATTGGCAAAAGGAGATAACAATTAGGAACATAACAGGAATAGGTTATAACAGTATCCATTATTTTAAGATAACTGGCAAATAGATGGTTGTCAGAGAAGACATTTTTACAACCTATAAAATTTCTAAGTAGTCTGATTAAGAATCTAAATATCTTATAAATGTTTATTGGTGGGTTAGGATGTATTAGGGTTCTCCAGAGGAACAAGACCATAGAATAGAGAGATTGACAGTAAAGTCAGTGGTGTAATTCCAGACCACATCTTATGGCCTGAGAACTGGAAAAACTCACAGTGTAGATTTCAGTCTGGGTGTGAAAGCCTCACAAACAGGAGTGCCAAAGGCAGAAGACCAATGTTACATCTCAAGCAATCAGGCAGAGAAAAAAGAATTGTTCCTACTTTTGCCTTTTTGTTTATTCAGGCCCTCAACTTGGACTGAATGATGCTTTCCCACATTCAAAGGATAAATTGCTTTATGCGTCCACTGATTCAATACTAATATCACCAGAAAAACCCTAACAGACACATCCAAAAGTAATGTTTGGTCAAATATCTGGGCATCTCATGATCCAGCCAAGTTGACATACAAAATTAATCCTCACAATGTGTAACCTACATTCATAAAAGTTCATATATTATTATGATATATTTTCAGAAATTAGGCACCCTTTTCCAGTATACAAATCCATAAACAAAATATTACCAGGGCCCCAAAATCTCTTCTCCTATTCTCCTTCACTATTTACCTACTTTTTACTTCTCAGCTGAGGTTAAACATTATCTTGACTTCTAATAGCATAGGATAGTTTTACCTGTTTTGAACTTTATACACAGGAATCATAATTTGTATATTCTTTTGCGTCCTGTTATTTACTCAATGTTATGTTTAAGATATGTATTTACACTGTGTTGCAACTTACCTACCTAGAATTTGAAATTAAACTTATAACTGTTTATAATATCAGAACTTTATTTTAATTTTATAAAGGGGTTTAAATCAAAGAAACTCTGACAATTGAATTGAAGAAATCAAGTTATTTTTCAAAACTTTATGAAGTCTGTATAAATTTCCCTCTTTTCTTTCCTTTATATTTTGGCATGTGTACATTTATAGCCAAAACCTTAACCCTAATAACCCTAATAATATGAACATTATTCAGCAGATATGCCTATCACAAAAAAATTCAAAGAAGCACGTTTATAAATGCATACCAGATAATCATAACATATTGTTTGTTAAAGTTAATTTATTTATCTTAAATTTACACTAGGCTATAATTCAGAGAGGCCTTCATCTATGAAAGCTTTTGAGAAGACTGAGTTACTTCCAGCATCAGTTATCACTATGGCAACTCTACAACTGTCTTTATATTTAGCATACGAAGAACCAATTGGAATTCCATTTGTTTTTCTCTCTTTATCCTTATAGAAAATTTTAGATGGAACACATCATCCTAACATTCATAAATATAAAGGGTGACTTACTATTACATATAAAGTTAATTAATATAGTTTCAAATTCATTTTTAAGCATTTATATATATATATATATAGTTCTTAACATATTTTATTTAGTTAACTCAAAGTTCTTCTGAAATTTTGTGTCCCATTCTGATTACACAAGATAAACTGTAGCTCCATTACTTCTAAAATAATAAATTCAGTCATAACCTGTTCCTCTTATATGACTAATTGGCTCTCTGTGAGACATCTCAAAATGAGCATGGGAAAAACAGAACTTTTTACTTAAGGAAATATGGACCTATACTAAGGAGTATAGAACACTAGAAATGACAGCTATATGGGCATATATATGTATGAATGATTATACATATAATATTTTCTCTTTAAATCTTTGGAAAAGATAATTAACTGTTTAAATAAAAATAAGAACAATACTAATATATGTATATGAATAAATGAAATTTAAGACAATAGTATCATAAGGCATAAAGAAGAAAAATTGAAGTACTAATGTTATATGTGAAGTGGTATAATACCAATTAAAGGTATTTAATTCAGGTAAAGGTATTTAATTCAGGTAAAGGCATTTGATTTAAGGTAAAGACTGTGACAAGTTAAAATGTATGCTTTAAACCCTTAACGATCACTGAAATAACAAAATGAAGGGTTATGGCTAATAAGGCAGGAGAGGAGAAAAAAATGGATTTATAAAAATATACTGTATTGATTCAAGAAGAGAGAAAAAAAAAAAAAAAAAACTAGAGGGAAAGGGAATAAAGGCCAGATAGGACTAATATAAAAACAATAAGATGATAGACTTGAACCTAATTATATCAATAATTGAATTAATTATAAATAGTATAAATAACCCATCTAAAAAACGATTATCCTAGTGAATAATAATAAGACCAAACTACATGTTATTACAAGAATACTTTAAATATAAATAAACAAGTTAAAATGAAATAAAAAGTAAAAATACATATTGTAACACAAATCATGTATAATTAAACATAAAATAATTATATAAAATTTTTATTTACCTAAAATTCAAATCTAATTGGATGTCCTTTTTTAATTTATTTATTGTTTTACAAATCTGGGAATACAAATTTTCAGCATCCATAGTTTTCTATAAGGATAAAGAAAAACAGATAGAATTCTAAATGTATAATTTGAAAATATTATACTTTATCCTATTGAGATTTCTAATCTTTGGTTAATATAAGACCTTCAGAAAAGAGAAAAAAGTAAGCCAATAAAGGATCTTTATACTTAACTTTTTAAAAAATATTTTATTTATTTATTTGAGAGAGAGAGAGAAGGAGGGCATGCACAAGTTGGGGAGGAGCAGAAGGAGAGGGACAACTCACATTGCACTGAGCTGGAGCCCAACATGGGGTTCAGTCCCAGGACCCTGAGATCATGACCTGAGCCAAAATCAAGATTCGGATGTTCAGCCGACTAAGCCACCCAGGTGCCCCTCCTTATACTTAACTTAGAAGTTATTTATAGCCAGAGATAATGTCCAATTAAAGACAATAATACCAATATGTATAAGTTATTTTTAAAATTTCACTCACTTTATCATTCTGATCAAGCAGTGGGCTAGCTAATGTACTAGGTAGGACTAGGAAATCTATAAAAAAATAAATAAATAAACTTTTTAAATACAGATCTTGCTGTCAAAATTTTTTTTTTAAGATTTTTTTTTTTTTTTTTTTTTTTT
>NW_023270442.1:3676910-3703898 GCF_011800145.1 Mirounga leonina
TTTTTATTCATGAGAGACAGAGCGAGAGAGAAAGGCAGAGGGAGAAGCAGGCTCCCAAGGAGCAGGGAGCCCGATGCGGGACTCGATCCCAGGACCCTGAGATCATGACCTGAGCCGAAGGCAGACGCTTAACCATCTGAGCCACCCAGGCGCCCAGATCTTGCTGTCAAATTGTTAACAGGCTAGTGAGGGGCCCAGTTAAGTTTACAAGATTTCCAAGAGTGTGATTTTTGCTTGACAGTAAAATCAAGATACGCTCAAGCTGCTGTAAGAAAGCAAGACAAGGGCAATGATACCGATTTGGGAAAGATAATGATGAACTTCCAGATTGAGTGACATGTGAGGGAAATTTTAAAGAATGAGAATAACTTAGAAAAACTTAAAAGAGGAAAATATATATCAGGGAGCAAGAAAGTCTTCTGCCAAAAATTGGATGTGAGAAAGAACACCATCTATCTGGAGAGTTGGAAATGTTTCAGTGCAGGTGGAAAAGAATCTGATACATGAGGTTGCAGAATTCACTAACTAGATCATGAAGCCCTTTGAGTGCCATGTGACTTTTTATCTCTTCTTTTCATTTGTATCTTTCTTACTTTGCATTTTATTTCATTTTGTCAACACCTCACTTTACTTTATGGGTGTCAATGGATAAAATTGTACGTCTGTAGTTTTCAGGATTTTGTTCCAGTGTTTCCTCTTGCTCACAGGGAAATCCTGGCAAAGTCACTTAACCTGTCTGAGGTTCTGATACTTCCTCTGCTAAATGAATTTAATTAAGTATGTAAATCTGCCAATAATACAGAAAAATCATCCATTGCCTTGTGAGAAATTGCTCTAGAGAAATCAACATGCTGCACTGGATCTGCTGCTAGTTTCTTTACTAAATAATACATATTTTTGACAAATTAGGAATGTTATCAATTGGAATTAATGAGATAAAGAGCAAAGAGAAAGTTTTCAAGCCTTTTAGAACAGTTTTTAATATAGTATTTGTATTTCCCAAACAACTACCACCAAATCTTTGTAAAAGTTAAAGAGCATTTGAGGGTGGCTAATCTGTTATTTTAAATTGTCTGTTGCCAAGGTAACCTGTTCTTTGGGATTTGTGGTAGAAAAGATCTTTCCAAATCACAGTCAGCCTCTCCATAGGTGTTAGTCAGACAACCACCTGCTACATTATAGATCTGTTTCTTGAATCTCTCTAAAGAAACAGTTATTATTTAAATACTATATACAAGATATCTCCAAGTTACAAGAGAGTTTGGCTTTATTTTACATATGGAAGTGCAAATACATTTAGATTAATATGATAAGGGCAGGAATATAAATACAATCTAAATACCTTTGAACAGAAATTTCTCTTTGCAACCAAACAGATGTAGTACAAAAAAAGAAAGGCTAGAAATGATGTTATGGTAGTTAATAGTTACAAACTATACATAACCAGATTGGGATGATTATAATCTGGTTATGTATAGTTCTAACCATAATATGATGAATCTGACCACCAGGCTGTGATGAAGCGCAGTCCCAAGGGCTTTTTAAATTCACTTTTTGTATAATAATGTAGAATACATATCGGTTTGTAAAGGTTTGCAAGTTATCAGTGAAGATTTTTGCCACAAGAATAATTAAAACATGAGAATTATCAATTTTTTGATAGACAAAGATATATTTAAAAATTATAGGTGGTTTTCTCCCTCCCACAGAGTGGCCTGGTGAATGGTAGGTAAGGAATCTTGAGATTGAGTTGATGTGTAAAATTCAGTGATAGATTTGGAAGATGTTGTGTGCCAAGTTCACAGTGTAGCTAGAAAGGGAGAGACAGTATCCTCAGAAAAAGAAGTAGTAAATCATAGAGAAATGGTATGAAATATCAGAGGCAACTTTAGCTTTTGCATTGTCCCACCCATAGCTGACATTGACTATTGACAGAGAGTACCATACATTAACAGCACAAATATATCAATCAAGTTAGCACCACAGAGGTGGATTCTCAGAAATTACCTGGGGAAGGGAAAAGGACTGAAATGCCTGCTATTATTAGAAGTGATGTCTGAACATTAAAATACGGTAGTTATAAATGTCAGTTTCTTAGATTAAACTCCTCGAATTAATAAGTGAGTTTAGCAAATGAATAAGTGAGTTTGACAAATGAACTATGGAAATGTAAGATGTTAACAATGGAAGAAACTAAGTGAGAAGTACATGGATTTCTCTGTACTACCTTTGTAACTTTTTTGTAAATTAATAGCATTCTAAAGTAAAAGAGTTTAATAAAAAATGTAGTAAAATTATGGTGATGTAAATGGAATTTTCTCTTTCTTTTTCCATTCCTGTCATCAAGAGAGAATTTTAGGCAATAACAGAGAATTAATTTGAACATGATGCCACAGTGCCATTTTTATAAGAAGCTTTATAATTAAACCCAAAGCAGGAAAAGAGTTAAGTCAGGTTTAGTATCTAAGGGCAAGACTATTAATTTGCAAGCTGTGTTATTATATGAAATATACATGCATTAGGTATACAAGAAAGAGTTTTCTTCCATAGATGCAGAAAAATCACTTGACAAAATGCAACATCCATTCATGATTAAAACTCTGAACAAGTTAAGAATTAAAGCAATTTTTTTAAAACTGTTAAGGGCAGCCAAAAAACTTACTGCTAACGTCATAATTTATGGTTTGTCACAATTTCAAGGTGGCTTCTGAAACTGATCTCTAAAGTTCAGCAATCTTAAACTTACTGATTTGTTTTTACTTTAATTACATCATTCATAGCTAAGGCGTTTCTCTTATAAAAGCGATCTATCTAGGTAATTTTCCTTCCAATTTTGCATTAAAAAAATCACTACAGAATTGAGAGTTTTATGCAAGCTGTACTTAGTGCTTTCCTTTTTAAAGAATGTGAGATTCTGCTTGTTCAAGTTCTTCAATAACAAATATTATTTAAAACAATCATTGAAATATGTATTAGGCAGTTTTGATTAAAGGTTGTAGTTGATAAATGCAACTTTATTAGTTGTATTTGGGACGGTGACAATTTCTTCATTTATCCCATGTTCATTGTATATGTCCTCATATTCAACATTTTTTTAAGTAATGTTCAGTGCTTTCAGTATGTTTGGATTTTTCTAATTTTAACATTTATTTTCATCATTTTCTTTTTAAAAATATTATTTATTTGAGAGAGAGAGAGCACAAGTGAGGTCTGGGGCAGAGAGAGAGAAAGAGAGACAAGTAGACTCCTTTCTGAGTGGGGAGCCTGACACGGGGCTGGATCCCAGAACCCTGAGAGCATGACCTGAGTTGAAACCAACAGTCAGACGCTCAACTGACTGAGCACCCAAGTGCCCCTATTTTCATAATTTTCTATATTTTGCTTCGGGTATCTGGTTTTCAGTCCCTAGTTGATTTAAAAACGTAAATTTAATACAATAATGTTAGATTTTGTATAGAGAGATTACATATAAATTTATATATATATATGTATATCTATAAATACATACATACATAAGAAATACACTAAAGTTTTAAAAAATGGCTTTGTAGTCTTATAAGGAATATCACCATGGTGCAAGTGAAACTATACCCAGTCCAGAGTTACAGATAATATCTTCCTTTGATCAAAAGCAATTGTCAGTAGGAAGTTAACTGAATACAACAACTTTTGTGTAGTCAATGGAGATATTTAACACAATATTAAAGATGTCATAAACCTTTTTTTTTTTTTTTAAGTCAAAGTACTGATCAGGCTTCCCCCCCCCAACTATATACCTTGTATTGTTTGATGGTGATTAACTTTAGAGTTAAACCAAACCAACAATTTCACAAAATCACAACATATTAATAATTGGTAAAGGCAAATTATAAGAAGGATAATTACAGTGGGGAAGTCCTAAACTTGGATTTGGCTGCCATAACTTATGAGACTTTGGGAGTATAGGTGTTTGGGTTAAATAAGTGTCAGTTTTAATAGATTTGTAAGAGAGGATTATGTTCGTCAACTGTTATTTCCTTTGATACTAGATATCCAAATAATAGATTAAAGTAAATATTTGCCTAGCATTTGAACTCAGGTTTTTTCAGGAATCTTTTCTAACTGAAAAAGAATGGGTAAGTCAGTCCTTCACAGATTCTGGGAACTAGATCAAGTACAGAAGACATAATCTCAGCCAATCAGACATTTCTACATGGGTCTTTGAATCTGTAGGTGTGATTAGGGACACATAGGGGTATGTTCTGTCCTCCTAGATTTTCTCTAGACTCTTCCCTATTTTTCAAGTTTTCTTGTTAGCTTTTTCATATATTCAAGTATCTATCATCTAGCCTTCTAATAATTTCCCCTCTAATTAATTTATCCAGAAGAGTTGTCTATTTTTCCAACAAGAAGCTCAAAATCAAAGAGAAACTTAAAATGAAAAAGATGAGTCTTACATAAGAGGAAATGTTCTCCTTTTAATTGATAAATATCAACATTTAGAACTACAAGTTTTCACAATTCTAAACCTAAACCATCTTCAAAAGTAAAACTGTTTAAGAAATATTTTTAAGTTTGAGAAAACCATGGCAAAGTCTTTACCAATGTAAACATATATTTTTTAAACATACTCTTTATGAACAAGTCAGATGAATAAAATAGAATTAAAAAGGGTTCATAATACATCCAACGGACTTTTTTTTAAGTTTTTGCTTGATTATAAAGAAACATTTTGGCAGGGAATTTCCTCTGATGGTTGCAGAATATGCTGGTTTAAGCAACATATTTACTGAAATATTTCCTCAGCGTTAGACACCACCCATGAACATCTGAAAAAGTTATTCTCTGTCAACCTACATCTTTCTTGTCAAAATGGATAAAACACATTATGGACACTTGAAAAGAGACCATAGCTCTGGGATCAAATGAAAGTCACACTGAAAAATAGTACGAGCACAGGCAGTCACAAGGCAAAGAATTGGGTTCCAAATCAATGAGTTGAAGAGGAAAGTCAATTTTATGCTAATTTATATCTTGGTTACTTTTATTGAATAGTGAAACAAAATAAAAGGCTTGTTAATTATAATTTGGAAGATGTTTATAAAACTTAATTTCTTTCTGTTCAAATAATGCTAATGAATGTATAACTTTAGCTCTGATTCTAATGAATTCTCTTTGACATGATTTTTAGTAAGCTTATCAGTAATTAATTTATTATCATTTAGAGTTGCATTAATGTCTTCAAAAAATCACATGGTAGAAATCTTTGACATTTGACCTTAAAAATCTGTCAATTTGAGTCTTAGTTCTACGTCTGTATTGATGTTATAATGCAGTTAGTGTAAATTATCTTGTAAAATGACTTCCAGATTTAAAAAAAAGAAAAAAGAAATCACTTTAGAATGACTTCTGACTGAGCACCTGACTGAGCACCCATGACTTCTCCTTTGATTTCTGTTGATCAAAAATATTTTCAGGCGACTATCCAATTCAAACTATTGCTATGATACTTGTAGTACACTAACATATTTTTTACCTTTTGTGTATTCTGCATTTTTTTTTTTACTTTTCAACATGTGAAATATTTTTTTGCCTGTGATTCATCAGTTTTACACAATTCACAGTGCTCTCCATAGTACATACCTTCCCGAATGTCCGTCACCCAGCCACCCCATCCCGCCCACCCCCCACCACTCCAGCAACATCAATTTGTTTCCTGAGATTAAGTCTCTTATGATTTGTCTCCTTCTCTGGTTTCATCTTGTTTGATTTTTTCCCTCCCTTCCCCTATGATCCTCTGTCTTCTTTCCCAAATTCCTCATATCAGTGAGATCATATGATACTTGTCTTTCCCTGATTGACTTATTTCACTTAGCATAATACCTTCTAGTTCCATCCACATCATTGCAAATGGCAAGATTTCATTTTTTTGATGGCTGCATAATATTCCAGTGTATATATATACCACATCTTCTTTATCCATTCTTCTGTTGATGGACATCTAGGCTCTTCCCATAGTTTAGATATTGTAGACATTGCTGCTATAAATAGTGGAGTGCATGTGCCCCTTTGGATCACTACATTTGTATCTTTGGGGCACATACCCAGTAGTGCAATTGCTGGATTGTAGGGTAGCTCTATTTTCAACTTTCTGAGGAACTTCCATGATGTTTTCCAGAATGACTGTACCAGCTTGCATTCCAACCAACAGTGTAGGAGGGTTCCCCTTTCTCCGCATATTCTGCATTTTGTATTAGAAAGCAGACAATGTAAATTTGAGATTTTTTATTAGGATGATAACTAAAAATTGATGAGCAGCCAACATTAAGGAAATAAGTGTGCAAATAAATGTTTTTTGGTCAAAATATCCAACCACTCTAAGCACATGGACATACATCAATGGCTTTCAGCTTTCTCCCCATTTTAACTGAGGCAAACCAATTATCTTATCAGGGCAGCAGAATGGCTAGGGTTTCTGTTCTGCCGTATGGTTTAAAAAACAGCAATAGATTAGTTTTTCACTTAGAATAAGATATTATTAAAAACAAGTTTTGACTCTGGGTCTTCTTATGTTTTGAAATAATTAAATGAACAGTACTCCTAACTCAAGAGAAAATACAACTGGGCTCAACAGCAGACTGGATGAAGTAGAACAAATCAAGGAGCTGGGAAATAAAGCAATAGAACTCATCCAGATGGAATAGCAAAAAGAAAAAAAAAGAATTTTTAAAAATGGAGATAACTGAAAGAATCTCTGTGGCAGCATCAAGCAGAATAACATTCTTATGAAAGGGTCTTAGAAGAAGAAGAGAAAGAGAAAGGGACAGAAAACTCATTTGAAGAAATAATGGCTGAAAACTTCTCTAACTGAAAAAAGGAAATAGACATCCAAGTCCAGGGAGCCCAGGGAGTTCCAAATAAGATGAACCCCAAAAGAGGCACACCAGGACACATTGTAATTAAAATGTCAAAATTTAAAGATATAGAGAGAATCTTAAAAATAGTGAGACAAAAATAAATTGTTACATATAAGAGAATCACCATCAGATTTCTCAAAAGAAACTTTGCAAGCCAGAGGAAGTGGCATCACATACTCAAAGTGCTGAATGAAAAAAAAAATCTTCCAGCCAAAAATACTCTACCCAACTAAGTTATCATTCATATTTGAAAGAGAAATAAAATAATTTTCCAAATAAGCACAAGCTCATTGCTTTCCATTGCTACTAAATCAGCGGTGCAAGTAATACTAGAGGGACTTCCTTAAACTGAATAGAAATTTCATGATTTAATAACAAGGTAAAGGTAAGGCACCTGGGTGGCTCAGTTGGTTAAGCGACTGCCTTTGGCCCAGGTCATGATCCTGGAGTCCCTGGATCGAGTCCCGCATCGGGCTCCCTGCTGGGCAGGGAGTCTGCTTCTCCCTCTGACCCTCCCCCCTCTCATGTGCTCTCTCTCATTCTCTCTCTCTCAAATAAATAAATAAAATCTTTAAAAAAAAAATAACAAGGTAAAGGTAGTAGATCGACGGCACATAAAGCTACTAAGAATGTTAAAAGAGAAAAATGGTAAAATTAATTAAAACTACAATAATTAGTTAAGGGATATATAAAACAAAAATATGTAATAAGTGACTTCAAAAATAAAAAATGTGGTGGTGGTTGGAGGGAGCAGGGGAGTAAAAAAGTAGCGATTTGGAATGTGTTACTGAACAACTACTAGATCATAGAAGAAATCAAAGGCAAACACTTTGAAAAGGAAGAACTGCAGATGACATGACATGATAGAAAACCTTAAAAACTCTACCAAAAACTGTTATAATTAGTAAATGAACTCAATTATGTAGCAGATACAAAATTAATACAAAAATTCTCTTGCATTTCTATACACTAATAGTAAAGGTAAGAAAAATAAGTTAAGAAAAATAAATTAAGAAAACAATCCCATTTACAATTGCATCACAAGGAATAAAATACTTAGGAATAAATTTAACTGAAGAGGTAGAAAACCTGTACACTGAAAACTATAAAACATTGATAAATGAAGTTGAAGAAGACACAAGTAAATGAAATGATACCACATGTTCATGGATTATAAGAATTAAATTATTAAAATGCCCATAATACCCAAAGCAATATACAGATTCAGTACAATCCCGATCAAAATTCCAATGGCATATTTCAAAGAAGTAGAACAAATAATTCTGAAATGTGTATGGAATCACAAAAGACCCCATGGAGGAAAAAAAAAAAAAACTGTTTTTGAAAAGAAGAATCACATTCCCTGATTTCAAACTATATGTTAAAGTTATAGTAATCAAAACATTATGGAATGGGCAAAAAATAAAAACAAATAAATGAACGAAGGAGACTTGTAGGTCAAACAGAATAGAGAGCCCAGAAATAAACCCATGTAAATATGGACAATTAATTTATGACAAATGAGGCAAGCATATACAATGGGGGAAAAAAACAATCTCTTCAATAAATGGTTCTGGGAAAACTGACATACATGCAAAGAATGAAAGTAGACTACTGTCTTACACCATGTACCAAAATTAACTCAAAATAGGTTAAAGACTTGAATGTAAGACCTGAAACCATAAAATTCCTAAACACACACACATACACATACACACACACACAACAAAACAAAACAAAACAAAAACCAGTTAGTAAACTCTGTAACATTGATCTTAGCAAAGTTGTTTTTGGATCTGACTCCAAAGACTAGGAAAAGAAAAGCCAAAATAAACAAGTGGGACTATATCAAACTAAAGAGCTTCCATATAGGAAGGAAACTATCAACAAAATGAAAAGGCAACCTAGTAACTGAGAGAAGATATTTGCAAATCATATATCCAACAAGGGGTTAATATCCAAAATATATAAAGAACTTATACACTTCAACAACAACAACAAAACAAAATCTGATTAAAAAATGGGCAGAGGACCTGAATAGACATTTTTCCAAAGAAAACCTACTTGGCCATCAGGCACATGAAAAGATACTCAACATCACTAATCATCAGAAAAATGCAAATGAGAACCACAATGAGATATTTACCTCATACCTGTGAGAATGACTAGTGTCAAAAAGATAATAAATAACAATTGTTGGCGAGGAAGTGGGAAAAGGGAACCCTTGTGAACTGTTGGTTGGTGGGTAAACTAGTGCAGCCACTATGGAAAACAACATGGAGTTTCCTAAAAAAAAATTAAAATAGAGTTACCATGTGATCCAGTAATTCAATTACTGGGTATCTATTCAAAAAATAAAAATGCTAATTCAAAAGAATATATGCACCCCTTTGTTCACTGCAGCATTATTTACAGTAATCAAGATATGAAAACAACCTAAATGTCCATCAATGAATAAATGGATAAAGGAGATGTGGTATGTATATACAATAGAATACTACTCAGCTATAAAAAAAGAATGAAATCTTGCCATTCATGACAACACGGATGGACCTAGAAGGTATTATGCTAAGTGAAATAAGTCTGACAGAGAAAGACAAATCCTGCATGATTTCACTTATGTGTGGAATCTAAAAGCAAAACAAACAAAACAAGAAAAACTCAGACTCATAGATACAGAGAAAAGACTGATGGTTGCCAGAGAGGAGGGTGTGAGAGGGGTGTGAAATGGGGGGAGGGGATTAAGAAGTACAAGCTTCCAGTTATAAAATAAATAAGTCATGAGGATGTAATGTACAGCCTGGAGAATATGGTCAATAATAATGCATTCATTTTACAAGATGACAGATGGTAACTAAACTTATTGTGGTGACCATTTTGCAATGTACACAAATGTCAAATCACTATGTTGTGTGCCTGAAAATAATATAATACTGTATGCCAATTATACTCCAATTAAAAAATAGAGAAGGTACAATTTATTATTTAAAAAGATTACTCAACCAATATAGTCATTCTTAATGGGTATAAGATTCACTACATCTCACCAAAACTGATTTACTCATAGTCATGTGCCTACTCAAAAAAAGGCAAATTCAATGAATAAGCACTCCATATATGGTATTATTCCCAGAGACATAAAGAATAGAAGAAACTGTAAATAAAAATAATTGAGGAAAATGAGGTATGATTGTAACAGCCTACATATTTGCCACAGCTAGCATTGTTGAATTTATAATTTAATACTTATTTTTATATTCACTGAGGAATAAAAGGATTTGAAATAAAAATGGGGTCCGTGACTTTGTGTAACTAATGCCTGATTATTTAAGTGTAAATCCCATCTCCACAATCATCTTTACTTTGAATATTTGCCTTTACCAGATTTCACATAAAATCAAGGAACTTGGCAAGCATTAAAAAAGCATTTAACAGCTTTTTATTTTAATTCTTTCAACATGATTACTTTTCATAGCTGCATATTTTTATACCCATGCTTCCCAGTGTTCATTAATGAAAATGAGGGAAATAGACTATACTTAACAAGAAAGGCCAGCTACTGAGAGTTTGCTTGATGTAGAGTGGTGGAGGAAAATACTGAAGACAATAAACATTGCCATGGGCTGTCACCACGCCACACCTCACCTGCTAGATTTCAAGCCAGAAAGGGTGACCCTCTGAGGACAGGTATGTGGATCATGGCTTGAGGTAGAGAGCATCAGCTGGATTTCAGTCATGAAACACTGTATCCTTTCTCTCATTGTGTCCTTTCTCCCATGAATAACTTGTGTAAATTACAAAATATATCTAAGAAGAATAATAGCTCGTTTATCCTCATAGAATAGATTTAAAGGCCAGTTCTGCTATTCCTTTGCTTTGCAACATAGCCTCTGAAATTGTAAAGAACTGCAAATTGTCACAATTGCAGTAAGACCCAGAGAGTGAAGATATGTAAGGATGATAAGAATTCTAAATGATTTACTGAATAGAATTATTATTATTATTACTATTCATTAAATATGACTATTAGAGTAACATATTCTAAAAGATGAGCTAAGAAACAAACAAAAATAATAAAACAGAAATAAGCTGATAAGGAGCAGAACAAATGCTGAAAACAAACAAAAATACGTAAAATCTTGTAAGAATAAACTTTTAAAAAGATATTTTTAAAAAGTTTTATAGGAGTACTATAGGCACTTTGGTTTTGTATCTCTCCCTCATATCACTAAAAGCATAGAACTACCAAATTATCCTTAATACTTCACTCTCTTACCCAGACATAAGCTTTTGTCCTTATTAATTTAGTCATTAAACTTGAAAATTACTGCAAAGTGTAAATAATTGCTATGATCTAAATTTTTACTAAAGAAAATAAGAGAAAAATGGATGTAAAAACACAGTATATGGCTACAAAACTTTTGCAACAGAACATTGTCTCTATATTTAAATTATTTCAACAGATTACTATTCCAATAAAATGAGTTAACATTAACTTAACATGTAAAGTAGTTAGAATTTTGACACTGTGAGCAGCTAGTTTTTCATGCTCTAAAAAATATCTTGTCTAAACTGTGTGTGTGTGTATGTGTGTGTACGTGTATACAGATAAAATATGAAGACTAAGCAGGAAGAATAGATGGGAAGGATTTTTCCTGAGGGCAAGTGCAATTATTAGTCAATCGATTTTAAACTAGGAGCAAACAAAGAGGACCATTGTCTTGGAATAAATAGAAGAAAGAAGGAGTCCAAATGGTCCTAGATCTTGAATTTTCCCCTGCTTTGGTAAAAGGAAGCACAAATCTTCTCTGTAAGAAACATTGATTTGTGCTCTGAGATTTTTCACAGACTAAGATAAATAAAACATGGGCTAGGAAATTAACAAATAAACAGAAAACAAAACAAAACAAAACAAAAAGCCAATAAGCAGCAGAACCAAGATTGAAACTCAGGTAGACTACCTCCAGAATGCGCTCCTAACCAGTAATCGTCCAATTGTCTTAGCTCAGGCTGCTATAACAAAATACCATATACAGTGTGGCTTAAACAGGAATTTATTTCTCATAGTTCTGGAGGCAAGGAAGTCCAAGGTCAGGATATCAGAATGATAAGCATCTGGTGAGAGTCCTCATCCTGGTTTTCAAATCATTTCCCTTCTTGCTGTATACTCACATCACAGTTTGAAGGAGAAAGAGAGAATCTCTCCCGTGTCTCTTGTAAGGGCAATAATCTCTTTCATTAGGGTTCCATCCTCATGATCTAATTTTCTCCAAAAGGTCCCACTTCTAAATACCATCATATTGGGGATAAGGGCTTCAGTATATGAATGGGGGGAGACACAGTTCATGCACTAGATTTTCTGCACATGGTCAAGTAGTAACTATTTTTGGCTTTGCAGGCTAGCAACTCTATACAACTACATAATGCTGTCACTGTAGCATAAAAGAAGCCATAGATAATATTTAAACAAATGGGTGGCTGTGTTCCAATAAAATTTTTTTTTAGAAACCCAGGCAATAGGCCAATCTGGACTATGTGCAATAGATTGCTGTACTCTGCTTTTACTTCTTTCATTGTTATATTAAATAAAGATACAACAAAGTGGATCATCTAATCCAAGAGTTATTTGAAAATAAAATAGATACATTTCAGGTGAGATTGATAAGGAAAAAATGAAGACATAGGTAAATAATATAATGAAAAATGAAAGCAATGAGATGAAATAAAGAAGTTAGAGGTAGTGCTAATATGCAACCCACCTTCTTCCAGCCCTCTTGCCAATAAGTTCAAGTAGAGAACAGAACTATTACCTTCACCTGGTGGTGGTGCAGTAACCACTTTGAACAACAGAAGAAAATCATAGACTGAAAAGGAATTATGAGAGTCACAGAAACTTAGGTACAGTAACAAAATATCTAAGTCCATATCAGAATTCCAGAAGAAGAGGAAGATGAGTGCAACACTGAAAAAGTATAAAGAAATAATGCCAGAAAATGCCCCAAATTTGGCAAAAGAGATAAATCCACCTATTTGAGAAGCTCTGTGCCTCAAACAGGAAAAACCTAAAAAATACATGCCAAAGTGTATCATAATAAATTTCAGAAAATTAAGGACAATGAAAAAATCTTAAAAGCAGCTACAGAGAAAGCATTATCTGTAAGTGAAAAATAATTATAAATACCATGACTTTGTCGTCAGAAACCATAAAGACTATCAGGAAATGACACATTTTTCAAGTTCTAAAGGAAAAAAATCAAAACAAAACTGTAAACTAAGAAATCTATATCCATTGAAAATATCCTTCAGGAATGTGGGTAAACTGAGGGCATTCTAAAAAGAAGGAAACCTAGGGATTTATTCCTGGCACACCTACCCTAAAGAATGGCCAAATGAAGTTCTCTAACCACGAAATAAGTGATAAAGAAGAAAATTTGAAATATCAGGAAAGGAGAAAGGGCAAAAGGGAGAGCAAAAGTTGGATAAATATGGTAGACCATTCTCTTTAATTTTCTTAATTATGTGAGATGATTGAATTGAAAATTACAACTTGCCTGATGTGATTCTAAATGTATTTAAAGGAAATGTTTAAAACAATAAATTGTAAAGAAAGATGGTAAAGAGACTTAAGTGGCAATAATATTCCTATACTTGAACTAATAATATGTTGACACTGGTGGTTTTTCTTTTTTCTTTTTTTTTTAAGATTTTATTTATTTATTTGGAGAGAGAGTGAGCAAGAGAGCACAAGCAAGGGAAAAGCAGGCTCCCTGCTGAGCAGGAAGCCTGATGCAGGGCTCTATCCCAGGACCCTGAGATCTTGACCTGAGCCAAAGGCAGACATTTAACGAACTGAGCCACCCAGGCGTCCCTTGACACTGGTATTATACATGTATGTTATATATTTATTATGTATTTAAATGTGATGCTTAGAAAAACCACTAAAATATAGTGAGATATATTCATAGATTCCGTAGATAAATCAAAATAGCTGCATCTCTGTGGAACTATGCTGAGTTAAAAAAAAACTCAATCTCAAAAGCTTGCATATTCCAATTCTATTTATATAACATTATTGAAATGGCAGAATTATAGAGATGGAGAATAGAATGGTGGCTAATAGGTGTTAGGGACACCATATTTTATTGGATTGCCAGAGTTTAAAAGTCAATGGAGAGAGCACTGTTTTACAATATTAACTTCTTTGAAAAGTCTAATTATTTTTATTCAAATTTTCTTTAGTATTTCTCAGTGGAGTTTCAAATTGTCCTCAAATATCACCTTTTTTAGTTTTATTCATGTATACGTTTTTGTTATTTTTGCTTGATATTTCAAATGATATGAAACTCCATTATATTATTAGCTTATTACCACATGTATATAGGAATGACATTGAATTTTTATTTTCATCTTACTGAACGCACGTGTTGTTATTAGTTTTCAGTTATTTCTATTGGGAATTTGAAGTATCAGGCATTTCATATGTAAATAATCATTTTTTTTTCTAATTCAAATTTGAGAAGCCATTATTTCTTTATTTTCATCCAGTAGATTAGTTGGCAATTAAAGAGCAATGTGAAGTGATCAGGTGAGGATGTCATCTTTGTCTTATTCCAACCATGGAAAAATAATTTGTCTCTTATTCTTTCCCTTTATACCTCTAACTTCATTTCTTCTGCTTCACTTCTGGATTTTTCTTGGATGAATTTTGTTCATTTATATTTTCCTAAAAACTAGCAGATTATGTGAACACATTCAGATGTGCCTTTTTATTAAATCAGCAAATTTAATTAACATTTAATTTTATAAAATAATTTTGGGGTCGGGCGCCTGGGTGGCTCAGTCGTTAAGCGTCTGCCTTCGGCTCAGGTCATGATCCCAGGGTCCTGGGATCGAGCCCCGCATCGGGCTCCTTGCTCCGCGGGAAGCCTGCTTCTCCCTCTCCCACTCCCGCTGCTTGTGTTCCTGCTCTCGCTATCTCTGTCAATTAAAATATATCAAGTTACCTTGTAATATATGCATTTTTATTATTTTATTTTTATATTTATGCAATTATGTAAATTTTTATTCTTCAATTTTACTCCCAAGTCATGAATAGTTTTCTTTAAATATATTTCCTTAATTCTTCTCTTAGCTTTGCACAGTGGCAGTATCATTCGTAACCAATGAGGTTTATCCAGGGTGCGATTATTGATTGCTAACTGAAAACTTAATTCTCCTCTTAAAAAACAGTTATTTTTTAAAAATCATGGGGTTCAATAGTTTATTTGCACAGTTTCTCTCTCTGTTCCTCTCTAATATTTTTTTTAAATATAAACTATTTCTTCCAAATATTCTTTTAATGACATTGAGTAGATTCTGACATGGAATGTGTTAATAATGAATATTCTTGTTTATATACTGCAGGTTTGATATAAATGTCTTTGTGCATAATAGAGTGCCTAAAATGTTATAGATGGTTGATTTTTTAGTTTAATCACTCTTTAAATTTTTAATTTGTCTAAGATCATCCAGCTAGGATGTAGTAGAATTAGTATTTTAATCCAGAGTCAAACTCCAGGACCGTATGCTTAACTATTATGCCACATTGCTTGTGGATATCATTTAATTGTGCTTAACTGAACTTCCCTGGGTTTCATTATATCTAAAATGTGATGATCTAAGGAAACAGTCTCTGTCTTGTAATGAAATACCAGACTAAACAAAAAGTACCAGTTGCTCTTTACTTTCTTTATTTTAAATATTTTTTTCATACAAATACAATAGTTTCATCTTTTCTATAACTCCACAATGTTCTCATTGCGTAAAACATTTTAAGAATTTGATACAGTTTAGCATCATTCAGAAATATTTTTTGAAATTCACTGAAAATTAGCTTGCCACAAAGAAAAATGAGACTTTATTGCTTCTCTAATGAGTAGAACTAATTAATAATTGGCTTAACCCTATAGGAATTCTAAACAAAACCAAGAAAATGGGGCTCTCAGTAGGAGCTCATTTAAGTTCTGTGTACACAAAAAGAGTAGTCGATTGTTTTCCAGACAATTTCTGAAGATTACCCTAGTACTTTGCTAACAAAGCCCAGAATCGCCCAGCTTGACAGTTCAGCAAACAACTTGAAGATTCTTACCCCTGCAAGTTAAAACTTGAGAAAGTTAGGGGTGCCTGGGTGGTGAGGTCGGTTAAGTGTGGGATTCTTGATTTCCCCTTGGGTCCTCCCCCATGGGTCATGAGCCCTGCACAGGGCTCAGCTCAATGGAGAGTCTGCCTCTGTCCCTCTCTCTCTCCCTCTCCTTCTGCCCCTCCCCCTGCTCATGCTCTCTCTATGAAGTAAATAAATAAATCTTTTTTAAAAAAGTGTATTAGAAAAAGAGAAAGTTGAAATGACAGTTGCTGCTCATGCAGGTAGCCCCACCCTTCTCAGGTCTTGGTGGACAAAAGGTGAATCCAGATTGTGGAGGGAAGGTAGAGTGAGGTGTCAAAGATACTTTCTGAGAATAATTTAAAGAAGTATCAGCAGGGACAAAGGGGATATGATGACCCTGGGGAAAGAAACACTTCAGAGGATCCAGGTATTTTCCCCAATTTTGTTCAAAATCCCTACCAAAACAAATATCCTGCTAAGAAAGTCTTTGTGTCCTGGTCTTTAGTGTTCTGGTTAACATCTGTCTAAGAAGGTTTATGCATCTAATACAAAATGTTCTGTCCAAGACCCAGTGATTTCATAGGGAAAGATTGAGGCAGGTTTTTTTTTTTTTTTTTTTTTTAGATTTTATTTATTTATTTGAGAGAGCAAGAATGAGAGAGAGAGAGAGTGTACATGACGGGGGGAGGGTTAGAGGGAGAAGCAGGCTCCTTGCTGATCAGGGAGCCCGATGCGGGACTCGATCCCGGGACTCCAGGATCATGACCTGAGCCGAAGGCAGACGCTTAACCAACTGAGCCACCCAGGCGCCCAAGATTGAGGCAGTTTTAAGATCCTCTCCTTATCCTCTGTTTTGCTCCTGTCTTGAATTTAATAGATGTGATGCTTTTTCTGATTTTTCCCTCTGAAGTATATTTTAGAGAAAGAAGAGCAGTGTGCTTAATTGACATGAAAACCAAAAATCTCATCTTTGTTTTAATGTTTAAATCTTTAGCTGCATGAAAATAAGAAATAATTTAAAAAATAATAGCATCATATTACAAGATGTATCTTCAATTCAAGGAAAGCAATAAAGTTCCCGCTGCTGTTTTTAAAGGAAAACTTTTTTAGCCACTGTTGTTCATATTTAGAAAAATGGATATTAGCTGAGGAATCATGCAATTTTCTTTACTTTTCTTTTAAGATTTTATTTATTTTATTTGAGAGAGCGAGAGCACAGAGGCAGAGGGAGAGGGAAAAGCAGGCTCCTCGCTGAGCGGGGAGCCAGACACGGGGCTCGATCCCAGGACCCTGAGATCATGACCTGAGCCGAAGGCAGACGCTTTACTGACTGAGCCACCCAGGCGCCCCTTTCTTTACTTTTCTTACCTCTTCTGTTGAATTCTAAAAAACACTCAGGTAAGACGCAATTTTATTATTATTGTTATTATTTGTTCCCCTGCTTACTAATGAAAGGGATTCATAAGGGTTTATGCAGAAAATATATTTTAAAAATATAATTATTACCTTAAAATTATTATTGATGAGCATTGCACAAGTTTAAAAACCAGTAAATACACGTAATCATGACTGACATAATTTTAACATTTAAGCAGAGAGACCAACCAAAAAAAAAAGTGCAACATTTTAAGATTATAGTGTAGAAAATAATAGGAATGATATATTTCTTAATAAAGGCTGTTCTTTCTTACAATAACAAGGAAAGTATATAGAATAAAGAAGAGCATGGAATTTGAAGCAATTTAGGGTTTGGCTGAAATTAAGACTGAGTATGTAAAGCCCCTATGATATAGAAAACACAAATGATAGATAATATATAAAAAGTTTAAAAGCATTAAATAGTATAAGAAGGAAATACCAAAACACAGTTAATAATTATGTGATTCTTGGAACTCACTTAAGTTATGTGAACTGACTTCCTTGCATAAAAATGGGTAATTTTAGTGAAATATTCATATCCATTAAATTATTTATAAAGCACATAAAATATGCCCTGCACATAGTAGGCACCATATACCTGTTCATTTCAGTATCATTTTGGATTTTTAAGTGTATGTTAAATAGTCAACCTAAAAAAATTCACTGTTACTATATTAGAAAAAGTTTGTGTGTATATGCAAAAAAAAAGTACAGGTGGTTTCTGACCATAAAGAGATTAAATAGCAAGTGCCTAGGGTCGGAAAGCACTTTCCACTTTATTTTCCTTATATATTACCTAGTTCTTACACAGTCTCAAAATTTTTTGCAGCAAAGACCAAACTGCAGAGAAAACAGCGTAGTTAATCATTCCCCAAAACTGGAATCATAGTAAATACCCCAGCAATTTAGATGAATCCAACAGAAAACAAAAAGAAATAACAGAGAAACACTGACAGACTCGTCCAGGTTCACAATACTGTACCCACAGCTCCGATATGCAAATAAGCATCAAAATAATTTGATGACAATGAAATTACTGAAAGTCATTACAGATTTAACTTCATACAAATTGTCATAGATTTTATGGCAGAATTATGAATGCATTTTATTATGGTCCACTGCCTGAGGGCCTAATGGACAGTTCAGAAAATATATGGACTATTTTACCTCTCTAAAATCTGAAAAAATTCTCATTTCATATTCAAATTTGACTCCAATGTTATAAGATGAGGGATATAAGTGGCTTTTGGGTGGCTCAGTTGGTTAAGCTATTGACTCTTGATTTTGGCTCAAGTCATGATCTCAGGGTCCTGAGATTAAGCCTTGCTCTGGATTGGATCCTGCTTAAGATTCTCTCTCTCTCTCTCTCCCAATATTATCTCTGAGTGATTATTTTAAATGAGAAATATTTGGATTACCATGTAGAGCAATATTACTTTCTCCCATCTCTAGAAGAAAATGTGAGCTTATGAGTAGTTAAAATAATTCAAAGAAGGTTCTTTGAAACATGAGTCAGCTTCTCCCTCTCCCTCTGCCCCTCCACCTCACTCATGCTCTCTCTCTCAAATAAATAAATAAAATATTTTTTAAAAATGTGGTGTATACATACAAAAGCCAAATGCTGGCAAGATTGGAACACTTGTATACTGTTGGAGGGAAAAATTGTGTGGCTGCTATGGAAAAGAATATCAAGGATCCTCAAAACATTAATAGAACCACCATGTGATCCAGCAACCCCTCTTTTGGGTATTTATTCAAATTAATTGAAATCAGGATCTCAAAGAGATATTAGAACTTCCATGAGCAGGGAGCCTGAGACACGGGGCTCAATCCCAGGACCCCAAGATCACAACCTCGGCCTAAGGCAGACACCCAACCCACTGAGCCACCCAGGAGCCCCTACAACATATTTTTTTATCCATTCAAGTGTCAGTGGACTTTTAGGTAGTTTCCACATCTTGGTTTTTATGAATAATGTTGAACATGTTCCAATCTTGCCACATTTGCCTTTGTTTTTCTGGTAATAGCCATCCCAACAGATGAGAAGTGATATCACATTGTGGTTTTGATCTGCATCTCCGTGATGATTAGTGACATAGAGATCTCATGTTTATGATACCAAAAGTACAGGCAAAAAAAGCAAAAATAGACACATGGGACTACCTCAAACTAAAAAGATTCTGCTCAGAAAACAATAAACAGAGTGAACGGACGACATACAGAATGGGAGGAATTATTTGCAAAGCATATATCTGATAAGAGGTTAATCTTCAGAATATATAAACCGCTCCTACAATTCAATAGCAAAAAAACCCTAATAACTTGATTTTTAAATGAGCTAAATACTTGAATAGACATATCTCCAAAGAGGACATACAAATAACCAACAGATATATTTTTAAAAAATGAGTAAATGCTTTGGAAACCCTTTTATTTTGAAACAAGTGTTCTTTATGTTCTTCCATTAAGTCAGTATTTATATTTTTAAAATATAAATTTTAACTTTTTCTTATAAAATTTATTCTTAGGACTTTGTTTATATGTAAATACATGTCCCCCTCTTCAGTGTTTCCCACTGACTTTAAGGTTAATGTGAAATAACCTGTGAACAAGAAAACCATCTTATTCATAAAGGAAATTGCATTTCCAGAGAAGTGGAGCAACCAAATAGAATGAGTCAGATCTCTCACTATCATGGCAACATCCTATCCGCCCCAGATATTTTATGCTCAGAATATTATATGAGAGAATAAACTTCCATTTTATTTCAGCCACATAGATTTTGCCCTGTCAGAAAAGCCAAGTCAGTTTCTCAAGTAATATAAATGCTTACGAAATATGTCATTTATCAGTTCTAAAACATCAATTATAAGACATTATTGACTTAAAATAGCTTTTAGAGGGGCGCCTGGGTGGCTCAGTAGGTTAAGCATCTGGCTCTTGATCTCAGCTCAGGTCTTGATCTCAGGGTCATGAGTTCAAGCTCCGTGTAGAAAATAAATCAACAAAAAAACAGCTTTTAGACAAAGATGGCATGGTGTTATAAACTGTACAATGATCCCTATTTTAAGATTTTTTTAAACTGCAGAAACTCCTGTTTATAGCCAGGATGATACTCTTTAATATTTTTTATACCCTGATTTTACTTTGAATTCTTGATTCTTCAGAGTGAGAAATATAACTTTTTTTTCCTTCAAATAAGTTTTGTTTTTACATATTACATATACTTATTCATGGTCACAAGTTGATATCTGTAGCTTTATTCACTTTTGAACTAATTATTGTTATAAATTTACCCTCTTTGCTGTAGTTCATCCTATATGCCTTGCATTCGGCTTATTTTGCTGTGATTAATGCCATCTGTGCTTCATTTTTGCTTCTGTTTGAACTATCTTTTCATAATTCTTTACTTATTTTTTTTCAACTTGGTGAGTTGCCTTATATAAAGAATCAAGAATTTATGTGTTCAAAGTACCGTGGTTTTAAACTTTTGATATGTGTGGGTTGGACCTCCTTGGCAGATTTGTAATATTTAACTTACTTCTTTCATCTTTTTATGATTACTCAAAAATTTTGGCAGTTTTCTAGAGTGAAATGAATTTGTTATAACACTTTCCTTTTTTTAATAGTGTTTTACAAGTCTGTTGTTCTGGTTAGAACTCTCCCACTGTTTACATTCAGGTAAAAAAACAAACGTGAAATTACTGGGTATTTTGAAATGTCAAGCTACATCCCTGATGCTCTGGCCTCCCAATTTCCACCAGTTAAAGGCAAGAAATTCCATAGAATTTTTTTTTTCCTTTTCTCTTCCCAAACTTTTTCCGGGAATGCATAAATATAATATGGTATTTCTAATACAGATAATAAATTGAAAATTATTTTTACATTATATATTTTGTCCTTCAAGTATGTATTTCAACCTGTAAGTTTATATTTTAATTTTTATGACTTGCTTTGAATCTACTTTATATTTTAATCATTTCAGAATTTATTAGTAGCCTCCCAACAGGCTGGCAAGTCCAGGGGATTCAGTGAGATAGCTTTCAGGTGTCCTACAACACATTTAGCTGTAAAGATTTTACCCACAGATAGGCCCTTACAGGGCCTTTGGTTATCAGATGCTCAGACCCTTCAGGGATAATGTTTCAGAGTCAGTTTACCCCACCAGGAAAGCCACCAACAAATGGTTCTCCAGTGATTTCTGCAGAAGTGATAGATGCATGGAAAGGGAATCCAGATTCTAGGAGCATAGGGGGTTGACATATATCATTTATCATCTTCAGGACCGACTAAAACTGCAGAGACTCTAGCTGGTCACACTAATGTTCTTTTTATTATTTTTCACAGAAATTGTCAACAATCATGTTATTGATAAACAAGTTAATCTACATGTTGTATAGGAGGGAATATAAGGATGCCCTGCACCCCACTAGCCCCTTCACTGAGGAGTTGCCCTATTTCCTGTCTGCTTTGATTGGTGACTGCTAATGGCTGTCAGTTGTCTCCATTAGAGTACGGTCCTCTGGTAAAGGGGGGGGGGGGGTCCCATCCAGGAAGCTATGCTGCCACTTCTCCCAGGACACCCATCCATCCAATGACTCTCTCACTGATGCAGAGGTGTAAAAACACACCAATACACCCTCACAGTGGGTCCAACTTTATAGTGCAATTCATGTTCCAGATGACTCCATGAAGCTAGGCTAAAGCTTGTCTGTAGCTGAAATCTCATTCTTGCTTCATTGTCTGGCCTGCCCTGTTCAGCTTCTCTACTCCCTTTCTGAGGAGACTACCTCAAGAATTACATTTACAGGAATTCCATCTCAGGCTTTCCTTACAAGAGGCCTAACTTAAGTCAATATTATTTAGATTCCATGAGATGTTGGATATCTGAGATTAATGGAGGTGATATGAAAGACAACCTTATCTCAGAATTACAGAATTGAGGAAAACCTTTTTACAGTAAAATTTAGAAATGTTGCCCTAGTGTGGTCTGCAGTTTTTTCCCACAACAAAGAAATCTTAGGTTAATCTGACTTGTATTACCCTGGTTATTTCTCTATGCCTTTCCTTAATTTAAATTTGTTAGTGTTGCCAAAGTATAGAAACTGCTTTGGTTTTTGTTTTGTATCATTTTGTTCTGTTTTTGTTTGTTCTTTAAGAAATATGCATTTTTTTTTTGTTTTAAGTAATGGAAAAGTAATATATTTTCTAAAAAATCTTATCAGTCATCATTATTTATTAATATTTTAGTAGGTTGCCATTATCTTTCTACTTCTTCGCTTATTTTGTTTTTGGTAACATATTCTGTATATGAAAATATGATTTCAAGCTTTTTTCTTCTTTACAAATTCAATTTTCTATAACCTCTATATTTTCTAAATTAAGTGTTTATTGCATTCTAATTTTCATGACAATAATTCTGCTCCACTAATCTTACTTTAGGCCTCAGGCACTGTATTTTCAGATCAAGGAGTTATCTCTGTGTGATTTTTTGATCATAGCTCATAAACACAGTTAAAAGCAACGTGCCTTTCTTCACTTCCCAAGTCTGGGACAACCTGAAAAAAAAGGCATGGATTCCATTTCGTATGGAATTAAAATATTAGCTTTGGTGCAGAAAAACTAATTTGGTGAAGTGTATTTAGATCTGTAGCCAAAGTGTTTGCAAACTGTTCCTATTCATCCCCATCCCAATACCATTCTAGACAAAAGGATATCTCACCTAGGAGAAGTGGCTATCTCCAGGGTTGATGCATTTAGCCAACTTTACTGATAAGAGGGAAGAGCAATAAAACAAGAACATGCATGATACACTAATGTTTGTTGCTTTTAATAAATTTCCTCCACCCAATCAAGAAATGTGAATTAATAGACACTATTCACCTCCATGACTGAGAGGCACAGCAAGAAGTTAGAAATGTTCCTCTAAACGAATTTCTCCCACATAGAAAGAAGAGTCCATATACATGGAAATTTCCCTTGCAAGAATCTGCTGAGGAATTCTTCTATATGTCAGTAGAATCTTCTATATATTATTTGCTGACAATAATTTTAACCCTGCACTCCCTTATTTTTTCCTATGCTTTTCCCTCATAGAAAATTTATGTTTGAATATTTTCATACATTTGTCTCTGATGCAAGTTAATTTTTCACAACATATCATTTATAAATACATATTATCTTTAATCCCTGATTACTTCTCTGGCATATCAACTTGAGAACACATGTGAAAAAAACAGTTAATCTCCGATAGTCAACACCTCCAAGATTATTCCTTTCCTTCAAATGCTCTTTCCTCTTTCAACCCTGTTTTATTAATCAAGACTACATGTTTCTGCTTTCATTCTTCAGAATGAAATGTCTCCTTGCACTAGATTTTCAGGGATATGTGGTAAATGAACTAATTCAAATAGAAAGAAAACATGCTAATAAAATCAGGCATGCCTCAAAAGTTATAACCATCTCCTCCCCATTCTTCTGAAAACTCCTGTTCTTTAGTTTTAGTAGTCGGTTTTGTTTTAACAAACATTGGAGCTACTACAAGTAGTCTAGTGAAAATTTTAAACCTTGCTATAAAGTAACTATTCTTAAATATACTTATATACCTGGCTCGGTTGATTTTCTTACTTTTGTTTTTAATTATTAAGATTTTTTTTTATTTAAAGAAAAAATGAGCCTTGGAAAATATTTAATGACTTTCTTATAACTACAGAGTCAATTAAGTGGCAAATTTAGGGCTCTAAATGGGGCAATCTGAATCCAGAGATCTGATTGTAGAAAGTTATGCTTCAACATGTCATGTTGTCATCTCTCTTCCTCTGTCATACTCTCTTTCAGTTTCTTTCTCTCTCACCTGCATTTCTATCATCTGCCTTCCCAGTGATTAATCTATCTACATATCTATTTGCTATCGATCTGATCAACTGATATCTATCTCTCTCTCTATATATATAGAGAGAGAGATATATAGAGATATATATAGATATCTTCCCTCATCCTCAACTAATACATTTGATGGAGCAATTGGACAATATAATTCAAACATGATGTTGTCACACATTTATTGAATAAATATTATGTCAGGAGAACTGCTAGGAAATTAAAAAGGCAATACACAATATCAAGATGAGTTGTCTGTGTTTAGAAAAACATGTATTTCTTTGCAAAACTGTTTTGAGTAACATTTCATGGACACCCTCTCCCACACACACTTAGGAGCACACTCTCATCCACAAAAAAAAAGCTTGATGTATAAGCACATAAAAGTAACCTCTGCAACAAATGGTTCTACCCAAGGAAAAGCTCTACCAGTACACCTGAAATATGATCTACTATGTGCAGTGCCTATTCTGCAGGGAAATTATCACCCATAGGAAAGAAATATACTACTAATTAGAGTAAATGAAATAAATGTCACCCAACAAAAGTTACATCAAGGAACTGGTCTGAATTATTTAAATAAGTCTGATTAAAATATATTTTGTTTACTTTTCTTTCTATTATAGAATCCCCAAATAAATCTGCCAGTTGCCCATTGACTGTGGAAATTGAAAGTTTCTTACCTTCAGGACATTAAAAAACTCTTTAGTAGTACTTTATTTTTATTGTGAAGTTGTGTTAACTTCTGAGAACTTGACATTATCAAATAAAGATAAGAATATAATAATGGGATTTTTAAGTTATAAATATGTATAATTATAGATATTTATATAATATATATGTTATGCATGTGTGTATATAAATAGATGGTGCTGACTATAGCAATAGCAATATGAACACTTTTCAGCTAAATTTCATAAAGTTTAACTTATTTTAGTCATTGCATTTCAGACAAAAACAAGCTATAACATGGAAAGAAATCTCTAAAAGAGTTATACAGAATATCATGAAAGTCTCAATTGCTAAAGTAGGTCACAGCAATTAAATTGCCTTCTTAACAGGTCTACTGGTAATTCTATTATTCCTGTTATATTTTTACAAAGTTCCTTTGAAAATATTGCTCTTTTGTTTATAAGCTTTTACAGACACATTCACGCAGACTTCTTATTGCCTGTCAACCATTTTCTTTCATTATAAAAGTCATTTTGTTAGGGTCTTGATTTAATTAATAGACTGTATTCATTAGGGCAACTGACCAACTGAAGAATCCCTGCTGCTTTATTCAATAGAAGTAGCTCCTGGAGTTTTGTTTTTAATTTGCTCCATTTTTCCTGGTTCATAAACCATGAAAACTTTGATTTTTCTTGGCTCTCAGATTAAATCAGTTTCCAAGAAATGAGACATATGGGTAACTTATATCTCCTTTATTGATATTCTTTCTTGCCAAAACTTATTTTTTTTTAATTGCCAATACAAGGATTTTCTAGGGTAGGTACTTATGTATGTCTGTTGTGCAAGTGTATTATACTAAAGGGCCTTAAATTTTTATGCTTCTTATCAGAACTGATAATAGAATATTAACAAAGAATATTAGCAAAGCCCTTTTAAAAATTTAGATATGTGTATTTGTAAGGGTAATTTGAGTTAATTGTTGCGAGTATAATAATTCCAGCTTCTAAGTTTGCCTAGGTGGTTCCGTCGCTTAAGTTAAGTGCTCAGGTCATTATCTCAGGGCCCTGGAATTGAACTCTGTGTCAGTTCCATGCTTAGCAAGGAGACTGCTTGCGAATCACTCCCTTCCCCTGCCCCTCCCCCACCCCTCCCCATCCCAGCTCATGCTTTCTCTCTCTCTCTCTCAAATAATTATAATAATAATAATTCTAGCTTCTAAAGAACTTTAATAAGAAAACTTCTAAAGAATTTTGACAGAGTTGTGTCTTCTACTCTGCAGCCTGTTTTCTGCACCATGTTGGTTCCAAGGTCCTTAGGTGTGGGACTCTCTTCTAGACAACTTTAGATAGCAGGCTCCTGAAAGTGTGGAAGTGGGATGGAGTGCAGGAGTTAAAGAGTCTAGTTTTCTTAATAGCAGCTATTAGATTGCACATTTAAGCACTACAGAAGCAGTTCTTTATCTGCAGCCCATAAGTTTTTGATGCAGTGTTCCATGATTCATTGTTTGCATATAACGCCCAGTGCTCCATTCAATACGTGCCCTCTCTAATACCCATCACCAGGCTAACCCATCCCCCCAAAACCCCTCCCCTCTAGAACCCTCACTTTGTTTCTCAGAGTCTATAGTCTCTCATGGTTCCTCTCCCCCTCCAATTCCCCTCCTTCATTTTTCCCTTCCTATTACCTTCTTTTTTTTTTTTTAACATATAATGTATTATTTGTTTCAGAGGTACAGGTCTATGATTCATAAGTCTTACACAATTCACAGCACTCACCATAGCAAATACCCTCCCCAGTGTCTATCACCCAGGCACCCCATCCCTCCCAGCCCCCACCACTCCAGCAACCCTCAGTTTGTTTCCAGAGATTAAGAATTCATCGTATCAGTGAGATCATATGATACATGTCTTTCTCTGATTGACTTATTTTGCTCAGCATAATACCCTCTAGTTCCATCCACATCATTGTAAATGGCAAGAT
>NW_023270442.1:3703998-3787703 GCF_011800145.1 Mirounga leonina
GATGGACATCTTGGCTCTTTCCATAGTTTGGCTATTGTGGACATTGCTGCTATAAACATCGGGGAGCACATACCCCTTCGGATCACTACATTTGTATCTTTGGGGTAAATATCCAGTAGTGCAATTGCTGGATCATATGGTAGCTTTATTTTCAACTTTTTGAGGAACCTCCATACTGTTTTCCAGAGTGGCTGTACCAGCTTGCAATCCCACCAACAGTGTAGGACAGTTCCCCTTCCTCTGCATCCTCGCCAACATCTGTCGTTTCCTGATTTGTTAATTTTAGCCATTCTGCCTGGTGTGAGGTAGTATCTCACTGAGGTTTGATTTGGATTTTCCTGATGCTGAGCGACATTGAGCACTTTTTCATGTGTATGTGTCTGTTGACCATTTGGATGTCTTCTTTGGAAAAATGTCTATTCATGTCTTCTGCCCATTTCTTGATTGGATTATTTGTTCTTTGGGTGTTGAGTTTGATAAGTTCTTTATAACTTTGGATACTAGCCCTTTATCTGATATGTCATTTGCAAATATAGTCTCTTATTCTGTTGGTTGTCTTTTGGTTTTGTTGACTGTTTCTTTTGCTGTGCAAAAGCTTTTTATCTTGATGAAGTCCCAATAGTTCATTTTTCCCCTTGCTTCCCTTGTCTTTGGTGATGTTTTTAGGAAGAAGTTGCTGCAGCAGGGAGCCTGATGTGGGACTCATTCCCAGGACCCTGGGATCATGACCTGGGCCGAAGGCAGACGCTTAATGACTGAGCCACCCAGGTACCCCTGTATAATTCCACTTTTATGAGATACCTAAAGTAGTAAAATTCACAGATATAAAAATTAGAAAGATGGTTACAAGCGCATGGGGAGAGGGGAATTGTTGTATTTAATGGATATAGAGTTTCATTTCTACAGTATGAAAAGGTCCTGGAGATCTGTTTCAGGGCAAAACAAACATAATTAATACTACTGAATTTTACACTTGAAAATGGTTCAGATGGTAAATACTATGATATGTATATCTCAACACAATAAAAGAAAAATACAACAGAAAGTTGTAGGCTTTATTTGACTTACCAAGACTCTTTTTTTGGTGTGAAAATGGTTACAAATCTCTACCATGGAGCAATATTGGACATGCCTGATTTGCCCCTTCATCGTGCAACACATTATTGATCTCAGATGAGTCATCATGTAAACCATAAGTTTAAAATAATATCTCTGAACACTTTAGAAATTTGAAAGGACAACAACATAACAAATCATGACGATTGCCAACAAGTTATCTAGATTTCATTGGGACCACCAGACATACATCTGAAAAGATTTATAAACATTCAGAAAGAAATTCCTCTTTATTCTAATAGAGTACCCACCACTCCTATAATTTTCCTCATAGTTTTCAGATTTAAATAAGAATTTTTAAATTCTTGTTAATTAGCAGTTCAAGCAGAATAAGAGCTCATCTTTTAGAAAATTCCTGCCAGGAATGAGCATAAATGACATGATTATTTGATTAGACCTGAGCTTTTGTAGCTGAGCATTTGAATAAACCAAGACTTACTATATTCCTATACTCTATAACACTTTTTATCTCCTAATCCTTCCCTGCTTCTGAAAAAGGCACAAATTGAAAGGGAGTTTATAAGTTTCATCTCAGATACAAGAAATGACTTGCATTACAGGGCAGATTGATGGTAATTATCTCCAGCTCCCTATAGTACTATTATTATTAATAATGGTGATTCAAATTGGAAGGCTTTTGAATATGAGTAAGTGGTTGTAAAAACGGAAATTTCAACCTGATGAATTCACATGCAATCACTTATATTTATAGAACGTCCCAAAAGGATGGAACTAGCAATTGCACTGAATGTATTCAATTGGATCTGGCCTTTCTATTTTATGTTTGGAGCTACTTTTATATAGCAATGAATTAAAAAAGAACTGGTTAACAGAATCGAATAATAGATTTATTTTTGAAAAAGATATGTTCAAGCATAAATTTTTTTAACCCTTGCTACAAATTCTTTTAGTCAATGATGGAAGTAATACCTTTATGACTTTGGCCATGTTCCTGCTGAAAGTAGAAATTCAGGCAAGGTTTCAGTGCAATCAGCTTTTCTGGATGATGATCTCAGAAAGAAAAATTGAGAGATGAGTGGACAGGAAGTGGGAAAAGTCAACATAAATGTCTGTGATTGAGGACAGTATCTATGCAATTGGAATTGTTTCTATTAAGACTTCCTAAGTGGTATATAGCTTACCTTCTTGAATTGCCAACTGAAAGAAAGATGTTTGAAGCATTCATTACTGAGGTTGCTCCTATTTCCTACCTAGCTCAATGGTTTAGCCAGAGAAAGCTGGCCATAAAAATCAACACCTTCCTGAAAGGAAGGATGTCACTTTTTTAGAACAGGGTGCAAAACACCACATCCATAGAAATTATTAGTAATAATAGGAATCTCAGTGGTGAATAATGGGAGCAATGAGAGTTTTGGGGAGACTGAAGTTTGATCCTTGCTGGGGCAAGCAGTAGCCAAGTAGCCAGTTATGTATTAGGGGTATCCAGAAATTATGACAGAGGTTTGTTAAATTACCAGATATCCTTGGCTGACTGAAACAGCTTCATGTAAGCACAGGATAGCCTGCAGAGGACACAGTCATCTACACATTGAACGCATTGCTCACTGTCCATGTGACTGTGTGCACACATAGGGAGAATATGAGACAGTCCAGTAAAATCGAAAAACTGGGACAAAGTTGAGAACAAGTTGAAATTTGAAATTGCTCTGCAACCCAAACATAGGTCATTAGCAAAAGTGAAAGTCTTACCAGATCAAAGTGTTTGATCCCACCTTCTGAACAATCACTGACTGATCAGTAAACTAAGTAGATACAGGGATGCCCTCTCAAAAACCATGATCATCAACAGTTATAAAGGACCAGTAAGCTCATGAAAGGATGCCCAAGCTCATCATATATTATGAAAGTGCTTATTAAAACAAGACACCATTTTCCCGCCAATAGAATGACTGTAATAAAATGATAAGGAATGGCAAGTGTTGGCAAAGATGAAGTGGAATTTGTGCCCCAATATATTGTTGCCAGGAATATAAAATGACAAAACCACCTTGGAAAATAATTTAGCAGTTTCTCAATGTATTAAGCATAAAGATAGCATATAACCCAGCAATTCTATGCCTAAATAATCAATTGAAAGTAAAAGAATGGAAAAGGATGTGTACGTTAAGCAAAAGAGAGCAGAATGAGCAAACATCCAGCTTCTACTGTTTTTGAATACCTCATCTGATCCCCAGCAGAAAATATTAAACCATTGATTTGTATGATATCATCCCTTGAGGATACTGTCCAGACATTAACAAGTGAGTCACAGCAGGATGTTTAAGTATTAGTTTCCCAGGGCTGCTCTTACAAATCACACCACAAACTGATTTGCTTAAAATAAGCAAACAAAATGGGAATGATTTTCTTTTTATTATTATTTACAGGGATTTCCAAATTATTCATTTTTATAAATAACTATTTTTCCAACTTGTTGAATGCCTTTGGTTGATCTTCATAGTCCCGAAGTGATTGTTTTAGACATTTTATTTATCCAATGTTATTAATGTTTTCTCTTTATTATTATTTACAGGGATTGCCTAATTCTTCATTTGGCCACACTGCACTATGTCTTTAAAATCAGGAACATTTTGGGATAAAAATTTGCATTTACTATGCTTAAATTGTTTGTGAAATTCCTAATAATTTTGTTTTTCAATACTCCTTAGTCTTCCTTTTGGATTAACTACTAAAATAACATTTAAAAAGAAGGGCTTTTGGACTCAGATGGTGAATAGAGATGACTATTTATCCTGGATCTGAGGGTTAAAGTTCTAAAATGAGACACATTTAGACCATAACCACATGTGTGCATGGATGGCACCATCTCCAATACTATCTTTTTTTTTTTTTTTTTTAAGATTTTATTTATTTATTTGACAGAGAGAGAGTTAGTGAGAGCAGGAACACAAGCAGGGGGAGTGGGAGAGGGAGAAGCGGCTTCCCGCCGAGCAGGGAGCCCGATGTGGGGCTCGATCCCAGGACCCTGGGATCATGACTTGAGCCGAAGGCAGACGCTTAATGACTGAGCCACCCAGGTGCCCCTCCAATACTGTCTTAACACTCAATGAAGTAACATTTGTTGTTTATTCTACTGACAGCGATTGTGTTCTCTGATGGGTGTTTGAAGAAAGAAGGCATTAATTCTTAGTTTTCCTCAATTGTATCTCTTCTCCAGAATGAAGGCTTCTACCCATCATGTAGAGATATGGATGGCTAAGTTCAAGAGCTAAGAAAACAAAGGGGAAAGTGTGTTCTCCAACCAAGCTCAAGGTCATTTGCTAGTGACGTGTTAGGAAAAGAAAAGAGCCTAGTGGGGGAAAAATGCCAATCTGTTTTCAAAAACATAGGGTATGAGTTATTTTAGTGATGCTTATTGTGTAAAAATGCTTAGTAACATGAATACTTAGTAGTGCATTCTTTCAAACGTATTGTGCTATTAAATGTAACAGATTAGAATCATAATTTCTACATATGATTAAAAAACAGCTGTTGTATTTATTCTCCTACACCAAATTCCTCTCATAAATACACAACGCTTATTTTAAAATCTGCCACACTCTTTTAGGAAATATTCATTGCATCATTAATTTTCACACTATGACCTACATGTTACCAGAATGGTCACTTCTCACCATTACCATAATTAATGCTAAGTCCAGAAAAGTCATATGTCAAAAATACTTTGCAAATCTAATATTTGAACAGTGACCCAAGATTGTAAGTAAATTGGTCCCGAAATTTAAACATCTATATAACTTCTGTTATTACTTCCCAGTGACATTAAGTAACAATAAATGAATAACATTAGAAGATATGTTACTGATAGAGTTACAACACAAGACTTATTTTTAAAATGAAAGACAAAGGTAAATAGCTACTAGAGAAAAGTGTCCTCTCCTAAATCATCTTTAGAAATTAAAGAGTGATCAAGAATATATTTCATATACAGTAGCCGCAAAAGGAAAGCATAATTCATTAAAATAACATGACAACATGTACACATAGTGAGGAGAATAGTAAATGTTTGAAACAATAGAATTTTTACCGAAGGCCCAGAGTTTATGTCCAAAATGAATGTGGTCAAAATGTGCTGGATATTGTAAAATATGCTTGGTAAGAGAAAATAAAAGTACTGAGATGAAGATGATGTCAAAAGTAGGTAAACAGCTTGATAATATATGGATATATAAACCAGGATAAGTTTGAAACCTATTTGGAAAGCAGAATAGTTTGACCTGATTTCCAATTTTTTGAGGATGAGTCTGTCAACTCTGTGGACATTGCTGGGAAAAGAGTAAACGTCAAATTTGGCAGAGCACACAGAAGTCCACTGCTATAGGCAGGAGACAATTTTACTTAGACTTAGACTTAGATTGATAGTATCAGAGACATGAAAAAATTTTGCATGGGAGATATGACTGTGAAGTTAGAGCAGAAAGATTTTCTGATGGATTCAATGCTGGAGTATATACGAAAGAATCAGGGAAAGAGAACTGTCAAGCCTGATGCTTAGGTTTTTGGTTGGAGGCACTGGGTTGAATGTTAGTATCAATTGCTAAAATGGAAAATAACAGGAGGAGAAGGTTTGGAGAGGTGTAAATCCAAACTGTTGTCAGCATGTTGATTTTGAGATGTCTCTCTATAGCCAAACTGTGGCATGAGCCAAGCTACTCATACTGTTTGACAAAGTCCAAGTATGGGGGACGATCCTGAAAACAGGAGACTCCACAGCTGGCTCCTGCTATTCTCTTTCATTTTGTTTATGGCAATCTTTATAATTGTGGGAATATTTCTGGGGTTCCCTGATAAAGTGACTACTCATCTTAGTTACGCCTCTCTAAACAATCATAATGAAACTAATTCCACGAAGAATTAGTTTCTATAGAACAAAATAACAAGACGGTCATGCTCTGTCTAGCACCTTTCTCTCTGCGTACTGTTTTTTAGTTTTAGCAAAAGCCAATAAGCAGAAATCAATAAAGGTGGGCGCCTGGGTGGCTCAGTCGTTAAGCGTCTGCCTTCGGCTCAGGTCATGATCCCAGGGTCCTGGGATCGAGTCCCACATCAGGCTCCCTGCTCGGCGGGAAGCCTGCTTCTCCCTCTCCCACTCCCCCTGCTTGTGTTCCTGCTCTCGCTGTCTCTCTGTCAAATAAATAAATAAAATCTTTAAAAAAAAAAAAAAGAAATCAATAAAGGTCATGTTAGTCATTACAAAGGAAAAATGAAAGAAGGCTATGGCTGTAATCCAGAAAATGATCTAAGATTTGGAAAAACAAAAATATCCTAACATATAAATAAAGTTCCTCCGAGGCTGTCAGGAGGAGATGCTTGCAACCTGACCCTGTGTCTGTGTCTCCTCATTCGCTGACGCTGTCCTTTCCTACGAGAGACCCACCCCGGCTGGAGCTGGACTCCGGCAAAACTGAGATGTTGAATGTTGTTTTAGATATTTGAGTCTCGAGTTCAGAGAGAACATAGGGACTAAATAAAATATTGCAGACATCATCAGCTTTAAATATTATTTAAAGACAAGGGGAGATATAAAGTGATGTTGGGAGTGAATGTAATTAGAGAAGAACAAAGAGTGAAGAACAGAGCCTTGTAGCACTGCCATAATCACAGACTGGTTAAAGGACAAGAAACCAGCAAAACAGATACGTGAGTGTCTGTTTAAAGGACACATCATTGACCTTCACCCAAGGAAAGCATGTTGACAAGGACAGATAAGCCTTTTCATTACTGTAACAAGGGGAAATCTTAATAAATGTATTAACTGTTGTATATATAGAATTCTATTGCATTTCAGATGAGAAAGAGAATGCTTCTTGCAGGAGATAGTTTCAGTTTTCTTGAAGTTGCTGCTCTGCTTTTTCTTTCAAATAATCTTTTTATCTGAAGTATCAATTGAATGGACAATAGATCAACACACCAGGCTCCCTCATCATTCTCCTTACTCCATTTAGCGCTACAGATGCTAGAGTCATATAACATGGCCTCCTGCTATGGTTTCCAGGAGGATGTTGATTCCCAACCCTTCATCTATTGTTTTATTTCTAAAACATCTGTCTGGCTCCTTAATAGTTCCTTTTCCGTCAGGTAATTTGACATTTCTATACCTCTTATATAAAAGTGAACCCATTCTGAACAGAGATTAATGAACATCTCATTAAAGAGGAATCATTTGAGTGGAGATATAAAGGTTGAATAGAATTTTTACATGTAAATAAATTATTATATAAATTACTTCATCCTGTCTCATGATGACAACGACTTGAATTTGCATATTATTTTTTAACTCTGGCAGAAGAAGATTAGAAAATCATTTAAGTCAGATGGCCATATCTTAGTTTAGATACCCAGGTGATAACGAACCCTCTCTTCTGGATCCAGTAAATCAGACTTAAAAATGTCAGAATACATTTCACTCCTAATTAAGTGTTTCAGTCATTCCTGCTCATCACATCAACCACTATTCAAATGAACTTCTCATCTCTTTGTTTTCAAAAACTCCTTGCACACAACTCTCCTTAGTTCATTTGTTTGTTTGTTTGTTAAACTCACTCTCACCCCTTTTCTTCTGCCTATAATTGTATCACAACCCATGGTGATCCTGCTCTTATTTCAGCAAAGACTGTATACATGTACTTTTCTTTCAAATATTCTACACTGATGCTTCTATTAGGGGGACTTCTTCTCAATTTTCTTGGACTTTCTTTTTTTTTTTAAGATTTTATTTATTTATTTGACAGAGAGAGAGAGAACACAAGCAGGGGGATGGGAGAGGAAGAAGCAGACTCCCAACTGAGCAGGGAGCTGATGCAGGACTCGATCCCAATACCCTGGGATCATGAGGCTCACGCTTAACTGACTGAGCCACCCAGGCTCCCCTTTTTTGACTTTTAATGGTAGTAGTTGTTATACTGCCTGTGCCTTTACCTGCCAGGGTCACTCCCAGATCATTGGTCCATGATTCTCTTCACTTATAAACATTTTGAACTCCAGACCTTGCATATCTCACCTTTTTCAATGATCCTGAGGATCGACAACCCTGTCAAAATGTATATATGAAGTTGTAGAATATTTTTCTTTACACACTCCCTGGCAATCATCTACAGATGTTAACAACTCTACCGAGAACTCCTCTGAGACTTTAAGATTCTTCAAACTCCTTAAGACAATAACATTTTAACTTCCTTTTATATTGGCATGACTTTAATTATTGCAAGGCACAGAATTTAATTTGCATTCTCTTTTTCTTTCATGGTGTTGCTACTTGTCCTCTCTCTTATTCCAACTCCCACCCATATGCTAAACATACATTTGTCTTTAAAAGGGTTAATTTTATTTATTTTTTTTTAAGATTTTATTTATTTATTTGAGAGAGAGAGACACAGTGAGAGAGGGAACACAAGCAGGGGGAGTGGGAGAGGGAGAAGCAGGCTTCCTGCGGAGCAGGGGGCCCAATGCGGGGCTGGATCCCAGGACCCTGGGATCATGACCTGAGCCGAAGGCAGACGCCCAACCGGCTGAGCCACCCAGGCGCCCCTAAAAGGGTTAATTTTAAAGTAAATCTACTCAATGTGTCCATTTCCTAAATTGTGTTGTCATTAAAACATAAATGTCAAGTAAAAGTCTATAAAAATGAGAAAAAAAATGCTCTATAGAAGAGAGGAGTTCTCATAACACAGCAAACCTATAATTGTCCAGTGCAGGGACCCCAGCCCTCCAAAAAACACATGTGGCTTGTTTTAGATTCATTTTTCCTATTGTAAGAATACTTTAAAGAAGTTACAAAAGAGATCCTCTAGAAATAAATCCATAAAAAGAATGTCATACAGTTGGAAGATATTTTATTCTCTTTACATAGTACATCAAAGGTACAGGAGTATTCTAGGGGTGAGCTGGGCTTCCCTAACACAATACGTGCATATCTAACATGTGCAGAGTAGAATGCCGAGGAGACACTCAGTTTTGTGCTTGTGATAGATAATTTTCATGTAAGCTATGATTTATTCCAAACTACATACGTTCACTCATATCTATGTTTTTAGACTACTGTTAAGCAATGCAACTTACTATGACAATAAGTTTATTCTGCGTCTGTATTTCTCTCTGGTAACCACCAGGCCCATATGACTACTGAGTACATGAATTATGGCTAGTCCAACTGAATTTTTAATTTTGTTTAATTTAAATTAATTTAAATATAAATTTACATAGCCACATCATTAGACAGAAAAACTCTAGAGATGTGGCCTTGCAATTGTGGGGCATAAACTAGAGTTTGAAGAGCTCACTCAGTGTTACCAAAATATTATTTTCTCTGCCAAGCATTTTATGTTTTCACCTATATATAGGTGAAAGCCTTTTCTCTTTTCTAACAAGTTCAGATCACCTCTATTGAAAACAAGCAAAAAACAGCAACAGTAGCAAAACTGTAATTTTACCTTGACTCAGCTCTTAGTAGAATGCTTATTTTCTGATTCCACTTTATTCAACTTTGACTGCTGGCCAAGTCCTTACCCTGTTGCAATGTGGATTCTAGACTCATATTGTTTGTTTCAAAAATACTTTTTTAAGAGTCTATTTATATAATTTTTGGCATTCTCGATGAATAAGATATTGGTTCTGCCTTTAGAAAAGAAGGAGTGATCTAAAGAGAAAACAATGAATTGCCTTTGGACTCCATCTATTATATTGTAGGCATAGGATTTTATGACCATTCTGTGAACTAGTGTTGAATGCTGTGTCAGCTTCTGAATATGTAATGTTTTTGTTTGTTACAGATCTTCGAGTTACTTTTCAAGGTGTTAGGGATCAAATATTTACAGTTATTATCACGAATAATGGCAAATTGTTAATATTGATTATAGGGAACAGAAAAAGTGGTGTAGTACTTAGTATTTTAATACAAATTCATAATCTCATGAAGTATTAATTATATGAGATAAATTAAGGAATCTTTGATTCTTAATATGTTACTAGTCTTATAATAAGCATCTCAAAATTTGAAACTAATTTTGCATGAATAACACTATATTAGTTAAAGTAGGGCATTCCAAGCTAACTAAACTGCATTGGTGATAGGGAAGTATATAGGTATACTGTTGGGCTAGTGTCGGACTTTATGTACATGAAAAGGATGATGGAAAATTTAGGCTAGAAAGATATTTTTGCAAATCCAGAAACAAATGATAATTTAAAAAATTTGTAAATTTTCTAATATTAAAATTAATAATTGTTATTATGTGGTATTAAATTGGAAGGCCTGAGTCTGAATCCTGTATTTGTTTTGATTAGTTATGTTACTTCCATTTCCACTTTAGCAAGAAATAGATTATAATAATGCCTGGCATAGTTATATTCCAATCTTGTTGCCTGGGTCTCATTCCTATGGTCTGAGGTAACACTTACCTCTCCTCTTATTTGTTGTTTTCACTGATACTATCAATATAAGCATCTCTAACTGGAAAGGCAGTAAAACTTCATGTAGATGGTACTGCTTCTTACAACTCCTAATATATTTCCGAGATAACTTCTTGGAGAGAGGAAGTGGGTGTGAGACCAAAGAACTTTATCCATTGCAAGTCTGTTCACCTAAACAACTGAATGAATGGGATTCATACAGCCTGCATGTAGAAAGCAAACCTGCGCCTTTGTGCTTGTTGCATGAGGTCAGGAAATGGAAAAAGGAAGAGGAAGAGAAGATGCAGGCTTGATCCTTGCCTTTAATTCAGGACTTTCTCCCAGTCTACAGTGAATGTGCCTTGTGTTACGCTCTTCATTCATTCATTAGAGAGGCTGGTAAAAAGAACTGTTCAAGGAAAAAAGTATCTTCTTGAATATGGAAAGAGGGTGGGTGTCTCATCAACTAGAGTATTAAGCAGAAATATGAAGGATGACATTATCTAATATAAATGAAATGGTACAAAATTATAAAAAATTAAAATTACTACAAAATATTAATAATTTGTATTCGTATTTCTTGATAATAATATAAAGTATAGAAAGAAGAAATTGAATTTACAACTTAAAGGAAGTATTAGAGAATATCCTGAAAAACATGCAAAGTTACACTGTAGGGGCATAAATATAAAAATATGAATTGAGACTGCTGTCTTGAGACAAAACAGCTCAAGTACTCACGTTTCCCCTAAATACCTGGATGATAGTTGATAATACCATCAGAGCCCTGAATCTTCTTTTTTTTTTTATAAAATGAAATTATTCCAGTTGTTGATATCTGAGTATCAATTTATTTCTCTTTTTTTCCATTTAAAAATGTTAAGCTTGCAACTGTTTCAATAGCTAAAAATGTCTCCAAATACTCTATGACCATGATCAATATTTGGTTAAGTGATAGACATCACACTGCATTTTCCTGTTTCCTCTCATTCCACAATAAAGACATTTTTGTTGTTGTTGTTGTTAAGCACTATGGACAGCTCTGAAGAGAAAAGAAGTTATTAGAAAGAAAACTGCAGAAGTGAGAAAGAGAAAAATGTAGAAGCAATTCATGCCACTTACCGTAGTGGCAGTGAAAAAGAGAGCAGATCATAATTTCTGTTTTCGTACCACCGGTTGACAGCACTACCTTCTGCTGCCCATTAACACCTTAAAAATGACTAAATTAATATCCAGCAATATAGTCAATTTTGGAAAACTTCAATGCATTAATTATCTTATCTGTTGAAATATATTTCAATACATCCTGAGTATAAATGTTTAAGCTGAGGAATTGAGACTTATACAAAACTTGTCATAAAAGGTTTATAAATTCAAGATACAAAAAAAAAAAACACAAAAAAAGAAAACTGTATCTTATGTAATTTCACAAGTCAATTGTTAATATGTAATATAATTTATTTGTTATAAATGATACAAAATCATTATAGAAATGCTTGCCAGATTTGAGTTCCTGGTCATTTCCTTATGAGTATTCCAAAAACAGTATTTCTATTTATTAAATATCATGCAATCCATTCAACCTATTCAAACAGCAGGTATTGAGCAAATACAATGTTGTAGGCATTTGGTAGGTACTAAGGATAATCAAAAGTTTAAGAAGACACAGAAAAACAGACTTCATTAGTGGCAAAGAAGGAAATAGAAAAAAATAAAGAAAAACTTAACAATGTAGTAAATCCAGATTATAATTTTCATCACTACTTATCCAAAAATGTCTAAATCTGTTTGAAGTTTTCATTGTATAAAATGTTTTATTAATTAAATGTGAAGAATCAGGTAACTGTAGCAAACAGAGGATTATCTTCAAAAAGAATGGGTCATGTTGCTAAACCTATTCTTGTCACCTGTTTGATTCTTACAGAAATGACTGTAGGTCCCAACATTGTTACTCAGTGAATTGAAAAATTCTTACAGACTCTTAAAATATTATGGTTTCACATTCTCATGGAAACATTTTCTCTTCTTTTTCCTCTTCTTTTTTAAGGCATTGTTGATCTTTATTTTCCCCATTAACTCTTGAATGTTCTATCAATATTACTCTCTTTTTAATTAGTCATAATTCAAAACCCAGCACCTGTTTAGACCTATTATGTTAACAAAACACCTGTTTTATTAATTTAGTGAATTAGTTCTGAGACTTTGTTCTAGTCTTTTAGCTGACTGATTGCTTAAATCAAATGACAGTTATACCATTTTGTGGCATTGTAAAGGCATATCTTAAACCCCCAATGAACATATTAAATATACACTGATCGTGAAATATTATTAATTTCCCATTTGTGACCTCACATTTTGTGTGGCAGATCAGAGGTCAGAAATAAATTATGAGATCAGAATCCTCATTATGCTAAAGGGATAGTTAAGCTTATTTCTGTTCCCCATCATACCAATTTGCCGATGTCATCTGAAAATCAAAACAACCAAAATCTTAATTCCATTTTTTTGACATACAGCATTTATATTCATAAGTGGAAGGGGCTCCTGAAGGGCAGAGCTGTATGCAATTAACAGGTGATTCATCATTACTTGATGCAAAAATTGTAAGGAATTGAACAAAGCCAAGCTTGGGTGGTAAGGTAAGAATTTATGTGTCAGTTGTAACTGAAAAAGTCTATACTATTTTATGATGTACATGTAATGTCTGGCAACCCTTGGTCATTAAAGGGGTCTGCTACTGGACAGATTATCTGGTAGGCCTACAAGCAAACCAAGCTGATGCACAGCCACTTTTGTAACTTCTGAGGTTTTCTTTAAAGGCAAATGGATTTCTCATATCCTAGTCACATTCCTAGCGCAACTATCATATTTAAATGTTTATATTTCATGAAATACTATGTCAAATTCCTACGTAAACTAAATACTTTAACCCAAAGAATCCATTACTCTAATAATTTCAACAAATGGCAACACCACCATTTTAATGAAGGCTTGGTGTGGCCAATTAAGCTTTCTACTTGTTTCTGGTTTTCTCATTTTATATTAATCGATCCTAAAAGTCTTCAGTAACCCTCAATAGCTTTCAGGATAAAGTTGAAATTTCTAATTTAGTGCATAGGGTGAGTAAACAATCTGATATCTTCCTAACTCTCTATATCTACCCTTCCCTCTCCATGTACCACTTGCACCAAGAAAATCAATCAACTTGAGTTTACTTGAATGAAAATGGTAATAAGAATAGCTTATCTGCTGTCATAACTTTTTCTTCTGCCATCCATCTTAGTCTAGCATATATTCCTCATCCTTCAAAGGTACCTTATTTTGATTTAGAGAGTCTGATTTACAAAGAATTCCTCCCTCCTTCCATAGGAAGCTTAATGCACACATCTGTACCAGGTGTTATCACAACATTCTTGCTCTTGTTGCAGTAAGTGTTGTGAGTCACTCAACAGTACTTTCCCAGAACATGTCTGAAATACAACCCACACCAAATGAAAAATGGTTTCTGATTCAAACCATTTATTAAATCATGTAGGTAGATACATAGATATATGTATTACAAATACATATGTATTTATGGATTGATACACAAATAAAGATATACAAATTAAATAAAGATAATGTTTTGGTTTTTTATTGCTGTTGAAAAACATTACCACAAAGGTAGGGGGTAGTGATTTTAAAAACCACAATTTATTATCAAATAGCCCTGGAGGTCACAAATCCTAAAATTAAGGTAGAACTGCCTTCCTTCTAGAGGCTCTAGGGGAGAATCTGTTTCCACACTTTTTTTTTTTTTTTTTTTAGCTTCTAATGGCTGCCTGCATTCCTTGGCTCATGGTTTCATCTTCTATTTTCAAAGCTATCAGATTAGTATCTTCAAATCCGTGACTCTGTTTCCTTCTTGTGGAGACACCTTTGATCACACTGAGCCCACTTAGATAACCCAAGAAGTCTCTTCATCTCAATTTCCTTAACTTAATCACACCTGCAATGTCCCTTTACCATGTAAAGTAATATATCCACTGGTTCTGGAGATTAAGATATGGGCATCTTTGGGGGGGGGGGCATTATTTAGCCTGTCAAAGTTAAATAACTGTCAAAGTTAATAACTGTCAAAGTTAAATAGCTATTGAAATAAATGAATTGACTACTAGACGATGGATAGATGTAAATACAGTAATATGGATTCTTTAAGATCTTTGAGTTTAGCCTTGGAGGTAAAATTTACATATGAATATTTATAACAAAACATCAATACTGTCATATAAGAATGATAAAGTGCTATAGGAGTCTTGAGAATGGATAGTGTATTTACAATGAGGCAAAAATTATGACTTCACAATTTTGTGCTACAACTGAAAAACTGGTGGACTTTGGACTTGCAAAAATGGAGCAATTGCTAAGTTAGATAAAAGAGATAAATGCATTAACTGTTTCCACTATTGCTAAGATCATCAAAGCCTTGTACACCTGACCATTTGCAAACTATATTTATTTTGTTCTAGAGAATTCATTCTAAGTAAATTTCAGTGAATTCTAGAGAATTCATTCTAAGTAAATTTCAGAATTCATTATAAGTAATTGCTTCATAGGGTTTGTGGCACTATTCAACCTTTGATACTATGCATGTTTAAATCAAACAGCTCAGCTATTGAATCAATTAAATGAAACAGTAGTTCCTGCGGTTTACATCTACAAGTGTTACTATCATCTACAATTTAACTTTTACTTGTATGATCCTCAACTGAAGGACTAATTCTTATGTTTAGCTAGAATGTGGATTATGCCAGAGAATGTGGATTATGTCAGAGAAAGACAAGTATCATATGATCTCACCGATATGAGGAATTCTTAATCTCAAGAAACAAACTGAGGGTTGCTGGAATGGTGGGGGGTGGGAGGAATGGGGTGGCTGGGAGATAGACATTGGGGAGGGTATGGGCTATGGTGAGTGCTGTGAATTGTGCAAGACTGTTGAATCACAGACCTGTATCACTGAAACAAATAATACATTATATGTTAAAAAAAAAAAAAAAAGAAAAAGAAAATAGCAGGAGGGGAAGAATGAAGGAGGGGAAATCGGAGGGGGAGACGAACTATAAGAGACTATGTACTCTGAGAAACAAACTGAGGGTTCTAGAGGGGAGGGGGCGGGGGGATGGGTTAGCCTGGTGATGGGTATTAAAGAGGGCACGTTCTGCATGGAGCACTGGGTGTTGTATGCAAACAATGCATCATGGAACACTACATCAAAAACTAATGATGTAATGTATGGTGATTAACATAACATAATAAAAGCAAAGAATGTGGATTATGGAAATGCTGAATGGGCTGATTATTCAGTATTAGTTAACTGTAATGCTCTAAGAGCAATGTCTAAGTCTTCTGCTAATTGATTCAGCCATTTTCATAGAGCAAATATATCACAAAAAAATCATATATATAATATAAAACATAAAATACATTAAACACAAAAATAAATCCTCAACACAAAACACTATATAAGCAATAAACAGGCTACAGCAGATTTCTTTTGCAATATTAGAAGCCATCTCAGTTTACAATATCTTACTAACAAAGGGAAATCATAAACACATAATGGAAGAATTTAAGTTGTATGAATTCAATATATGCTTATCAGTATTTAATAATTAATTTTACAGATGATGTAATGTTAAAATATAGACGATTTTTTAACATTTAAGAAACATTACTGGGGCGCCTGGGTGGCTCAGTTGGTTAAACGACTGCCTTCGGCTCAGGTCATGATCCTGGAGTCCCGGGATCGAGTCCCGCATCGGGCTCCCTGCTCAGCAAGGAGTGTGCTTCTCCCTCTGACCCTCCCACCTCTCATGTACTCTCTCTCATTCTCGCTTTCTCAAATAAATAAATAAATCTTTAAAAAAAAAAAAAGAAACATTACTAAGTCAATTGAATAAGTAACATTGGATCATGTAAGCTGTTGATTGATAGAATTTGTGGTACATCAGAAATCAATCAATTCTTTGGAAGAAAAAAATGGCAAAATTTCCCCCCAAAAATATTAAAATAATAATAGGGACCCAATGCAAGCAGATCTGGAAGGCAGCTATGCTCACCACTATACCACCAACGCCCAATGCAAGCAGATCTGAACCTTGTTTTTATCTAGATCTATGATATATGAGGCATTATTGCTTTCAGTTCCCTATTTGTAGAACTATGGAATTTGGATTAATTTATTTTTATATTTTATTTCCAATGTCTCTTAAATTTTAATGACTGATTCATGATGATTTTTATAATAATTTAAAATTAAAGCAATTTGAAATTATATTATATATAAATATCATTTAATATATGATATATATCATCTGATATATCATAAACTTACATTTAACTATATATCATTTTATCATATTTTATTTTATTTTTTAAAGATTTATTTATTTATTTGAGAGAGAGATAGCATACCAGCAGAGGAAGAGGCAGAGAGAGAGAATCCTCTAGCAGCCTCCCATCTGATCTCAGAGCCTTATGTGGGGCTGGATCTCCCAACCCATGAGATCACAACCAGGGCGAAAACCAAGAGTTGATAATTTAACCAGCTGAGCCATGCAGATGCCCCTATAATTTACCATTTTAAAAAATAAAACTATTTTTTCCACTACCACATAATATCAGAAGGGTTGGAAGATATTTTATTAAATTGAAAAGTAATGTTTTGAAAAATAATTGTTATTTAATAGCAAATTCATATTTCATGGAGTTGCCCTAGAGTGAGTAATCATTCTCTAAACACATGGTCAATGAAGATTCTTCCAGAGTGAACACAGTATGAGTAAATGCACACAACTTAACACTAATTAGTGATTTCCTAAAACAGGGGTTGACTAAATATGGCTAGCGAGGGCCAAATCATGTCTTCCATCTGTTTTTACAAATAAAGTTTTATTTGAACACAAGCATGCCTATTTGTTTACCTATTATCTAAGATGCTTTTCACACTGCAGTGACAGAGTTGAGTATTGCAACAGAGACTATATTACCTGCAAAGCCCCATAGAGAGAAAATTTGCCAACCCTTCCTTTGTGGATAGTAAATATTAAATAAGCATGCAAAACAGCATCATTGAACAACATAAAGCAAAATGCTAGAGTGCGTGAATAACAATTGGAAGCTGGAAATTGAATGAGAATGTGCAAGGGATTTTTTGCATAAGGTATTCTAGGAATTGAGTAAACCGAGTATGTTTCAAATGTAGAGTTCCATAAATAAATGTTATTTGTGAATGTATGTGTGCAACATTAATTTTATGAACAGTCTAGGTCCATGAGCTCTTTCTTATTGTCTATGAGTTGAAGGAAGGGTAAAGAAGTGCAGCACCATCCGCAAGGGCTTGACGTTTAAACACTATGGTTAATCCAAGAGTGGTTGGTTATTGGCAATGGACATATCAAAATTAAACAAAGGAGTTCTAAACCTGAGAGTCTGACATAGTATCTCTGAAATCAGTAAGTTGTTTAATATGGCAAAATACCCAAGGTCTTTATAAGTGTAAATGTCAAGAGAGATCCACGGCAACAGTCACCGGTTTGAAGGACTTCTCATCACTTTACAGTAGCTCACTTTAGAGTAGCTCAAGTTCAACAAATAAGTTATTTCCTTGCTGAGCAGTGTCTTTTGCTTTAATTAATCTCATTGGTTTTTGACACGGGTCAAAATAGCAGTGTAATCTGAGTTACACAGGGCGCAATCTCTGAGGATCCAGCATTCACAACACTAACATCCTTTCCCAAGGGGAAGAAATTTGAAGTTAATACAACCTAGTGAAATTTTCTGTAAATCCATTCTTTGGTCCATTTGTACTATTTTAATTTTTTTTTTTTTGCTTTTATTTGAGAACCCTAATAATGAATAATATCCTAGATAGTTACTGTAAGTCCACATTGATTTGGGTTTCCAAATTTTTTAATTGTGACTAGTATGTCAATTCTATTTGAAAATTCTAAGCTATAGGGGTGCCTGGGTGGCTCAGTTGTTAAGCATCTGCCTTCGGCTCAGGTCATGATCTCAGGGTCCTGGGATCGAGCCCCGCATCCGGCTCCCTGCTCCGCTCCCACTCCCCCTGCTTGTGTTCCCTATCTCGCTGTGTCTCTGTCAAATTAAAAAAAAAAAAAAAAAAAATCTTTGAAAAGTCTAAGCTATAATCAAGGGAGCATAGACCCACTAGGGAAAAGGGAAAGGGGCTCATTTCCTTGCATAAACCAGTAGGTATTGTGGCCCAGTGAATAGTGGTTATTATTCATTAAAAGTTTAGTGGGTCTACTACATGAGACAGCATTGCTTATGTCATGACTTTAGAAATACTCTAATGCCTTGACCACCTGTAATATAGGAGGGAAAAGAAAATCATAAGGAAAAGAAAAGGTTAAGAGGTAGAGATAAAAAATTATTTGCTTTTCAGTGAAATTGACATACCATTTTTATGCACATGTGCCTTCCTCTTCCTATTCTGCAAGTTCTTTCTCTCACAAAAAAGATTTTTAGACTAATTGTTGTATCTGCCACTTGCTAAATCTGTTTTCTAAATTACAAATTCAGCCTTCACTGTGGGTGCACTGCCAGCCACTTCTTTCACAAAAGATCTTTGTACTAATTGTTTTATCTGCTGCTTGCTAAATCCGTGTGCTAAATTATACCTTTCATTGAAATAACACCAAAACCTACTCAGGAAGCAATTAGTAGGTATTGGCATTTTTAAAAAGCAGAGCTTATATGTTTTAGATTGTGTGGGAGGGTCTGAAAGATAGATGTACAAATAATACATCAGTCAAGGGACTACAAGGCTTTTAGGACATAATGTTATTTCACAAATGCCTTTTCTAAGAGATTTGTCAAAAGTAGGTCTCTCTGAAATCAGAGAGGGAGACAAACCATGAGAGGCTCCTAACTACAGGAAACAAACTGAGGAGTGCTGGAGGGGAGGGTGGTGGAGGGATGGGGTAACCAGATGATGGGCATTAAGGAGAGCACAGGGTGTTATATGCAACTGATGAATAACTGAACTCTACATCTGAAACTAATGATACATTATATGTTAACTAATTGAATTTAAATAACATAAGATTTTTTTTAAAAAAGGGGGGAAAAAGTAGGTCTCTTTATGCTCACTGTGCCTAAAACCATGTAAAGATTATATAAGACTTTCTTAGGTACTATTATTAAAAATAAATCTTATAGATAATCTGTTCTGAATTTAAAATAGCAAAGCTCCTTCCCAGATTTTAAATTTCATATATTTTTTTTTCCAGATTGTAATTAAGATTTGGTGAGTATATTATAGTTTTGCCTCAGGAAGAGAAATACTAAGCATTATTTTCTAATAGCTAAAAAGGCATAACAGAATGAATCATATGAAAATAAGCTTTTATTATCATTATACTATATTGCCATGTTGAATTTTAGGCGTCATGGACTAATATCCATTTGTCATTCTTTAAAAATAATATTTATGAAATCATTCGTTCTTTCTATGTTTAAAATTCTCAGGCAGACAATCTGTGCCAGCAAACCTAAGAAAATTAAGGAGATTGGTGAATAGATGCCAAGTGGATCTTACATGGTATAAACATGAGGAACTCATTGCTGCCATAGAGAAGAGTTGAGGTTCTTTCTGAAACATATGATTTATTTCACTTTGTTGATACTTTTCCAGTTTTCATGTAATGAAATATATAAATATATTATTAACGTGGATTTTTTCAGTCCAATTGCATTTTACTCATAGTCAAAGAATTTTTAAATTTCAGAATAAAAACAAGCTTCTATGTTTGAGATTTGTTCTTCCGGTGGAGATTTGTTTAAAATTAATGTTTCATATTTCAAACCCAGATGGCAATGATCTTAAATTTGAATTTTTAAACAATACAATTTTGTCGTGGATTCCCAATATATGATAAAAACTCTCTAGTACAAAATATCATATATCTAAATGGAAATGGATAAAAAAGGCATAAAAATTTTCTTATTAGAGTGTATCTGTTTAGAGCATGTTTGGCAACATAAATGATAGATTTATCAATTAACTGGTGTTAATTAATTAAATAGCATTTATAATGTCTAATTTCCTGAGGCTTTATAAGGAAGAATAATCATTTCCATTATTTTAGAAAGAATATATTGTGAATTGTTATTGGTGGACAGATTAAAATAAATCTGGGCTTGAAGATACTGGCAATATGAATACTTTATTAATGCTCAAAAACAAAACCAAAAACATACAGTCAATTAACAGTGTTTAATTTTACTTCTGACAAATATCTGGAAATAGTGATCATTGAAAGAAATCAGAGTATTGCTTTTATTTTTATTACAATTTAGAAGCAGAATGACCAAATACACACACGCACAATAGATGTATAGATTGTACGTGTATACATGTATCTATGTATATAAATATATGTATAATTTCCCATGTAATTTGCAAATTTTTACTAAAATACAAACAAAAAATTTTAAAAATAAGATTTTCCATATAAATGCTAACTCAAAAAGAAATTAGATGTTTAAGTTGAAATGCAGTTTGAACATGTGAATCAAAATTTAAACTGTTAAATAATATTAGTAAAATATTACACTTTCTATTTTTTATTGGGCATATAATGATATAGCTCGAGTTTACTTAGCATTCTATTATTCTTTTACTATTGTCACACATATACTTTATTGAACAACTAGACAGAGTTTTATATTTTATGTATTTATTTGTCAGAGAGAGAGAGAAACAGAGCACAAGCAAGGGCTGTGGCAGGCAGAGGGGGAAGCAGGCAGAGGGAGAAGCCGGCTCACTGCTGAACAATGAATCCGATGCCCAACTCCATCCCAGAACCCTGGGATCATGACCTGGGCTGAAAGCAGACACTTAACTGACTGAGCCACCCAGTCATCCCGAGTTTTATATGTTATATAAATTGGTCATGCTAGAATTTAAGGATTTCATTTTGTCATACTTTATTCTAAATTACAAAAAAAAAATAACTTTATTCAAAATTGGTCACTCTTTAATATTTATTTTTCTTGACATAAAATTCTCATTTCCCCTACTTAATTGAAACTTATTAAAGTATGAGGTACCTGGATGTCTCAGTTGGTTAAATGTCTGACTTCAGCTCAGGTCATGATTTCAGGGTCCTGGGATCAAGCCCCATGTCAGCTCCATGCTCAGTGGGGAGTCTGCTTGTCCTTCTCCCTCTGTCCCTCCCACCACTCACACTCTCCCTCTGTATCTCTCTGTCAAATAAATAAAATCTTAAAAAAAGAAACAAGCTAGAAAGAGCATATAATCATAAAAATTTCAGTATTTCTCTTAGGTTATTTACAATCTACTAAATTACTCAAAAAATAGTCTTTCCTTTTACCATTGGCTATAAAATGTGTTTTAATTTTGACCTGTTCAACCAACACTTTACTAAAACTACTGTCTAGAAGGGCACAGGGACTAAATGGTTAGAACATTAATCTCATTGCACCTTATGATCTTGTTTTTATTTTTCATCTTCCATTCACCTCTTCTGTCTGGAACTCTTGCCTCCTTTGTAATATGAGGCAGAATTCTTCAACTGATTATTATCCTAAATTAGTAACAAGTGGACTTCTCAGCACTGCACCTAAAGGCTATGCTTCTGTCTGATTGGTCTAGCAGCTGGATGATCACTAGGTGTGGATCTGTTGACTATATCTCTTGACAACTGTATCTCTCACTTTATTGTATAACACATCTTTTTAAATTTTATGATGAAAATTATACATAAATGAAGAATAGAGAATGAGGTAAATATTATTTACCCTTTGAAATGGGAATGCCTTTTCTTTTGCCAAGTTGTGATTGTAAGACATTTAGTCAATTTTGTCAGGAGTCCATTGGGTTTGGGTTTTGTTGTTGCCATACCTATCACCTTTGTATTGAGACTTCAAATTCTTTCAGCCTTGGGCAGCTTGTACCATGTGCAGAGTGTGGGGTTTGGAGTTTCAAAGAGATGGTGGTCTTCATACTACATTCTCACCTTTCGTTGATCCATGAACATGCATATGCCACAGAGAATCTCTTTATATATGTCCTTTTGCCCCTCCTCTAATGAGTGGTAGAACACCATTGCTGTTTCTTGGTACAAAAATCGAAGTGAATGTAGGGATGATTCTCTCTTCAACTTCTTTAGCTTCAGTGCCTTGTCCTTTGGGAGTGGGACTTTGAAAGTACTCCTTGGACAACCAAAGCCTGCCTTGTGTCTAGAAGATTTTAGGTAGGAATAAGTTTTCACTACTTACCATGGTAATTCAGAGCTCTCTTGAATCAGTGAAGAATTTTCAGCCCAAGTAGTTTCTTAGCCCTCCACCAGAGACTAATTTTTACTTCTGTTCTTCCCTGAGAATCAGTGTACCATTACCCGGGACAAGGGCCAGCATGGTGGTTTCCTGACTTTTTCCTTGAGACCTAGGATCTAGGCTGTAGTCCTCAGAGCAGAAAAGTTTCCTGCCCGTAATCAAGCCATTCATGATGTTGGCTTTTCTATGACAGAAGGGTCAGAAATGGTCAGGGATGATGTTGGCTTTTCTATGACAGAAGGGTCCAGAAATGGTCAGGGCTTTGTGCCTTTGTCCAACTGAGGGTGCTTTTCCAACTTTCTGTCCTGCCACAATCTATCTCATGACAGAAGTGGGGAAAAGATCTTACAAGTGTATGTGAATTCCACTTGCACTTGGGGCTTTAAGGAATTTTAAATGGTTACACTATACATCATTTGGCACTTAAGAATTTGTTAAATTTTGTTGTTTTCTTTCACACTTTCAGGACAGTCATTTCTTTCTACCATGCTCTCTTCTCTCTCCTTGGAGAAGCTTGTCATCTAGTTGACTTGGTAATCTTGCAACCTCAGCTCTCTGATGGACTTGAGAAAAGTTAAGATTCCTGTTTTCTTGTTTTAGGGTATGAACTATGTCCCCTTGTGACTTTTTACTTTCCAAGCTGAAACAGAATTTGGGTGCAAATAATTTATTCAGGAAGTAATTCCTGGAAATAATGTTGGGACAATGGAAAGTGAACAGAAAATGGAAAAAATGCAATACAGATGGCAACAATGAGCAGGTGTAACTGCATAACTGGAGACCCCTGGAGGACTGTGGAACATCTGCCTCAGAGCTTTCCCACCTGAAGGGTGAGGAAACTGTAATACTTCTCCACCAAGCATATTCTTCATCATTGTTTTTTTTTTTTTTAAAGATTATTTATTTATTTATTTATTTGAGAGAGAGCACATGAGAGGGGGGAGGGTCAGAGGGAGAAGCAGGCTCCCTGCCGAGCAGGGAGCCCGATGCGGGACTCGATCCAGGGACTCCAGGATCATGACCTGAGCCGAAGGCAGTCGCTTAACCAACTGAGCCACCCAGGCACCCTCTTCATCATTGTTTGAGGACTGCCTCCATAGCATTACATTTGGAAGTATTCTCTGCTTTAAAAATTTTCTGTCTGGTGTTCCTGAAGATAGATAGATAGATGATAGATAGATAGATGATAGATAAATGATAGATAGATAGATGATAGATAATATAGATAGATAATAGATAGATGATAGAGATATATGTATGATATAAACATAAAAGTGTTGCACAGAGCAGTGGTTATACTTGATTGCATTTCAAATGATCCAGAAGCATAAGATCTCATTACAAAGCCATTTTATCATTTTTCTTCTTGTGTCAATGTCAAAAAGTACTCTTGTTACCACATGTTAGCAATTTTCAAGCATTTCTGGGTTTTCTACCTAAAACAAATTAGTCTCCAAGGTTATTCTGATGAGCAAATTATTTATTGCAAAATACAGATTTACTTATCATTTATCATTCTGAAATTGATGATTTAAATATTTTGTTCCATTGTTTTTCTTCAAAATTGTTATGATTTTTCATAATTATAATTAATCTACATATATTTTATGTATTTCTCCTGGAGCAGAAATTTTTGAGAAAAGCATTTAATTTTAATAGATATATATTACATTTATTTGGGGTTGTGTATTATTTACTATGAGGTTAAAGTTTATTTTAATTCATTTTTTTTGGTTGAACTCTGGGAATATGGATGGAGGCTCGTGGTAATTTGTGCATTTCTGTTAGTACATTGCCTGTGTTATCAGTCCTCAGAATAAAATATAAACCTCTATGAATGCACTAGAGTTTACAGTTTAATTTAAATAACTTGTCACCTACTGGGATGAGTGACTATCACTGGAGATATCACTGGCAAATCTGCAGTAGGAAAAGAGGGTTGTGTGTGCTGCTTATATCTTAATTTCACCTGAATGAGAGTCTAAGACTATGTTACACTCGAAGCTCCAGGTATGAGCCTTGTTATATTAGTAGAGCATATTATGGGATTCCCAGGAAATTAGATAATTTAAATGATTAAATGAATGATTTCAATCAGGAGTTATCACAGGGTCTATCTACTATCACAATAGTAGATATCTACTATTTCAAAATAGATAAAATATTAATAAAAATTAGATAAAATGATCCCAGAAAAGGAATATTGCATTTGTCATACAGCACTCAAACAAAAGCAGTTTCTACGCATTTGGGGGGGGTGTAATTAAGAGCACTTCAATAGAGAATCTGAGGTAAGTAATGTAGTGGAAATGGCATTCTTTTTTTCCTGTGAATGGTGAAGACAGAAATGATGTAGTTTGTGGGGGCACTTTTGTATGTTTGTTTACTATTTTGTTTTGGAACTCCTAGATCATATTCCTATGCTAGTGGAATTTTCCACTGAAAACAAGCCATTGTGAGGCAAGTTAGTGAGGGATATGGAATGCTGAAGTAAAGTTCTTATAAAGGACATAGGATATGAGGACCAGAAAACAATTTGATGACTGGGTTGTCCTTACCTAGGAGCAAGAAGACCATGATAGCTGAGAAACCATCATTTGCAAAAATAGAAAAGTGAGATATTATCATTACAAATGTATAGATTCATGATTTGATGTATAATGATGAACAAAAGATCCAGTTTGACAGCTTCTACTTTTTCACTGAAGTAACACCTTTGGGAATAATAGCTGTATACACGTATTAGCAAATACAAAATATTATTTTAAAACATGAAACATTATATATTGTGCACTCATTCTATACATGAATAGAACTTTAAAAACATGCAAATAGTTTACTAAGGAATATTAATTTTCACCCTCTGAAATAATTTCCTCTGAGCTCTGAAACAGATATAGTTATGTACCACAGAAAGACTTCTTTGCTCATATAAGTGTAGATAAGATTTCCAGGGCTTTTGCATGTCCTTTATTTTCCCTTAAAAATAAAAAACAAACAAGGATGTAACATTTTTTTTCTGAATCTTTTCTGCTAATGAATAGCAGCATTCCCTTGATTATAAAAACAGGTAATGAAGGGGCACCTGGGTGGCTCAGTTGGTTAAGCGACTGCCTTCGGCTCAGGTCATGATCCTGGAGTCCCAGGATCGAGTCCTGCGTCAGGCTCCCTGCTCAGCGGGAGGTCTGCTTCTCCCTCTGACCCTCTTCCCTCTCATGTTCTCTGTCTCTCATTCTCTCTCTCTCAAATAAATAAATAAAATCTTTAAAAATAAAAAAAAAAACAGGTAATTAAGACTTACACTTAAGCACAGATATACTTAAGTATACTTAAGATACTTAAGCACAGATTCGTTGGTTGCAGGCATGAATAATCTAGATTATTTTCATAAACTCTAATGCAGCAAGCATACTCATATATTTATAAGAAGTGAAGCAGCTAAGAAAGCATATTTTCAATGGAAATATCATGTAATATGATGATTTTTGAGTAATTATCAGAGACTGACACTGGGAAGTATTCTCCTAATCAGAGAATTTTGATTAATCTAATCACTCTTTTACTGTGCCTATGCAAATAATGTCTCCACTGGTGTTCTAATTTGAAACAACAGGTTTCTTTTATTAATGGATAAAAGGAACTTACCAGTGATAATGGCAGCATTATGGCTAATATTAAAATCTGAAAAGTAATGTGACAGAAATAATGAAGTTGATTACTAAAGGAAAATGAAAGTTCATTGACAATATTTACTCGGGCAAAATAGTAGTCATCACTAGGCAGGACCATGCTGATAATGGAGAAAGACATTCTCAAATTAAATACGCTGTTCTGGTTCTGAGTCTTTTAAGTACTAATTATTTTCATACCTTTTATAAACAAATCACATGTTAGCACATAAATAAGTTATTCTGAAGTAATTTTAGATTACCATTAAATGTACATTATTATTTACTACATTGTCAACTTTGTCTCCCTTCCCACTCACAAATAGAAGTTATCTTGTTTCCATGTTATGTTGTTAAATATAAAAGTAATCAAAAAAAGTTAATTCAAAAAGAGAATTAAAGCTATATGACTCTCTTTTTTATCTAGAAACTATAAATACAGGAACTCTAGAAAGCACAAAATTTACACACAATAAGAAGTTCAAGTAGGACGTTGAAAGTATCAGCAAATCCAAGGTGCACCAAATCCAAGGGGCCGAGATGCTGTATGCCATTTAAGAGTTCCTGGTGCTCCATCTCTTGCTACTAGCTGAATATTAATAGGGGAATATATAAACTAAAGTCAAGTGGAGATGTAGGAAGCATAACTTTGAATTGGGGGTGGTACACAGGAGGCAAAAAAGGAATATTTACCTTCCAGAATCTCTAGACTGGTACCATCCCACCATTTAGCACAACAAAATGGGAGTGTCTCTACCACCTGAGACAGTGAGGAAGCATCCGGAAGTGCTTTTCCCCACCTTATGCATGAGTGCCTGGATTCCTGGCAATGGCTTCTGATTCAAATACCCCCACAGGTCCATTGCATACAGTCTGCTTTGTCCAGACTGCAGCATCAGCATATTGCTTACTGCTTTCTGGACCTCTATCTAGCCAGCAATTGTGCCAGAGAACACAAGAGTTTGATGTTTCTGGCGTTCTCATCAAACCTGTAGGCAGTTACGAAGTCAACAAAGTAATATTCATATCCTCTTCTCATTTCCGAAAGTTAGCTTCCTCTTCATCTGAGCATGGACATATAAACTTGTATGTTGTTAAGTATCCAACGGAAGGTAAACCCATTCTATCCCCAGGAATCATTTTATTGACTTTGCTGTCACATTAACAATTAAATGGTTCCTGTCTACAGATTTCATTGTACTCAAGGTGGGTGGAAAGGGTTTCTCTGGGCATTTCAAAGCCTTAACAAAGAAATTCAGTTCCTTGTTCATTAAGAAACCACCCGTCTTTTACGGCATGTTCATTCCCACCATGAAGCTGTGGCTGCGTGAGTAATACTATAATCATTTTGACATAAGAATCACCTATGTTTGAAAAGTGAGGCCAGAAAAGCTTCTATTTTAGCTGGTTTCATTTTATACTTATCTCTGGAAATGCTATTTTTTATTTTTATTTTTTTTAAGAATTTATTTATTTATTTGACAGAAAGAGACAGCAAGAGAGGAAACACAAGCAGGGGGAGTGGGAGAGGGAAAAGCTGGCTTCCCACTGAGTAGGGAGCCCGATGTAGGACTGGATCCCAGGACCTTGAGACCATGATCTTAGCCGAAGGCAGACGCTTAATGACTGAGCCACCTAGGCGCCCTGAAAGTGTTTTGCTCTTCCATTATTATTCCACATGACAACAGATGTTTTGCAGCAGGATGACAAAGAAAGCAGCTAAGTCAACAGAGTCTTTCTCCATTTCTGGGCCTAATTAATCCTTCAGGAACAGAATATACTTCCTTAGCAAAGTTTTGAGAGCTATAACAACTGGTTTTAGGGAGTACTCTTTGGGCATCATAAGCCAGATCCCATAGGTTAATAGAACAATTAATTTGGTTTATTGACCAAGAATACTTGAAACAGAAGCCTTTCCTTGAGTATTATTAATTATCATAGTTCTTCATAAGATAATTAATGTTTGCTTTTATCATAACTTGTTTGCAAGTGACACAGAGGCATCTATGCTGGTAATGTACATATATATTACATGATAATAAACGAATACATAATATGTGCTTAATATGTATATATTATACATGAATATATGTTATGTATTTAATATGCATATATAATATATATCATATATAATATAATACATAATATGTATTCATTAACTTCTACATAATTCAAAAACGCCTTTGTATGCCTATAAAATTTTGTGACTTTTTTCTTTTTAAATCAAGTGATATATTCGAGATATTATTTGAATACTGTATGGTTACTGAAGAAAAGAGATTGTTACAAATAGAATGTTACATCAATCATATTTGGGGAAGAATCAGTTAAAGGGAGAGTAACCATATATTTCAGGCATCCAGGAAAGTACTTATGTGTACCCATTTTCCTGGCATGGTAATTATTATTACTAATTTTTATTCTCAGAAATGTCCCAGTTTAAATGATAAATGATATGGTCTATCCCAGTTTATGTCATGCAGTTTTCCAAAATGTGGTATGGGGCACAGGTGGATGAATTGAGTTGACCAGAATTACAGGATTTTATTCTTCAGAGTGTTAGATTTGTGGTCCTTAAAGAGAAAATCATCTACAAGAATGGTTGAGCCTAAAGTGAAGAAGCACAAAAGCCATGTCTCTGAGTCTTTAATAAATGATAGGTAGTATCAGTGAGATTTGTGTAGGTCAAGTAGATGATTTAAACGTTATTTTTTAACTTGATAAAGGAATGATGGTCATGACATGGCAATAGTGAGCAATTAGGATAACAAAACCATGTAAAAATCCTCAGGTATATGAGATAGGGAATAAGAGAATACTACTTGGGAGAGTTTCAGGGAAATGGACATCTTTGGAAAAAAGCTAAGTTTCAGTTAAGGTGAAATAGTAAAGCATTATTTTAAAATAGCAGCTTATGGGGCACCTGGATGGCTTAGTCATTAAGCGTCTGCCTTCGGCTCAGGTCATAATCCCAAGGTCCTAGAATCGAGCCCCACATCGGGCTCCCTGCTCAGCAGGAAGCCTGCTTCTCCCTCTTCCACTTCCCTTGCTTTTGTTCCCTCTCGCTGTCTCTCTCTGTCAAAAAATAAATAAAATCTTTAAAAAAATAAAAAAAATAAAAAATAAAATAGCAGCTTATGATATTACTGAATTTCCTGGATATGGAGTAGCAGTTCCAAAAGCCACAATGGAAGAATTTGGTTTGGAGAAAAGATGAGGGACAAACTAAAAATGGGGGCAAGATTATAATAATATAGAATATTCAGCAATGTTAATGCAGTAAAGAATAGAGCTCTTTGTGTTTCTTTTTTTGAATTGTACCTCAATAAGTTACCAATATTATTCACATAGTAAGATGTAGACATTTTGGCAAAAACCATTTTGCAATTAAAAAATATAGTATCAGGGCACCTGGGTGGCTCAGATGGTTAAGCGTCTGCCTTCGGCTCAGGTCATGATCCCAGGGTCCCGGGATCGAGTCCCACATCGGACTCCCGGCTCAGCGGGGAGCCTGCTTCTCCCTCTGACCCTCTCCCCTCTCATGCTATTTCCCTCTCGCTCGCTCTCTAAAAAATAAATAAAATCTTTAAAAAAATATATAGTATCAGATTTATAGATAATAAAGAAACACATGGGATGATTGAAATCATTTGGTGTGTATAAGAGATCATAGGAATTAAATTTATGATTATTTTTGTAGTTTTGATTACTATCAAAATGTATACACATGTAAGAGAAAACCAATTAGTAATAGGTCCAAGAAAGAACTGAGTAGACAGTAAACAAGATTGTCTAAGGTAATAAACCTTATCCACATTAAAATAAAATCCTAACAAAGAAGTAGAGATGGCCCTGAAAAGTTCCCCTGAGGGGAGAGCTAGTGGGCATCTTGTGAAATCTGGAATGAGACTAAAAAAAGATAGTGATGATGATGATTATTATTATTGCTACTGTTATTATTATTTGAATGAGTTCATAAAGGTTCAGAGTGTGTCTGAATCTATCTGACACAGAGTTGTTTCTCCCAAGTCTTCTGATTATGTCTGTGTACTTAATCAGCCATACAGGGGCATAAATTCAATAGTTGATAGCATTCCACGCAGGACATTGTATAATGAATTAGACAGAAAATCAGCCTTCTGGTGGTTTCTGTTAGTTGAGTTGAGTCAAATGTTTGAGGAACTCACCTTTTAGATTGTTCTCTCTTTCCAAATCCCTGCCTGTGAAAGAAATGTTATTTTTTCTGATACCTAATTGTAGATCTATACATATTACTCAGCATTAACTAATTTCCATCTCAACATATTAGTATCACTTCAGGGACTGGGATACTGTAGACTTCCTTTTTAATGATACATACGTGTTACATTGAGATTAATTCTAGCCATGGCAGCCTATAGCTATGAACACTGTCCATATTTTTTTTTTACTTTTATTAAGAAGTGATGACATTATTCAGAGTAGAATCTGAAAGAATCGAAGTCATGATGATACATATGGCCCCAATAGTCTCTTAGAGGAGATGGGAAAGAGATCAGAATACTTCTTTCAGGGTGCCTGGGTGGCTCGGTTGGTTAAGCGACTGCCTTCAGCTCAGGTCATGATCCTGGAGTCCCGGGATCGAGTCCCGCATCGGGCTCCCTGCTCGGCAGGGAGTCTGCTTCTCCCTCTGACACTCCCCCCTCTCATGCTCTCTCTCTCTCATTCTCTCTGTCTCAAATAAATAAATAAAATCTTTAAAAAAAAGAATACTTCTTTCAATTGGCCAAAATCTACCTACATGGAATCCTCTTTTAAGCCAGATGTACTATCAGTAATTGCTTTGAGAGAAGTAAAGAAATGTAAGACAGCCCAGAAAAAGGATATTGGTCTTAGAAGTGTTTTGAAAAATATGCGAAGCACCGCTATCTTTAGTTTAGAAGAGTGGCTGAAGTAAAGTATCTAACTGATTAAACCCTTTGTATGGTAACAGCAAGTTCTTCCTTTGCAAATGGATGTTTCCCTTGCTGAGAATATCCATGTGTACCTCACTGAATAAGGCGAAATCTGACAGTTTAGGCAAAAGATGGAGTATGAAGAAAAGCCCACTTTATATAGACACAGCTTAACTTTTTTTTTTTTTTTTTTAAGATTTCATTTATTTATTTGAGGAAGATAGAGAGCATGAGCCAGAGAGAGGGGCAAAGGGAGAGGAAGAAGCAGGCTCCCCGCTGAGCAGGAAGCCTGATGCAAGGATGGAAACCCAGGACCCTGAGATCATGACCTGAGCCTAGGGCAGATGCTCAACAGACTGAGCAACCGAGGTGCTCCAGACATAGCTTAATTTTAACTAAATATCTTCCTTTAGAATAGAAATAAGATGATTAAAAAAAATGTCATTGACCATCTTATCTTTAAAATGAGTGCCATGTAAAATATTTAGCTTTGGCAAGTGATTCATAGGTTGTGTGAAGTGCTAGCAGAAAAGCAGTATATCAGGAGTAAACTGTGTTTTCTAATTCATCAACTCAAACAAGCACAATGTGAAAGTGGGCGGTCTCTATCATTATACTACGAATTAAGGGAAATCACCAAATGGGGAGCAGAAGGTAAAAAATGTTATCAGTAAATCTGAATAATCTAAGTAGAAATAAAAAATTAATCTATCCCATTTAAGCAAACCAATTAAAGTAAGTCTTAAAGCCAAAAATAAGCTTAAATTTTTAAAGATAAACTAACTGGCAAAGCTCTCTGTATAGAAGGAAGTACTCTTGCATTCTCTCTCTCTCCATATATATGTAAATTTCAATTTGTAAAACAACATTAGCAAGCAAAACACATGCCTTCTAACATGTAAACGTATCCATGATTCATTTCAAAAATGATATACCAAAGAACTAATTTATTAGAATAGTGGAGCATATTGAAATGGTACAATTCTGTATTTGCATGTTGGCACTAGAAATATATTGTATTTATTTTTAAAAGAAGATTTAATTCAAATAACTTATTTTTAATTTTTATCAAAGTAATATATATCAAGCATTATGAAATTTCACTGCTCAACCATGCTTATAAATCCAGCTTGCATTTAATTTAGAAGAAATAATAGCAAAATTTGTGGTTGTTAAGAATTTCAGAGTTCAATATATCATAGACTGCACAAAAATATTTTTCCTTCACAGTCATTATTTGACTAAACAAAATTTATCCAGAAAATTTCTTTAGTTCTTATTTTTTTTAGTGAATTTCCCATATTTGTTCCACTGATTACTATTGCTTCTACCGAAGGATAAGTTTCCTAAAATGCAAACCACTTAGCATTAGCCTTAATAACAAGAAATTGAAACCTGACCTCCTTCACTGCAATTGCGTATATTTTTTCTACAATTGTGGTCGGTGGCAAAAATTATAATACTTATTGCAATTTCTCCAAATTTTATGTAAAAACTTAGAGCTACCTTAGCTATTTAAAATCATGCGCCATTTTCATAAAGTTTTAGAATCTTGTCATGACAATATTTTTTATTTATAAAAAATTCATTTTGCAAGCAACAGAGTACATTTGAATAATGGTTGTTAAAACTTCAGCTACTGATAGTTTTCTTCTTCGATTAGAAAGGAGTGATCTGGTGACCAATATGGAGTAAGTGAGGACACCTTCAAAATGAATTAATGAGTAATAGATATACATATAATAATAATAAAAACCCTATTACTGAACTCCAGTGAAAACGTCACAAGCCTTAATTACTTTAAGGAGTAAACAGAAAAAAAAAAACAAAAAAACACTGGTCTTAAAATAATACATAGACCAAATGTGTGTGTGTATACTTCTGAATTGAAAGAGTGAAACATAGTGATAAAATTTGGCTACATGTCTAGAAGCTGGAAGTGTTTCTACATATTGTTTGAACTGACAAGGAGGACAACTGACTTTCTGCAAAATATTAATTTTAAAATAAAGAAGATATATTTAACATTTAGGCTGAGAGACTGATCTAAAGGATTCACTTCCCTGCTGTTTCAGAATATTAGCAATATGATGATTGCATACAAAAAGGAAAACAGCCAAAATGGTTGAAATGAGGAAGAGTAACCTCAGTTGCCCAGAGACTGATGAATTTCTGAAAAACAAGAGAACTATGAGACCCTACGATCAATAAACTAAAGCTGAGGAGCTTCATTTCAGAAAATGTTAAGGAAAATGATATGCATTGTGACTTGAGGAAAGCAAAAGTGTAGAAATAATGATAATTGACTCAATAACTCTTAGTGAAATTTGTGTTAGTTCTATATTTAGATTGAAAAATAACTTTATAACAACTAATTATTAAGAAATCTAACTTGGATTGGCATATTTCTGCTGGAAAGTCAATTCCCAAACTGTATTCTTCTCATTTTGACACATGTATTTGCTTGTGACCCAATTTACACCCTTAAATGAATCATCATGAAAATGCCCTAGGCACAACACAAGCTGAAAGTGAGCTGTTTTAAGAAGAGAGAATTAGCAGAGGAATGGAAGTGACAGCCAGTACTTAACTTAATCAACCTATCTTTTTACATATAAATAAAAATAGACTTAAATTTTACAAAATATTTTAAGGAAGTAAGCAACAAAATAGGGAAAGGATAAAAAGGAGTAAACAGAAAAAAAAAAAAAAAAACACTGGTCTTAAAATATTGAGATATAATTCGAAAGGAAGAAAGTAATTTAAAAGTAATATATAAGTTGCCAACAAAAACACAAATAAAATGTGATTAGTAGACCTCTTTTCAGCAAAGTGGATTCTAGAAGTTACTAGAAAACACAAAGGTTTTTTGTTTTGTTTTGTTTCAGTAGTAGGGTTGGTTTTATTTTTTGTGTGAGCCAAAATCAGTACCTGCTTTAAAATCAGTACCTTCAAAACCTGTACCTTTTCATTCCTGGAAAACACAAAGTTTTGAGGGAAATGTTTTTATAATTTAAAGACTAAAATAAATAAAGAAAATGTATATATTTTACACATTTCCTGGGAAAGCTAGTTACTTATGTACATACTCTAGCAAACCACAGAAGAAATCTAAGACAGAAGAAGGCATGAGATGAATTAAAAAAGAATAGATGTGAAAGCAGGAGAGAAAAATACATAAATCTAGCATATCAACTCTACAAAAGGTCAACATTGTCCTCATCTGTGTTAGAGGGTTTAGCAAATAATAGGATTAAGAAACTGTATAGCAAACGTGTAAAGTCAAATGTTTCTCTTGTAATAATTACAAAGGAGAGACAAACTAAGTCAGCCCAGTGTGTACGAATGGGAGAATAAAGACCATAAAAGAAACTCCTGGTATCAACATGATTTTGGACCCATGATGATGACTTATGTGAAGATTTAAAACATTATTTTATTACTTTCTGCTGTTAGGTTTATTATTTTCTTAGTTTTATTTTTATTAATTTGGCTCAGTCATTTTTTCCTACTTTATAAGTGTTACTCAACTTATTCTTTCCAAATATTTGCATTAATGGTACAAATTTCTTTCTATTTACTCCCCTGCTTTATCTCATAAGAACCGTTATATTTATATTGTTTTTTGTTCTAAATTGATCGTGATTTTCTTTTATTTTGATCATTGTCTTTTTATTTATTTATGAGTATATTTTAATATTTTACAGTGGATGAGACAATCTGGATTCATAAGCAAGTTTTCATGGACATCAAAGAATGTGGATAAAGACACAATTCTTTGGATTACATCTAGCCTCCTTTTGTGGCTTGGTGTGTGGGAAACAATCAAAGTAGACCACACATGACTATAACAAAATGCACATACTCTTGTTATGGAGAATTTAGTTTGTATTTACCATTTTTTAGTATTTTTCAAGTTATTTAAATCCTCACTGCTTGTATTTACTTGATCCATCACTTTCAGAGAGAACAGGGCTAATCTATCACATCATAGATTTGAATATATCAATCTGTGTTTAAAAACTTGCCAATTTGGGGACACCTGGGTGGCTCAGGCCGTTAAGCATCTGACTCCTGATTTCTGCTCAGGTCATGATCTCAGGGTTGTGGAATTGTGCACCAAGACAGGCTCCATACTCAGTGGGGAGTCTGCTTGAGATTCTCTCTCTCCCTCTCCCTCTGCCCTCCCCTCCCTACACACATGCTCTCTTTCTTAAATAACTAAATCTTTTTAAAAATTGTCAATTTTGTTCAAATATATTTTGGGATCATATTATTTAATGAGCACAACATCAGGATTCCTACACAATCTTGATGAATTCCTTATTTTATCATTAATCCATGATGCATTAACATCATGTTTTTATTTCCATTAAATTATTTTTCTGATATAAAAAACACTAGGCTACATTTGCCAGAAATACTATTTACTGGCTCTTATATTTTGATCTTCATTTTAAATTATATTTCATGTATGGTCTTTTGTAGATAGTCTAAATAACACATGGGTCAAAAATAAGATAAAGAAAATTAAAACATTGTGAACTTTATATAAACAAAACACAACATATCATAATTTGTGAGATATAAAAAAATCTATAGGTCTACATATTTCTATTAAAATCTAAAAACAAAGATCTCAGTTTCTATCTTAAAAGTCTAGAAAAAAAACAAGAGTAATTAAATATAAAGTCAGGAGAAAAAATAAAGATAAAAATAGAAGTGCATAAAATAAAGTAGATAATGGGGCGCCTGGGTGGCTCAGTAGTTGAGTGTCTGCCTTCCGTTCAGGTCATGATCCCAGAGTCCTGGGATCGAGCCCTGCATCGGGCTCCCTGCTCAGTGGGAAGCCTGCTTCTCCCTCTCCCAGTCCCCCTGCTTGTGTTCCCTCTCTCGCTGTCTCTCTCTGTCAAATAAATAAAATCTTTTAAAAATAAATAAATAAATAAATAAATAAATAAATAAAGTAGATAGTAAATATAGAAAATCAATGAAATCAACTTCTGTTTATTAAGTGGAATAATAATAATAAAACAATAGCTAATTTACTAATACAAAACAAGAATCAATGAAATTCAAAAATCACTAACAAAAAGCCATCCATGACTATGTAAAAAATGTAGAGATATTAAAATGAGATAATAATGAAATTCTTTTTTTACCAATGATCACTCGACTTTATGAAGTAAATAAATTGAATACAAATTACAAAAACCATCTAAAAATTAAAAAGTTTATATGGTCATATATCTAATGAAGATATTGAATCAATAAACAAACAATAAACAAACAGACTACTACAGATTCATATAACTTCACTCGTAAACTCTGCTGAACATTGAAGGAAGAAATAATACCAATGCAACCTAAAATCTATCAGAAAATGAGAGGAAGAAATGTGTACTGACCCATTTTTCAGTATTTTTATTTGAAAATAATTTAAAATGCAAAAATTTGTAATGGTAGTACAGACATTTCTCATGGACTCTTCATCAAGCTTTCCTCATGATCACATCTTACATAATCATAGTGCGTTGCCAAAACCAGAAAATTGACATTGGCATACAAACCATGTTTGGATTCTTGTTTTTCACCAGTTTTTAATTTTTTGAGTATAGTTTTATGAAATTTTATATGTATAATTCCACATAGCCATCAGCACAATCATAATACAGAACTGTTCCATCACCACAAGGAAACCCCTTTGTACTGTACCTTAATAGTCATATTCTTACTCCAAACCTAACTCCTGGCAACTACTGAATTCTGCTCCATGATTATGATTCTATTACGTACAGAGTATTCTATAGATAAAATTTTGTATTTAACACTTGCAATTGCTTTTTTTTTTTTTTTTTGCTCAGTATAATTCCCTTAAGATTCACCTAAGTATTCGTGTATATCAATTTTGCTTTCAACTATAAATTACAATTAAAAACGCAAGAGAAAAGCATAAACTTTTCATTTAATATTTATTTATCCACACCTTGCTCGTTCTTCTTTCTTGACGTTCCAAGTTCATTCCATTATCATCTTCTCTTTGTCAATTCTTTTATAGCCAAGTATGTTGGTGTCAACCTCTTCATTCTCTTCCATCTAAGAATGTCTTCATTTCACCTTCACTAGTAAGGAATATTTTTACTGGGGATAAAAATATAGGTTGTCAGTTATCTTCTTTCAATACCTGAAAAATATTGTGTCACTTCCTTTCCTCCGGATATTCATATCAGAATGCATCGTCATTTAAATTGTTGTTCCTCAAGGGTGCCTGGCTGGCTCAGTTGTTGGAATGTGTGACTCTTGATCTTGCAGATGTGAGTTCTAGCCCCATGTTGAGAGCAGAGATTACTTAAAAATAAAATCTTTTTTTTAAAGATTTATTTATTTATTTGAGAGAGAGATTGCGCACATGAGTGGGGGGAGGGGCAGAGAGAGAGGGAGAGAGAATCCTCAAGCAGACTGGATCACAGAACTGGACACTGGACTCAATCCCAGGACCCTGAGATCATGACCTGAGCCAAAACCAAGAGTCAGATGCTCAACTGACTGAGCCACTCAGGCACCCCAAAAATAAAATCTTAAAAAAAATGTTGTTTCTCATAGATATTACATTGTTTCTCTCTGATTACTTACAAGATTTTTCTTTGTATTTAGTTTTCAGGAACTGATTATGATGTTCTTGACCACAAATTTCTTTATATTTATGTTATTTGGGGGTTGCTAATATTGCTGAATCAGTAAGTTTATGTTATTCAATTGGTTTGGGAGATTTTCAGGCATTGTTCAGGCATTTCAAATGTTTTTTGCTGCCCTCATTCTGCCTCTTCTCCTTCTGGATCTTTAATATTTTGTTACTGACACACATGTCCTGAAACTCGGTCCTCTTTTAAAGTTGCATTTTCTTTCTTGTCCAGAATGGATAATTTCTATTAATCTAAATTCAAGTTCACACATTCTTTTTTTTTTTTAATGAAATAGGGAATTTGGGGGCATATCTATATTTATTTTTTAAGTTTTCTATTTTCATTCCAGTATAGTTAACATACAGTATAATATTAGTTTCAGGTGTACAATATAGTGATTCAACACTTCTATACTTTACTCAGGGCTCATCATAAGTGTACTCTTCAACTTCATTCTGCTATTGAGCCATCTAATGAGATTGATATTTCAGTTATTTCATTATTCAGTTCTAAAATTTCAATTTGATTTTTCTTTATATGTTTTATTTCTTTGTTGAGATATTCTATTTTTATCATTTGTTTCAAGAGCATCCACAACTGCTTCCTGGATAATTTATTTACACTAGTTGCTTTACAGTTCCATTCCAATAACTAACATCCATGTCATCTTGCTATTGATGCCTATTGATTGTCTTTTTCTCATTCAAGATAAGATTTCTTTGGTTCTTAGTGTGGTGAGCAATTTTGACTATGTGTCAGACATTTTATATCTTATAAGAATTTTATTTCTATTTAAATATTCTAGTTTAGCAAGTAGTCATTGCATTTAGATTTAGAATGCATATCCTGGGATAATCTTGTTGTTGGTGATGTTAAGTAAAATTTGAAATTACATCAAGTAGTATTAAATACACAGGATGAAATATTTAAAATTATGTAATTCTAGCACACTGATTATTATAAACTATTACTGAAAAAAATACAGAATACTTAAAAATGGAGAGACATAGTATATTTAAAGATTGGAAGCCTCTATAGTGTTACAATCTCAATTTTACCTAAAATTGATCACAGGTTTGTTGGAATAGAAATCAAAATCCTGCAGGCTCTTTGTGAAATTAATAACCTGATTATAAAATTTGTAAGGAAATAAGAAAAACCTATAATTACCAAAACAATTTTGAAAACAATATCAAAAGTGTTGAACTTATATGATCTCAGGACTTACAATAAAGTTACCAAAACAATGTAGTATAGGACAAAAAAAAACAAAAACAAAACATAGATTAGTGGAACTGACTAGAGTCCAGAAATTAACCAGAATTTACATGAGCAATTTGTCTGTTTGCCAAAGCTCTCCTGGAAACACATGGGAAAAGTGTAGTCTTTTTAATAAATGATTAATATGTGCATGATGTACACTTCTCCATTCCCTTACTTTTAATACGCCCATGGTTTTATAATTATAGTGGGTTTGGGTAGAAAGTATATAGTAGGTCTTACATTGTATTGAATCAGATCATCTTTTTTTTTTCTTTTCAATGTGGTGGTTTAGACCTTTACATTTAATACAATAATTGATAGATTAAAACCTACCATCTTGCTAGTTGTTTTCTATTTAGTTATCTCTTTGCTGTTCTTTTATTTCCACTCTTTCTTCTTATTTTGGATTTATTCAGCATTTTTTATAATTCTCTATGACCTTAATTACTGGCTTCTAATTCACACTTCTTTAAAAAGATAGTGATTGTCCTAGGGCTTACAATATTATCTCTAACTGATATAGGGAGTCTTCCCTTACAAATTTGGCAAGCACAATTTTCTCTGTTTAATAACTCACCACAGTATGTTTTACTATAATTATACATACAAAAAAATGAGTTCTTGCATATATACTTAAATCTACTCATAGCTTTATATTTTTATGGTTTTAAGTTTGTTTTGTAATGTTTGCATACCATACAAAGAATTCCAAGTATTGTAATCTTTGAGACATTTCAATATCAGACTAGTTAGGTGCTTGCTTATAAATTCCTCTTGAACTATTCTCAAATGGATTAATATGTTGAATATTTACAAATAAATTTTAAACCTGTCAAATAATTGAATAATGCTGTTTTATATATAAATATTACATACAGATAAACATTTTTTGTCCAAGATGTGATGGACAGCCTCAGAATCTACATCCTTCTAAAAAGATTTTACTTGATGTTCAAAATACTAAAGAAATGAATAATAGTTTCATATTGATACATAACAGTGATAAGATATCAAATATGTGGTTCCAGGGTTAGAGATTCATTAATTCACTCAACAACCATTTACTGAAAATTCTTCTCTGTATGCTAGGAACCAGTTAAATATTGACATAAAAAGAAAAACATGCAGCTCTTGGCCATATAAAGTTCCAAGTCAATAAGATCAAATATGTAATACAAAGGAAATATGTAAATATTTATAAGTTTATAAATTATAGGGGATTGACTTTAAGATGGTATTTCCCAAACTTGGCTAGAGATGAGGTCTGAATTCTTAATTCATAGTTCAATATTCTATTAATTGAAGCATTATAGCATAGTGATCTTGTCTAATTTTGAGATTTTTACATATTGAATATTAAAAAAGAAACACTAGTAGCCTTTTGCACGTGGCTATCATCATCATCATCATCATCATCATCATAGCTGTCATTTTGGTATGATTGAAATCCTTTGTAGTAAAGCACACTGCAGTTCAGTGTCAAGTGATTCAAAAGTCTGACCTTATATTGGAAAAGATAGCCTTGCATCTTATTGAAAATGTTTTCCAAAGAAAAATAAATAAATATCATGAATTTTCTTTAGATATTCCCATCACTGTCTGGAAGCCATTCATCTCCTCTAAAAATAAATTTCATGCTTTCCCTCTTTAAAGAAACTAAGAATAGGGGCACCTGGGTGGCTCAGTTGGTTAAGCGACTGCCTTCAGCTCAGGTCATGATCCTGGAGTCCCGGGATCGAGTCCCGCATCGGGCTCCCTGCTCAGCAGGGAGTCTGCTTCTCCCTCTGACCCTCCTCCCTCTCATGCTCTCTGTCTCTCATTCTCTCTCTCTCAAACAAATAAAAATAAAATCTTTAAAAAAAAAGAAACTAAGAATATATGTTTTTGTTTTGTTTTTCAAAATCCATGAGCCAACATTCTCTGACAAAGGAAAACAAGGCAATACTTACTGCTACATTTTTTAAGCATGGAAACGTAAGACATCTAGAGACAACTTAGAAGTTTGTAGGAAATTTTCATTTTTAAGAAAAATTTCATCTTGTCTTCTTAAGAAGAGAAAATTGAAGCTCCTATGTCAATCCAAACAATAAAACTAAAAGGCAGAAAAAGAACCCAGATGTGAGAAGGAATGCAAATCACCATACTAAGAAGCTGAGAAAATTACTCAGCAGGATCCAAAAATAATTAGGAACTGAGTGAGCATATTGGTAAAATATTAAAAGTACTTTGAAAACTCTTAAGTGACAATATATTTAGAAGATTTTTTCTTCCTGGACAGTATGATGAGGCTTTTTCTGAAAATAGATTACCAGTGGGGGTTGACAGCTGTTGCAATATTTATTTTTCTTTTTAAATAAAAAAGAACTAGAAAGTGAAGTTTATGTGAAGTTAAGTTCTAATACAGAGAAATGTTTCCATGTGTTTGGGTACAATGTACACTAGAATTCTGGGACAGGAAAAACCAGAAATTTCAGGCAAAAATTTGCTTGGTTTATCTAGATTTCCAGACTTCAAAAACAAAACAAAAGACAAGAAAAGCAAAACAAAAAAAGACATCAAAATATGAGTTCCTTTGGGCAGAGTTCTAGAAACTTGTTGCTTCCATTTTAATAGAATTTTGACTTTTTAAAGGCTCCATTATCTGATGCATTATAAAAATAATATTTCTTGTGTAGGATGTTAGCAACTGCAAAGACGTCAACTATAATGAATCCTTCTAATTATAGTGGAAGCCTAAATTTTCAAATTTATTGGAGGGTTAAAATTTGGAGGGAAATTGGAACTTGAATTAATTTTTTTTTTAAGATCATATTTATTTATTTGACAGAGAGAGACAGTGAGAGAGGGAACACAAGCAGGCAGAGTGGGAGAGGGAGAAGTAGGCTCCCCGCTGAGCAGAGAGCCCGATGCGGGACTAGATCCCGGGACTCCGGGGATCATGACCTGAGCTGAAGGCAGACGCTTAACGACTGAGCCACCCAGGCGCCCCTGAAACTTGAATTAATTTTAAAAGTATGTGTTAATATGTATGTTTCAGTAATGAAGATATCAAGGTACAAGGTAATTATTTTCCTCAGTTTTGAGGAAAGACCAGGAACTAAAATATCAGGGAGAAATCAAAGAATAAAGATCAATTAGAGGGGTGCCTGGGTGGCTCAGTAGGTTGAACATCCAACTCTTGGCTTTGTCTTAGGCCATGATCTGGTGGTTGTAAGATCCAGCCCTGCATTGCACTCTACACTTAGTGTTCAGATTCCTTTCCTTCTCCCTCTTCACCTACCCACTCTCCCCCTCTCTCTCTCTCTCTCTCTCTCTCTCTCTCTCTCTCAAATGAATAAAATAAAATCTTTTTAAAAATGTAACAAAAAAGATCAATTGGATAGGGCAGAATTATGTGTCTTAGAGAAAAGTGAAAGCAATGATAACTAATATAAATCATATACACGTGAAATAGTTACAGATTAATAATGAAAAATCCAAGACAGCCCATGAATGGGCTCAACAGACAATGGAGATGAAATAATACTTACAGCAGTTGGTATTTAGAAACCTTAATGCTCTTTCAAATGCTGAAGTTAAAAGGTTGAAATGTCCTAGAGCCCATGTTTCTCTGCCCTCCCTTCCAAATTCTACCCTGATTCTTCTAATTGCTTCTAAATTACTGACTTTTACAGTTACTTAAAATATATACTATGTCCATGTGTCAATTTTTCCTGTTCCTCCTCATGATAACTTTTTTGATATTGCCAGGAAAGCCATATATAAGGGGGCTCAGTACTGTTCTCCTGAACAGTGCTGCTTCTTGTATCTTAATGACATCTCCCCAAATAACATTTTGCCGATGACATTTTTTAACAAAACTGCACAGCTAATATGTGGAGAATCTTTTTCCATCACTCAAAGTGTATATGTGTGTTTGGCTTCACTTTGTCTAGTTAAATAACCTAAGTAATGGCTTGAAATTTTAAGTATCTCTGAGTGACGACTTTTTAAAATTTCTATTGTAAGCACTTACTATCTAAGTTTTGGACAGGAATTCATATTGGGTGGTCACTAGACCAATCTCTCAAACTCTGTTCTGGCCACAAAATTCCTTTCACTTGGCATGTGGACATTTTCGCAGGTGCTTGGGCCCCTTCTTGCCAAGGAATCCCTCGTCCTCTCCCATTCATCCATAAACCTCCATGTTCAGTAGTTAGCTTACTGGGACAAGACTAGTGTTTTGTTTTGAACTCTCATTACAGTAGGTTAATTGCCCTTTATGCTACTAATAACCATTTATTTTTAAAACCTAAGCTAAATAGAATAAAAATCTCTCTTCCTTTTTGGTTGTCACACCTGAAAAACGGGTTATAATGCCTGAATTATAATTAATAGGCAGTATAATTCAACTTGATTAAATGACCAAAAATACCTAGGTAGAAAATATCAATTTTGACTTGCTGTGACATCTCAAATCTATAAAAAGTAGATAGCACTGCAGCACAAATCAGTATGAATATTTTGAGGCTGATCATACACAAAAAACTAAAACTGTTCATTTGTATGTAAATGTGTGTGTGTGTGTGTGCGTGTGTGTTTTATACCATATCTTGTCTGGAAAATTCTTCATGGTAGTCATAATATCAATTTTGTAATTGCAAATTCCAACAGAGGTTATTACAAGGTAGTATAAAAAAAGTTTTTAAAACCTGAATTGTTTAAGCAATCCTCACCAATGAGTTGATATTAATTCAGTGTAGAATTTAGCAAAATATGGCCAGTGAACCAAATCCAGAAAATCACTGGGTATAGATTTATTTTTTCAATGTACAAAAGACTAGAAGGAATAGAATAATGGATCCCAGTTAGCCACCATCTGGCTTCAGAAGTTGTCAACATACCACTAATCTGGTTTTATCTATTCATTTCCATTTCAAAGCATTATTATATTACCTGTAAATTCCTCAGTGAGTAACTCTAAAAGATAGGATTATTATCAACATAAAACATATGTAACAAAATTCAGAGTAAGTCCTTAATATCTAATTCTTTTTCATGTTTAAACTTTTTCTAATTATCTCATAAATGCATTTTTATGTTTTGTTTCTGAGTCAGGATCCAGAGTAACCTATACACTACATTAGGTTGCCATCTTTCAAATCTCTTCTAGTTCATAGAAATCCTTATCTCTTTATTTCTTGTCACTTTTTGTGGAACAAATTAATCATTTATCCTGTAGACTATCTCACATTTTTGGTTTGGAAATTTGTATCATCATAGTGCTCCCCATAAATCCATAAAATGGCATTTAGGCTTAGGGGCTAGATTATAGTCAGGTCCAATTCATTGGGAGAGATAACTGTGTAAACCATCATGTAAAATCCCTATTGCATCATTCAGGAGGCACATACTGTGTGGTCATCCTGATTTTAGTGCTATTAGTGTGAATGAGTGAGCTTAGGAGTTGTCAGCTTTATCTATTGACAATTTTTGCACAAATCTTTCAGCAATTAGTTTTATAGTGATTAATGATGGTTTCTTAGATTATTTCATTAACATTTACAAAAAGGTAAGTTTCTAATGTTGTCATTCTTTCTGAATTTATTACTTAGAATTCTTCAGTAAAGGACTTTCTATCATCATCTATTTGGTTACTTTGAAAATCAAACTGTATAAGAAAAATAGAATAAATGCTTGATTGTTTCTTTCTCTCTGCTTATCAATATCCCAAAGAATTCACTATACCCTAGGAATATCCAAAGATGACAAATTTATTTTTTAAAGTATAATTATGCTCTCTTTGTGTTCTTTATATGAATATTTGATGTGTGTCAACTCATTATAGTCATTAATTCTTACTGCTCAAATTCTGGCAGGCAGATTTCTTAAATGGATATGAGATCCTTATACCTTGGTACACATGCCCTATATAATCTGTTTTTGAGTGTTGGTAAGACATATAAATATGATGTAATATCAAGCACTCTATAGTAAGTGAGATTTTGCACATGTAAGTAAGTTCATAATTTGTTGACTGAGTTAATCAAAATGGAGGTCATCCCTAGGGGACAACCTTTAAAAGAGTTAGCATGAAGCAGTGATCATCACCCGGCTGGGCTGGAAGGAAGCAAATAATCATGTTGGGATTTGTTTATGAGAAGGACACATGGCAAGGAGACGAAGAAAGCTTTTAAGATCTGAAAGCAGTTCATCAATAAGCAACCAGCACTAAAACAGAAACAGGAACATACACCCTATAACAAGAAGAAAATGAATTCTGCCAACAATCAGTGAACTTGGAAGTAATGCTCAGGCCTCAGATGAGATTTGAGACCCCATCAGCACCTAAATTTCTGCCTAGTAAGGACTGCAGAAGGGACATAGCTAAACCATAAATGGATTGCATAAAAACTAACGTATTTTTCAAAATGTCATTAAATTTTTGATAATTTGTATTTGACAAAATTTCACACCCTTTCATGATGAAAGGGCACAATAAACTAGGAATACAAAGAAACCAACTCAGCATAATAAAATTCATATGTGAGAAACACAGAGCAAGCATCATATTCAATGGAGAAGACTGAATGCTTTTTTCCCAAGATCAGAAACAAGGCAAGGATGCCTGCTTTCAGCTCTTCTATTCAACATAGGTTTAGAAGTGCTAGCCAGAGCAATTAATCAAGAAAAAGAAAGAAAAGGCATCCAAACTGGAAAAGAAGAAGAAATGTATATCTGTTTGCAGGTGATATGATATTATCTGTAGAAAATCTTCAAGTTTCCAAAAGAAAATTGCTACAACCTAATAAACAAATTCAGCTAAGTAGCAGGAAACAAAGTGAACACAATAAATCAGCTGCATTTATATACACTAACAATAAACAGTTTTAAAAGGAAATTACAAAAACAGTTACATTTATAATAGAATCTAAAAGAATAAAATACTTAGGAATTAAACAAGAAGGAAAAGACTTATACAATGAAAACTACAAAACATTGCTGAAAGAAATTAAAGAGGACATAAATAACCATGTCAGTCCATATCACATCCCACGTTCATAGATTGGAAAGTTTCACATTGTTAAGATATCAGTACTACCTAAAGTAATCTACAGATTCAGTGTGATCCCTATTAAAATCCCCATGATGTCTCTTGTAAAAATAGAAATACTCACTCTAAAATTCATATGGAAGCTCAAAGACACCAAGTAAACAAATAAATTTTTTAAAAGAATAAAATTACAGGACTCAAACTTCCTAATTTCAAAACTTACTACAAAGCTGCAATGATTAAAACAATTTGGTAATGGCATAAAGATGAATACATATGGAAATGGAATAGAAGAGAAAGCCCAGAGCTGAAGAGAAAGCCCAGAGTTAAATCCTTGCATATATGACCAAACAATTTTTGTCAGTAGTGCTAAGACCATTAATGGGAGAAATGACAGTGTTTCCAACAACTGGTGCTTGGAAAACTGAATATCCACATGCAAAAGAATAAAGTTGAATCTTCCCTAACACTGTGTACAAAAATTAAGTCAAAATGGGTCTAAACCTAAATGTAAGACCTAAAGCTATAAAACTCTTAGAAGAAAACATAGAGAAAAAACTTTACAGCATCAACCTGGCAATGATTTCTTGTATGTAATACCAAAGGTACAAATAGAAAAAGAAAAAAATAAACAAATTAGACTCATTATTTTTTTTAATATTCATCAAAAGATACTATCAACAGAGTAAAAGAGAAATCCAAATAGTTGAAATATTTGCAAATCTTATATCTGATATATAAAGAAATTCTAAAACTCAGAAACAACAACAAAGCTCAGTTCAAAAATGGGTAAAGGACTAAAACAGGCATTTCTCCAAAGGAGATATACAAGTGGCAAACACATACACAAAAAGATGCTCAACATCATGAATGGTGGGAGAAATATAGATCAAAACTACAATGGGATATTGTCTCACACTCATCAGAAGGTCTACTATTAAAAATAATACTATAATAATATTAAATAATAATAAAAAAATAATAAATAAGTGTTAGGAAGGATATGGAGAAACTGGAACTATTATGCACTGCTGGTGGTGTTGCAAAACGTTACACCTACTGTGAAAAGCAGTTCAGTTGTTTCTCAAAAAATTAAAAAATAGAATTACCATATGAACTAGCAATTGCACTTCTTGGTGTATACCCCCCAAATCAAAAGCACAATCTCAAAGAGATATTTGTACACCCATTTTCATAGCAGCGTTGTTTGCAATAGCTAAAATGCAGAAGAAACCCAAGAATCCATCATCAGATAAAAGAAGCAAAAGTAGTACATACATATGATGGAATATTCTTTAGCCTTAAAAAGGGGGAAACTCTGACATATCCTACAATATGCTAGGCCTTAAAGACATTATGCTAAGTGAAGTAAACTAGTCACAAAAAGACAAAGACTGCATCATTCCACTTATATGGGTAATGAGAATAATCAAAATCATGGGAACATAAAGTAGAATGGTGGTTGTCAGGGGCTGGAGGGATGCAATTATGGAGGAGTTGCTTCATGGGTAGAGAATTTCAGTTTCACAAAAAAAGTTCTGGCGATAGATGATAGTGATTGTTGCACAACAACGTGAATGTACTTTATACCACTGAATAGTACACTTAAAAATGCTTAAGATGGTAAATATGTTATGTGCATTTATCACAATAAAATTTAAAAAATAAAAGGAAGGTGTAATATTATTATCCACCCATTTTTTCCATTATAAAGCTATTACCAACACTATAATTTGTTTTTTAAAGGAGCACATTTTTAAAAACATGTTAAAAAACATAGGTGAACAATAATTTCAAAACATTGGCAAAGACAGTCACAAAACATTTTTACTTTTTTCGCAGCAAGGGTAGGCAAAGGAGAGTAGTACTTATAAAATTAATGAAAATTTAATTTAGAATATTTATATAGTAAAATTTGATAATTCTGAATTTTAAAAGTTCCCCATGTCCAAATTTGCCAGAGATAATTATTTAATAATATGTGATTTTTTTGAATTTTGCAAATTTATATCAATTTCTCCATTTAAGTAGTTCTTCACAATGAATGGTTGTTTAAATATAAAAAATAAAACAAAACTGTGTAGTAAGCTCTATTTTCTACTAAAGAAAATATGCCATATACATTTATTTTTCTAGCCTTACATATTAATACACTTGGATTTATGTATCATTCAACAAAAAAAAAAAAATGAAAAGGATTTTTTAATGAAAAACATCTGTAGATCCATACCTTTCTATCCTTAATATAATATTCTCTTCTAGATAAGATATGGCCTTCGTTTTACATTTCTATACTCCAATATCCAACCTTCACTTCATTATTTATTTTCTCTATGGTTGGTTTTTAAATCAAGATTTGTGGAAAACAATACCATAAAGAAGTCAATGAGAGCAGTGTCCTTTTCCTGTTCCTAACATTTGGAGTCTTGAAATAAATAAATGTAATCAACAAATGCTACCTGTTAAAACCTGTAATTCATTTAAAATAATTTAAAATAAATAAAGAAAAAAAAAGTTTCCAGTATTCATTGAAGACTGTCATTTTTGCTTTCTTTGGCTTTAAAATTATAAATCTCAATAGCAGTAATAGTTTTTGGAAGTGTTATCATCTGAATGTGTTTAGAGATCATGATATATACTATTTTAAGGAGCATAAGAATATGTATTTGTAAACAAATACATACAAGAATTATGTGTGACTTTTAATTATCTCTATGTGCAATAACCCACAGCAATTATTCCATCATGACATTCAATAACTACAGTAAAAGAATAAAGGTCCTATATGGTTAACTAATTACTAAATTAGTGATAGCCTTTGCCAAAAATTATCCCCAATGCTCCCAATAAAATTGCTGTCTGAAATTTTAAAACTAAACCTAAAGATATTCTTGCTATATTATTACTACAATTTTATAAACATCATACTTGTGATTTGTTTTTATAAAGCCCTATTCATGATTCTCAATTGCTTTTGTGTTTTATTAGCCTCACATATGGTTTTTAAAATGTTTTCCCTAGTGTGATCAAGAGAATTAGGATAACAATATAAACATGGATTGAGATATAGATGTGACTTAACATTTTAGCTGTCATTAGAAAGTCAAATTAATAGGGATAGCATGATAAATTATATGAACTACTAAAGCTATAGTCTATTCCAATATCCTTTATTAGATAGGATATTACTTTTAAGCTACCAAATATGATGGTTGTTTCTCAATCCACATCTCACTTGACCTATTGACAGCATTCAAAAAACTCGATCATTTACTTCTCTTTCAGTTTTTTCTTTTAGTTTCCAAGAGACCACAATCTTGCTTAATCCTTAACCTTCACTCTGCACTCCACAATCCCTACTTTGCCGTCATCTCTTCTGTGGACTCCTCCTAATCCCTGTGAACTGTAATATTAAAATGCCTCAGCAGTAATTCCACATGCAATGACTCCCTAATTAACCTCATTTTGTATTGTAGTTTTATAAGATATATATATATCTTATAAATCAGTGCAAGTGCACTGATTTAGAAAATATATATATTTTTTTATTTTATATACATATACATTGATTTTTTTTAAAAGACAATTGTCTATGAATATTTTCACTTAATTTTACAGGCTGGGCTTGCTGAGTAAAGAGTGCTAGCAAATTTGACTCAAAGGTGATTGGATAGCAAACACACTCTCACACAGAGAGTGATAATGGCTTCCAAAGATGTCCATTTCCTTATCCTCATATTTTGTAGGTATGTTATATTACATGGCAAAAAAGGATCTAAAGATGAAATTGACGCTGCTAATCAGATTATCTCAAAATGCACAGCTTAGCCTTTATTATTTGGGTGTGCTCAGTAGAATCGTGAGTAAATGTATAAAAGGGAGACAGAAAACCCAAGGTCAGAGTAAGGCATTAAGAGAGAGAAGACCAGCCACTGCTTATTCTGGAGACAAAATGGAGCCATGATCCAAAGGTCAGACTTTAATAACTATAAAAGACAAGGAAATAGATTCTTCCCTAGATTCTCCAGAAAAGAATGTAATCCTGCTAACACCTTGATTTTAGCTTGGTGAAATCTGCATTAGATTTCGACGCCCAGAACTGTAAGATATTTGTGTTGTTTTAAGCAACTAAGTATGTGGTAATCTGTTGGAGAAGCAAGAGAAAACTAATACACCTTGGAAATTAGAGATGTTGCATGGCTTCAGAGAAATATAGATAATCATCTCCTCTGGATCCACTATATTACATTACATTTTAGGTTGGGGAAACTAGAGACATTTTCCTCCCTTCCTGGGTAAGATTAGTTTACAGAATAAGGTGTTGAATCTCTTACTCTGTCTCTCTGGAGAGGAGGAGGGAAAGTTGTGCCAGCTCACTTAAACAAGTTCTGAAGATGATAATTTTGGAGCTCCTGTCTTGTGCAAACTTGCTGCATGTGAAGAGTGGCATCATGACTTCATTACAACACCTTAAGGAGGTTGGAGAACAAAGGAACCTATATTGAGGTGCTCTGTGAGTAATAAATGGGCTGTTCTCTGATCCAGAGATCTCATGTTTCCTGTAAGAAGGGAAGAATCCAGGTAAGGGAGAGGAAGAACCCATTATCTTTATCTTGATGAACTCAATGGAATTATTATTATTGTTATTATTATTAAGATTTTATTTATTTGAGAGAGGGAGACAGAGTGTGCAGGCACACATGCATGTGACAGAGAGAGAGAGTGAGAGAGGGAGAAAGCAGGGACCCCAATGCAGGGCGTGATCCCTGGGCCCTGGTATCATGACCTGAGCCAAAGGCAAACACTTAAGGGACTGAGCCACCCAGATGCCTCTTAGTGGAATTATTTCTGTCACATAACAAAAAGAATGCTGGTGACTCAAACTTGTACAGTAACTCTTCACTGCTCTCAAGTTCCTATGTTTTGTCTATTTTTAAATCATGATCCTGTGGCTTGTGGCTTTCTTCTTTGTGTTCACAAGTTCGTTGTTCTCTATCACCATTTTAACATTTCAGAGAAGACTAAGAGAGAAGTATGAAATCAATATTTTTAGATAGATGAGTTGGCCTTTTTCATTAGGAATACAATTTTTCTGAAATCTCCACCCAGAACACACCTTTTACATAGTATAGGCTAACATTACATCACACAGTTATTATCATTTGGAGGGACCCATGAATCAGTTCTTCTTTGTGTTATTTTTTTTAGTCTAGAAAATGTATGCTTCAAATAAAATTTGGATTATTTTGTAAAGAAAATGGACAGAAGATAGAAAACAAAGTGTACCTGCCACTTACAGTAATGTATTAGTCTAGTTCTGTTTTTTTCTACCTTATTCACCCTTATTAATGTAAATAATTTCTAATTTTCCTGAGTTATTTTAGATTATTAACTCATTGGAACAACATTTTGTAGTATAAACATATAATTGTTGGTTTTTTACATAAAAGTTTGAGCAGGTATTTTAAACTCAAGGTACTAAAAGCTGACAACATTCCCATTCTTTTTTCCATTCTCCTGCCACTTTATGTGGCAACATTATTTTTAATTTCCATGTAGACTTAGTCATACAACCGTCCACTCAACTCTTGAAACAGGAAACCTTGGAAGGAAACTTGGACACCATCTCTTCTACCAGGCAATCAGAGAGCAAATTAATTAGCTTTAGAGATGAAACATCTATTGATTAATTGTTTATTTCCATTCCATTCTGTTAATGGTCTTGGATCTTTTATTGGATGAGGCAACCAGTAGTTTTCTCATTCGTTATTCTGACCCTATAAACTTTTTTATATAGTTCTTTATCAATATTCCAGAGTTAATTTTCTAGATGATATTATGCAAAGTACAACAGAAACTCTTATTTTTGGCTTTTACAATAATGTCACATCCACTTAGCATAAAAAAGTAAGGCTTATCACATTTTTGCTCTAGTTTATGTTTTCAGTCTGATCTATCACTGTCCTTCTTCCAACAACCACCATATTGCCCACAATGTACTTTATACTCCAGCTATATAGTACTTCGTGCTCTTCTCAGCACACAGTCTGAGGTTCTGGGCCTCCATTTTTCTACAATGTACTTCTCCTTACCTGGTATTTCTTTCCTTCGTAAAGGTCATCTTTCCCTTAGGCTTTTTATGAAACCCAAGTCAGATGTAATTTACTTCTCTTTATCATCTTTCCAAGCATTTTGTAATCAATCCTATCAGTTATTTCTACAGGTGTCTCACATGCTAGTAATTCCTTAATCAAAGCAGATCATATTATAATGTTCTTTATAATTGTTTCAAAAGTATCTAAGTACATGGCCTGTCAAAGAATAGATGCTCCATAAAATACAGATTTATGAAAAGTGATAATAGAATTACAGATGAAAAATTATCAGAGTTCAGATAGGGTTTAGCATTATTTTTTTTTCCCTCTATGATATTAGACGTATTTCAAAAGATAAGACTATATTTCAGTTAATTAAACAAGTTAACTTAGTCAAAAGATTTTGAAACTGTGGTATAAGTCTAGAGAGGAAAAAAATTCCACCTGGGAAAAAGCTAAAATGAAAGATGATCGTGTGAAGTAAGGTTGTACTTTCATACACACACATGCACACGCGCGCCCATTAGATTATTTTAGTATAATAGCTATTTAAAGTTTTTGTACAGATACTAATATGATCATTCATGTTTTGAAGAAAGGCTAAATCTTGAAAGAAGAAAATAAACATATAAGATTTTTTTTCTTTTAAAGGTTTTATTTATTTGACAGAGAGAGACACAGCGAGAGAGGGAATACAAGCAGGGGAGAGGGAGACGCAGGCTTCCCGCGGAGCAGGGAGCCTGATGCGGGGCTCGATCCCAGGACCCTGAGATCATGACCTGAGCCGAAGGCAGACGCTTAACGACTGAGCCACCCAGGAGCCCCAACATATAAGATTTTGAATTAACAAGGAAGGTGTCTTAAATTTTAGTTATTTTACAGTAAAAATCATTTCTTTGGCCAAAAATATGGGAAAATGGTTAAGGAGACAGCATATTTTTTATTTGGCAAACTGCATATTTCTTAGTTAAAATATTTACCATAGAGTAATTTTCTTATATTATATTCATTATTTTATCAGAAATATTTTATATTTTAAATGTCATTTCTGAGAAAATGTACAGGTTAAGAAGAATGTTGGATAGAAAAACCAAGGTCATGTGTGTGCCTTCACCCTTTCATTTTATTTTTTGTGCCATGGTGATTAATAGCTATAAAAATGAATAGTATTATTACTTTTGATAATGAAATCAAGGCAGTTTGATAAGGATATGGAAATGGATGACATTTTGTGACAGGCATTTGATCTAGGAGCCTTTATTCTTTCCTCTTTCCTCTTACACTATTTGCATATTTAGTGTAATGATAATAGGTTTTCTCTATGACAAAACTCTTTTGGTAATTTATCCATAATTGAATTGGGTTCTTAGTTGCTATCTTGTGTATATGTGAGTTTATGTAGTTTAGCATCCTTGTATTATATTGCATGGGTTACTGCTTTAAAAAATTATGCACCAAGGAGATAAATGTCAAGCTCAAGAAGTTCAGATTCATAATTAAGCCACCTGCCTTTCTCTTCATACATGGCACATAACAAATAGCCCTTTCATTTTTAGCTAACACAGAGTTATCCTATCCAATTTGAGTAACATTTTCTTAGATCTGATATTACTTACTTGATTAATATTCCTTTTCCTTTAAAACAATACTTAACACAAATGTATTGCATGATAATCTTATTTTTGGAAGGTGTGATAATTTTCAGGTACATGGTATTTTGCAGGTTGTTGGGAGCTATTGTATAGTAACAGTGACTGGACCCTTCATTTCAGTGCTACATTGTCTTTTAAGAATGGGAAAATAATTATAAGTTAACAAATACCAAAAATTTAGACAAGCTATACAGAAGCTATTCCATGTGTTTTATATAAATCTTAGATACCTCTCCTGTTTCAACATTAGTTTAAGTGAATGACTGAATAATGCTATCCTCATAGATTGCAATTACCTTAGATTCTGTGACATAAAAATATAGCATCTTTGGGGCGCCTGGGTGGCTCAGTCGTTAAGCGTCTGCCTTTGGCTCAGGTCATGATCCCAGGGTCCTGGGGTTGAGCCCCGCATCGGGCTCCCTGCTCCGTGGGAAGCCTGCTTCTCCCTCTCCCACTCCCCCTGCTTGTGTTTCCTCTCTCGCTCTCTCTCTCTCTGTGTCAAATAAATAAATAAATAAATCTTTAAAAAAATATACAATCTTATTGACTATATTCCCTATGCTGTTCTTTTCATCTCTGTGACTCACTTATTTTATAAATGGAAGTCTGTATCTCTTAATCCCCTTTATTTATTTCACCCATCCACCCCACCCATTTCCCCTCTGGCAACCACCAATTGTTCTGTGTATTTGTTCTGTGTATTTGTCTATCTCTGTTTTACTTTATTGGCTCATTTGTTTTGTTTCTTAAATTCCACATTTGAGTGAAATTATAGGGTATTTGCCTTTCTCAGTAACTTATTTAATTTAGCATTATACACACTCTAGCTCCATCCATGTTGTTGCAAATGGCAAGGTCTCATTCTTTTTTATGGATAATATTCAATGGTGTATATATACCACATTTTTATCCATTCATCTATCAGTGGACACTTGGGTTGCTTCTGTATCTTTCCTATTGTCAGTAATGTTTTCATAAAAACAGGGGTGTATGTATCTTTTCTAATTAATGTTTTTCTCCCCCTATAGGTAAATGTCCAGTAGTAGAATTACTAGATCATATGCTATTTCTATTTTTAACTTTCTGAGGAAAGCCCATCCTCTTTTTCACACTGGCTATACCAGTTTGCATTCCCACCAACAGTGTACAAGGGTTTCTTTTTCTCCACATCTTTTCCAATACTTGTTTTCATAGTGTTTAACTAGGGAATGACCTATAGAATGGCAGGGACCTATTTCCTGTAAGGTAGTTAGGGGACATTTTTTTTTCTTATGAATGTTTGGAGGACATTGCATTAAGTAGGAGGAAAAAAAATGAGAAAGCCAGAATAACATTAGTATGATTGCATCACACCAGTTGGTATAATTGAGGAGATAGGACAGTTGGTGAAGCTGGAGTTCACGGGCAGAAGAAAATAGTAGAAGATGAAGCTGGAGAATCAGGAAGTGACTGAGTCCTGGAAAGTACTGTAAATATGGCAGGATTTTAAATTGCAGTAAGTGGGTAAAGATACAGGTATATTGAGAGAGAATGACAAAAATGGATTTATATTTTAAAAACATAACTGTTGGGGTGCCTGGGTGGCTCAGTCGGTTAGGCATCTGCCTTCAGCTCAGGTCATGATCTCTGGGTCCTGGGATTGAGCCCTATGTTGGGCTCCTTCCTCAGCTGGGAGTTTCTTCTCCCTCTCCCCCTCTCCTCGCTTGTGCTCTCTCTATTTCTCTTTCTCTATCTCAACTAAAGGAATAAAATCATAAAAAAATACATAACTGTTGTCACTATTTGGAGAATGTAGAGAAGGAAGAGTGGAATCATAAAGACCTGTTTGAAACTGCTGCAGTGGAATGCACTGGATTGAATTAGTTTATTGATAGATGATAAAATATACATGTTTTCCCACATAAGAAGTTACTTTACTTGCAAAAACCAGTCTATAATTAAAAAAAGAGAGAGAATTGCTTTCTCTAAAATTAATGATTTTGCTTTATTTGGTAAAGACACAAACTGAAAACATTGAGCATAGTGTTCTGAATGAAAAAATGGATGAAGAATTCAAGATGGGCATCCTTCTAATCTCAAAAACAAAATATTTGCTAAATTCATTAAATACCAGATCTAACCCTTTAATGTTCCCTGTATCCACATTCTGCAGTGTGTGATCTTACATACACCCTGCACCAGGTGGGGTCTTCTGCTGTACCTCTGGACTCCAGGTCCAGTGAAGTCTCTCACTTTGAAATGTTAACAAACAGAAAACAACAGAGACATGAAAGAGCACTTGAGTATTTCTGTTCCTGCTCTTGCCCTCCACCCTGTGCTATCAACATCAGCAGGATAAGTCCAGGCTACTTCCAAATGAAGTCTGAGAAGTAAATAGACCAGACTCACAAGGCTCCAGTTACCTTAGCTAAAATCATCATGATCAATAGAAATACTATCAACACCCAGATAGCAAAGCCTCCCCACCAACCTAAACCATTTAGATTCCTGAGCTAAGTAATGTGTTTTCTCTATGCCCTTGGAGTTGCATGATTGTTATACAACATCATGGCAACATATAACTGATACAGATGATAAGGAAACACCAATGTGAGTATGGAATTTTAGGTTGAGAAGTTCTCTGAAATTACATTAATCCATTTTGAGGCTTGGAATCTTAGATTAGGAAGTCTTTGTTATTAAAAATATCTCAACCTGTATAAACTTTTGAATTCAAATAGCAAAGAGAATTGATTTTTTTCTCCCTTTGAAGTGTGGGGAAAATTAGCTTTATAAAATGGAGAACTCTAGGAGATACAAAGGGGTCAGGAAATAGCGAGACAGAGAGCCTCCCCTACAGCCTACTCTTCTCCCCTCTTCAACACACTCAGTACCACTCTGTTTGGCTACTATAGAGCATGGAGGGGATTCTGAAGTTCTTGTGTGTCCCAAAAAGGAACATGGAAAAGAAATCAGATAGCACATGGTGCTGATTAAGTGAGTCACCTGAAGGTCTGTGTACAAGTTCACATGGGCTGCAAACAGGCTGTAATTTAAAGGAGATAGTATGCCAACTGAAGACATTTTAGGCACTTCAGCAGTAGATGCTGTAAGGATACTGACTGAAGTCTATAAACATGGCAAGTGGAAATACTCATGAGCCAGGATATGACCTGGGTTAAAGGAATCACCTGGAAATTCTAGAAGACCAAGTATTTAACCAAAGGAAGACTGAATAAATCTATGAGTTACTGAGCTAAATCAAAAGTGATTGTTATTATTTTTTAATTTAGTTTTATTTTATTATGTTATGTTAGTCACCATACAATACATCATTAGTTTTTTATTTTATTTTATTTTATTTTATTTTTTAAAGATTTTATTTATTTATTTGACAGAGAGAGAGATAGCGAGAGAGGGAACACAAGCAGGGGGAGTGGGAGAGGGAGAAACAGGCTTCCCGCCGAGCAGAGAACCCAATGTGGGGCTCGATCCCAGAACCCTGGGATCATGACCTGAGCTGAAGGCAGACGCTTAACGACTGAGCCACCCAGGCGCCCCTACATCATTAGTTTTTGATGTATTGTTATTTTAAATGGACATGACTAGGGGTGCCGGGCTAGCTCAGTTGGAAGAACATGGGACTCTTGATCTCAGGGTGGTGATTTTGAACCCCACATTGGTGTAGAGATTACATAAATAAATAAATAAATAAGCTTTAAATGGTCCTGACTACTAAATATATTGTTTGTTTTCCTGGGTACTGAGTATAAAATGGAAATCATGAGAAAGTTGAGTAGTGTTCAGGAAAAACAAACAAAAGTATATTTCTACATATCTGAGTTAATGTTACAGAACTGAAACTAATGTTACAGAACTGAAACTAATGCCAAGAATATATTATAAATTGTATCTCTTTAATGATATCTATTACCATGGTTATGATGAGCATCTTTTATACTTATTTATCTATCTATATATAGAGAGAGATGTGGGGATTTGGAAGAATTTTAAGAAAAGCAACATAAATTTATTTTTAATTTTTTTCAATTTTTTTTTTTTAATTTATTTGCGAGAGAGAGAATGAGAGACAGAAAGCATGAGAGGGAGGAGGGTCAGAGGGAGAAGCAGACTCCCTGCTGAGCAGGGAGCCTGATGTGGGACTCGATTCTGGGACTCCAGGATCATGACCTGAGCCGAAGGCAGTCGCTTAACCAACTGAGCCACCCAGGCGCCCAAAAAGCAACATAAATTTAGAGAATACTAGCACATTCCCTAATAGGACATATACTGTGGTTCAGCACTTTTTACCCATTTTTTTAAAAAATGAACAAACAAAAGCCATCTAGTTAATTCAGTGAAACACTGAGCATCTGTTTCCTTCTTGTTACCTGGGTATGACAGCCTGAAACGCCAAAAGTGGTAATTCTTTGAGAAGCAATATGATGTAAACATTTTACAAATATTTAAAATTCATAAAAGTCCATAAAACTCAAGTTTTGGTGACTCAAAGTACAAAACATCTTCCTTATTGATACTTATAACATGGCAGAAACTCTATCCTCTCACTTTTTAAATAAGGACAGCCTATTTTTTTAATTAATTTTTTTATTGTGTTCAGTTAGTCAACATATAGTACATCAGTCTAAAACAGGGCTCTACTGTTCCAGAGAAGACTTATATCAATCAGGTTTCTGAGATGTCAAACTTTGATTTATCTAACAGGCAACAGGTGTGCCAGCAAAGAAAACATTACAAACCGTTCAACCACAAAGGTTCCTAACCATTTATTTCTTCCACTAAGGGCAATATGACGACTGAGGCTGAACTGAATGCATCAAATAGCCAGATTCATTAAAAACAGCATGAGAAAATAGATGAAATTGAAACAAAGATGCATCTCTGGCAACTTTGAACAGACATATGTATGACATTACAGAATAGTGAGTAGGGGTGCCTGGGTGGCTCAGTCGTTAAGCGTCTGCCTTCGGCTCAGGTCATGATCCCAGGGTCCTGGTATCGAGCCCGCATCAGGCTCCCTGTTCGTTGGGAAGCCTGCGTCTTGCCCTCCCACTCCCCCTGCTTGTGTTCCCTCTCTCACTATGTCTCTCTCAAATAAATAAAATCTTTAAAAAAAAAAAAAGAGGGAGTATTTTTTTTTTTTTCTTCTTATTCTTATTCAAAAAATGAGTATTGAAGACCAATAATGGGGAAATAGTATGCTGGCCAGTTTTCTATACTTACAGAAGTGAAAGTTTGCCATTTCTACATGTTTGTAGACTTACAAGAAGGTAAGTGAATTGATTTTATCTTTCCAAAACATCTAAATTTTGAATTCAGATTTATAAAATGAGAGATGAATGTAATCACTGGATCTAGAGTTCTAAATCGTGAAAGGAGTGTGGAAAAGGAAAAATAATTTTGTCTCTACTCTTCTAGGTTCTTGACTGAGACCTTCATAGTAAAACACAGATTAACTGGAGAAAAACAAACAGAAGTTTAATAACATGTATACCTCCTGTATACATAAGGAAATAGCCAGGAAAACTGAGTAATTCCCCAAAATGAACTAAGCCACCACTTCATTTTTTATTTTTATTTTTTTAAAGATTCACTCATTTATTTGAAAGAGAGAGAGAGAGGCGAGAATGGGCAGAGGGAGGGGTAGAGAGAAACTTCAGCAGACTCTGCACTCAGCACAGAGCCTGACATGGGGCTCAATCTCATGACCCTGAGATCATGGCCTGACCCAAAACCAAGAGTCTGAAGCTTAACCGACTGTGCCCCCCAGGTGCCCCCTAAGCCACCCCTTTAAATATCATCTACATTGGGGATAGATGACAAAGACAAAAGATGTTAGAGGTGGAGACCAGTTATGTGAGGTTACCAGGAAAGACACAGTAAAGGAGGGTAAGGTCATTACACAGATTTAAATCATTACCTTCTCCATGGATAAGCATTTCTAGAGATTTAATCTTCCTTCTTCCTTTCTTCCTTGTACAGAAAAGAGACACTCTTACAAATGGATATTTCCCTTATAAATGTAAGTATCTCTTACAAAAAGGTAATTCCTATGCAGTTTTCAGAAATTTTCTCCCTTCTGCTGTTTCTTAAAAGTACCAAGCCAAAAATAATCCTTATACCAAAGAGACATATTTGGGGGTGGTAAATTCTGCTCCCTTTCAGTTGCATGAGCATCACTAAGTTGAAATAGTATTGGTCAGTATTCTAACAATCCCCTGATATAGTCATCATTTTTACATCCATTTTAAAACTAATGATCCTTATTGACTCCTTTGTGGAATACAACACCATGTAGCATTCATAGCTGTAAAAGACATATTAATGATTGATGTAATTCAAATTCCTACTTTAGGATGCTGTTGATGATACTTCTCTGTCCCAATTATCCACTTAATTGCATTCAGCTGAGAAGACATGGGTGCTAAGGCACAACGGAGTCCACTTAGTAGGTGAAACCTCGACCCTGGGCCAGTTAGAGGAAGCACATCTTGTTCCCTTTTCCATCATTTTATGCATGGATAGGTGGACAACGTCTACTTATAGTCCTCAAAATTGTTGCAGCTATTATCACTTCACAGATTATACTCTTTCTGACAGCTAAGGTACTTTTGGTTTTCTGCAGGTATAAGGAGACTCTTCACTGGAATATAATGTGGGGTCATCACTGGGGGTAGGGGGGAAGAATGTTTTTTCATCAGCCAGATTCAATGGAAAATAAAGTCTACTGTGAAATTGTGCTTCTGTCACTCGAGCTCAAGGAATAGTTAAATAACACCACTCAAAGTGTTCTGAAGCTAGTCGACTGGTCCTTGTTCTTCTTCCAGAATCTAGAAGATTGCTTCTTCTTTTTAACGCCCTTCACCTAGAGGAGTAGGAATAAAATGACTTCGGAAAAAGACAAGTTTATTACTTAAGAGAAGAAAATAAATTTTCATACCAAGTATTTCTCTTCCTACATTGGCCTCTAGTTTTCAGTCCCTGTCACCTGTCAATTTCACTCTAATCTACTCTGCTCCATGCTCTGGGGCCCTGACTTTTATTCTACTAATTTCCAGAAAGTGTTCATAACAAGTTTCCCCAAAATGTGCCACTTTGGCACGTGGCCTATTTTGAGCTGAAGGCAATTAAAACCCTGCAGCTCAAGAGAAATTTTGCCCCTCCCTTAACTACCTAGAAGACTGTAAATTGGGGATCTTTCCCAGAATAAGTTAATACCAGAGATAAATTTTATCTGAGTGACTCATGGCAAGGAGACATCTAATTACCAACTATCTGCTCTTCCTACTGCTCTGTGAATTGCCCTTCTCCCCTTTGAAGCCTCAGACTTCTATCCCATTCCTTAGCCCAGGATGGCTTATATACCTCATTTTATTTTTTTGTCTTTGAACCTCTCATATAAGTGTGGTTCCCGTAAGTACAAAATTAAATTTGATTTTCTCCTGTTAATCTGTGTTTTATCAATTTAACTCTTATACCAGCCAAAAGAAACTTTGAAGGATAGAAGAAATTTTTTCTTCCCCAACACACTCTTTATCTTTACAATTTTAAAAGAATTAGAACTAAAACTTATTTCATAGAAAATATAAGTATACCTTCAATTTCTCATTTGATAATATAACACACTATCAAGAGACTATGAATTTTTTTGCAGAGTCTGTAATAAACCAATGGATATAGCCTCTACCAACAATAGATTGCACTAACACCTTTTTATCTCTGCAGATACCCTGATATGAAATCTCAGCGAATGACTTCATGCTTTAATAAACACCCCTCTTCCCATTCATGTTTTTGCAAACAAATGCAAAGATATAAAATTTGTGTTATTGCTGTTGGAAAAACTTTGTGGATTTTCAAAGGAACTGGAGTGTGAGCTTTCTTTTCCCCATAAAGAATTCAAAAAGAGTGTTTTTTTCTTTTCTTTTCTTTTGTTGTTGTTGATATATTTTGTTTTAGAAAATATGGCATTGTTTCTGTGGGAATAAAAAAATATTCTTGGAATGTATATGTTTATTAGAAAGTACTATCTTCCCATTCATGGGTTATTGAAGTTTCCATAGGTGCAGTAATTATTCAATCTCTACGTACTCACACACACCCATTTTACTTCATCTATTTATTAAGATCTCTTGGGTTAAACAAAACATGGAAAGAGATGTCTTATCTAATGCCATTCCCTGAGTTACAATAATATGAAGAAAGCCATTTGCTTACCAAGCCATGAAAACTGCTTCTCAGCTAGAAATACGTATGTTCTCCTTGACTGAGTTTTAAAGAACATAGATGTATGCATCTGAAATGCATAGAAAGGGAGAAGGGAAAGCAGGAATTAGAATGCAAGTGGAACAACCTGCGGGCTGCCTTTGTCTGATAAGATTGTTTCTCATGAGTTTAAACGTAAGTTAAGAGCTCATCTCATAAAGCAACTTACCACTCCAATTTCCTATCTTGTCTTCTTTTCAGCCTAGTGTAAAGCTATTCAAATCAAGTCCCTCTTTTTCATGTTTTCTAATCTAATTATAATAGCCTTTTCTTGACAATCCACATCAATGTTACATTCCATGAAATTGCCTTGTATTTCAAAGTGGTATGTGCCGTCCATATTCACTTTCTCTTCCTTGCTTAGCCAAAAACAGCTGCTATATAGAGTCCTTGCAGACCATCTGCATCCCTCCTGCCCATGACTGGATGGAATTAAAGTTAGAATTTCAACATAGCAATTGTAGCAGCATCTCTGTACATTTAAATATGGGTCCTTGCTTTGAGAATATTGCACAAGCCTGACAACCAAATAGAAAATAGACTCTATTCTATAAAGTGCCATTTCTTTTTTTTTAAGTGCCATTTCTTTACACATATACACACATATGCATTTCACCACATTCAATCATAACAGAATTATCTTTGTTTAGTTCAAAATCTGTCCCAAAGTGTGACCACCAAAATCATTAATAGTCATTAGCACTGGTGAATAAAATAGGCAATTTTAATACTTATAGCTGATGACTTTAATTTTAAACATTTTTTGATTTTTTCCCCCTTGGCAAACTAATGTCTTCCCCACAGTTCACCAGGGCTGTAAACTATATGGAGTGGAAGGGCAGGACAATAAAAATATGGAATATTGAAAAGGTTGAAGTAGTAAAGTACCTTTCCCAGCATATATACGACATTAAGATTTTGATATTTTATATTGTGCAGAGATTACATTGGGAAAGGAAAATGGCACAACAAAAAGTCATTATTTTAAAGTGACTATTTCATGAAAATTTTATAGTAGAAAATTGATCTCTTTTAGTTTCAAATCTTAACATTTTTGTCATAATTTTAAGTTACTTTTATTTAAGATCACCTAAAACTTTATATATATATATATATATATGTATATATATATATATATATATATTAGTTTATATATAAAATGTAAAGGTTTCTGTGTTGGAATTCTGTATAGTTATTGGCATTATAGATCCCAAACTTTAATATAATGTGTAATGATATGTAACATACATACAGTAGATAATCAATAAAATGTTATTTATATTGAAATAAGCCTTTTGAGGACTTTGAGGGTTACATCCTGTACACTAAAATTTTACCTAGTTTTACTATTAAGAGTTCAGAAAGCCTTTCAGCTGAGTAACATTCTTTCCTACGTATTTGTGTTGAAGTTTTTTATTTTAAGATTCAGGTCATTACAACAGAGGATAGTCAATTCTCTCAAGAGTTCTCAGCCTGCAGAGTTTTGATCAATGTATCAGTCTGAACACAAGGATTTGTCTAATTTATTATTTCCCAAGGTGACACAATACATTTTTAGGACAAACTTAATGGCAACTTGCAAATCAGGTACACATTCATTCTTTCAGAAGCAATATTTAAATATCCACTCTCTCCCAGAGTATTGTTCCTGGCTAGCAATTCTCAGTGTGGGCCCTGCTACAATTCAGGAGTCCTGGAGGTGAAAATAATTTTCATAATAATACTAAGATGGTATCTGCCTTTTTCACTTTTAATCTCCCCAGAGAGTGTGCTGAAGTCTTCCAGGAGCTATAGGATATGTGATATCACAAAAGACAGACTATAGACACATAAATGAGAATGCAGCTCTCTGATATTGTCAGGCATTAAAGAGATGGACAAAAATGTACAATAAAGCCACTTTTTCTTACTCAACATGTTTAGCTTTAGGAAATGTATTTTTTAAATAATTTGTTAATATGTTTATTATAGTTACTTAAAATGAATTAATAATGAGGAGAGACTAAGTAGGCTTACATATTTCCAACTTTATTTCTAATATGGTAAATTTGACAAACATTACATAAAAAAAGATGTTTGGGGTCCTTAATAATATCGAAGGATCTAAAGGGGTCTTGACACAAGAAGGTTTGTAAACTGCTGTTCTAGATTCTAGAATTAGAGTGTTAATGAGGCTTTTCCATCCTATTTCCAACAGTTCATTTCACAGTAGTATGTATATAGCCTACATTAAGATGGGTTGTAGCTATCTTACTGTTATTGCTTGTTCTAACTTTTTGAAAATAACTTGCCTCCCATCCTCAGTTTATTGCTCTGGTTCTCTCATTTCCAATGTTTCTTTAGAGATGCAAAAGAAAGACTCCAGATTATAGTTTTTAAAGTTTTCCTTATTCTTTTCTTTTTAGCTGCTACTTGGGTAAAAACCTAGGTATAGGTAGAAGACTTTACATCTTGTAGGGGAGAGTGCATAACTCCAAAATACTCCAGTTGAGCATGTGCGGTATTTGAGCTGAAGACAATCAAGACCAACACATTCAGGAGGATCTGTTTACTTACCCTTTAACTGCCTGAAAGAATGTAGAAGGCCGGTACAAAGATAACTTTATCCCCAACCCCCATCTGCAAGGCATGGCAAACATTTGTTTACCAAACATTTGCTCTTCTCATCTTCCTGTGAATTGCCTTCCTTCCTTTTGAAGCCCCAGACCAGGAACCCCTTCTTTTTAGCTCAGGATGGCATATAAACTTCAATGGCCCCACTGCCTTGAATCTCATGTCTTCCGGACTCCTGTATATACATTTTTTTTTTTCCAGTTACTCTGTCTTATGTCAAATTATTGGACCAAAGAATTTAGAAGGGAAGAAAAGTTTTCCACCCCTACAGTATGATTGTACAGTTACTTAATTTTACAAACTTTCCCCGTCTAGCTTGCCCAGCTGTGTAATTAAGATCCTTAAAATTATGTGTGCTCTTACTTCTTTTGCAGCTTTTTTTTTTTTTTTTTTTTAGTATCTGTTGCCCTATAAAACAATTCATATCCACTCCGCACTAGACATATTATATCATTCCAGGTCTCCTGTTTTTTCCTGTTGTGTTTACTGAATCTAAAACTGACGGGGCACCTGGGTGGCTCAGTCAGTTAAGTGGTTGCCTTTGGCTCAGGTCATGATCCTGGGGTCCTGGGATTGAACCTTATGTGGGCTCCCTGCTCAGCCTCAGCCGGGAGTCTCCGTCCTCCTCTCCCTCTGCCCCTCCCCCCACACTTGCACTAGCGCTCGCTCGCTCTCTCTCAAATAAATAAATAAAATATATATATAAAAAAATCAACTCACACAGTTACAATTTTTTATAGATTTCTTTTTGGTCTTAAAGGTGTCTTATCACACATTCACAAAATTATGACCATTTTTTAGTTTGAAGGCTGATATTTAGAATCAAGATGTTTTTGAAAAAAAAAAATATGCAGTTAAAAAAATACAGGGGCGCCTAGGTGGCTCAGTCGTTAAGCGTCTGCCTTCGGCTCAGGTCATGATTCCAGGGTCCTGGGATCGAGCCCCGTATCAGGCTCCCTGCTCCGCGGGAGGCCTGCGTCTCCCTCTCCCACTCCCCCTGCTTGTGTTCCCTCTCTCACTGTGTCTCTCTCTGTCAAATAAATAAATAAAATCTTAAAAAAAAAAAAAACAAAACAATGAAACATGTACGTAGTTCTTTTTTTTTTTTTTTTTAAGATTTTATTTATTTATTTGACAGAGAGAATGAGAGACAGAGAGCACGAGAGGGAAGAGGGTCAGAGGGAGAAGCAGACCCCCTGCCGAGCAGGGAGCCCGATGCGGGACTCGATCCAGGGACCCCAGGATCACGACCTGAGCCGAAGGCAGTCGCTTAACCAACTGAGCCACCCAGGCGCCCCAAGAATCAGTTATTTTTAAATTTAATTTAATTTTATTATGTTATGTTAGTCACCATACAGTAAATCATTAGTTTTTGAGAATCAGTTATTTTTCCACCTTGAAAACTGAAATAGAAGTTTGAAAGAGATTCCATCATTCAAAGATTTATTTAGCCTCCTTATAATAAGGAAGTTACTGATAAGCATGCTGTTTTTATTTATCTAACCTCATTACAACTGTAAAACTCTAAAATACAGACACAGTGTCTATAAGTCTACATGAATGAAATTAATTTTATTTTTATTTGTCATAATATCATGTACAAATGTGAATAAGCTTCTATAATTTTGGATAGTATGTTGATACCACCCAATGAAATTCATAAGCTAAACAAAATATTTGAAATAAACCTTAAGTGAATAAGGGGATAGGGGTATTATTTATATGAGCAGTCACTCTCCAAAACAGCTGAAAGTGTGGCATCGTACAAATCCTAAATTGCAAACAATCAGGACAAATGCCATTAACATGAGGAAACCTGGATAAGGGAAATCAGACAGTAGTTATAAATATGAGATCCATGACAAGACAGCTAGTTGTTACACTATTTTGGTTTATTGCCTTTTCTGTAATAATAGAAAATTTACCTAGGTAGGGCCAGCTAAAATGTAGCTAAAGCCTACATGTCCCAGATTTCCTTGCATTTTAATGAGGCCATTTGACTAGGTGCCTGCCGGTGGGACTTGGTGGAAATATTGTGTGCAACTCAAGAATCATGCCCTTAAAGAGAAAGACCATGCCCTCTCTTTTCCCTTTACTACTTCCTGCTGTCTTGAAAAACCTCATGATGGCAGTAGCTAGAATATCCAACCTAGACCACAAGTTGGAAACCATAGATTAATGAAGCAGAACACAGAGAAAGAAGAGTCTTGGTCACTGGATGTTTTCATCAAGTATACTGTTCTACTAAACCCACCTAGACTATCTTTGGATTAGAAGATGGAAAAATAAAATAGTATATTTTTATGTTCACTCTCTTTCATAGATTCTTTGTTATAGTATCTTGAACTATATCCTGACTACCACAAGTTTCAATCCAAAAGTTAGAAGGATAGATAATCCTAATTATGAGAAGTTTTCTTCTTATATGGGTAATTCAGTGAAGTGTAAGTAGATGTAGGATATTATTTTCATATATGTCGTCCGTATGTATCCACATAAAACATATTCTGAGACGTTGATATTTGTATACAGAAAGGTTTTTTTTTAAGGAATGCTCTGGAAACAATGCAATACCCTGATAACAAAGTAGCTCTGAACAGAATTACCAGTTGTGTAATACTAACTCTACTCCCTTGTAATTGATCCTGATTGATTCCCTGCCAGGAAGATGATGCCACTCCTCGCTTGTTAGTCTACTGTGACAAAGAGTGTGAAGAAACTGGGTGGTAGATAAATTTTAATGTTTAATGGAACTCTTACTCTATTACCTGATGGAAGTGTTCTGGTTTTATGAACTGAACCACTGGACCTGTCAAGTTGAAAATTGCAAGAATGGAGACCCAGATTCCCCAAGTGGGTAATTAAGAGTGATGCTCAATGGGACCACTCCTACTTCCACTCCTCAATCTCCAGACTCATAGAATTGACATGTTGGGTATTCAGAGCCACATCAGGAGAAGTCTAAGATGAGTGCTGAGGTTCTGGTTGAATCACTGGGTAGTCGGTGCTATCATCCCTTGAGAAGAACAGCAAGACAGAGCAGGTCTGGGGATTGGGAAATGGTAAGTGGCAGGTTTAACGCTCTGCGAGACCTACATCCAGTCAGAGATTTACAACTGATAATAAGATATGTGTGTCCAAAGTTCAAGAGATATGTATATGTGTATGTTATGTGTATGTGTATATTCATACATGTTTTATGTATGAGTTTATCCATGTACTCAAGTGTGCGAAGGCTAAACTCTAGCATTTCTTTTTATCCCCAAGAATAGTATCATCACCTTTATCTACTACCTATTTCCATATTTTGTAGTTTTTTTCTGTATTATAATTATTTTAAACATTTTTTCTTCATTCTGCCTTATTTTTGTATTTCTAATGGATTCTATTTTATTTTATTTCAGTCACTTTTCCTGGTTGACTGTTTTTAAATAATCATCTACCATTTAAAGTGTTATATTTCTACTTATTTACATTCTAGGAATCAGTTTGAAAACTCTAAAATATATTAATACCCAAATTTTCTGTACTTCTTTTTAGATACTTTATTTTAGTGAATTTCAATTGCCTTAACCTTTTTTTTGCATCTGTGTTCCATGCATCTGTTGTTTCTATCATTCTATTTCCCATCCTATTACCTAGATGTACATCCAATTAAAAAAAGTCTTCACTGCACATGTTATTTATTTTCCAGAAATATAATTATCTCTTTTCTCATATTTAATATTTAAATTTTAAGATCTCTCTGTTATGAAGTAGTTTTTTATAATTTTGAAGTATTTAAATATTAAAATAGATTTATGATAGTTTTTAATAGTATTTTAAATTTTATTCCAAACAAAAAGATTTTTGTTTTATATTGTTATTTGACTCAACTAACTCTTTTGTTGTTATAAATTACAATTATTACATATTAGACAATATGCCTAGCACAACAAATGCAAAATTGATTCATAATTGTTTCCAGGAGTCCAGAATATTGTTACAGAAGCATTTAAACTTTTTTTTTTATCCAAGGTGTCTGTTCACTTAGTTTGATGGGCAGAAACTATTATTTCATTTGTTTGAATGTTCTGTCGATACCTTGGAAATACCTTCCTCATGTCTTTCTAAGGTTTGTGTACCAAGAAAATCATTTTATAATTTTCTCCTCTCTAGGTTATGTATTCAATTAAAGTAGTTATTTCATCCAGAGTCATGAGCCAAGTTTTCTGTAAAATACGCTATATTCAGCTTCCAAAACAAATCAAATACATGGTAAGCATTTTTTCTGCAATGAATGGTAAAAGGATTCAGGGAGAATTAACTATTTATTCTCACAAGTATACTTTCACTGTTTGCTATGCTCCAGACACAATTCTAGTCCATGAAACTAGAGCACATAATAGGAACACAAAGTTTCTCATATTTTCCAGGTAGAAAGAACAAAAATATATAATATTGCAGATGGTAATAAAGGACAAAAAGAGAAGGAAATCAGGGTATGGGAAACTAAGAATGGTAGGAGAATACTGTGGCTCCATCAGCGATTTGAGAAAGGCCTATGAATAGAGTGGGATTTCAGCACAGAAAGTGAGAGGCAAGTGGGGGGAAAAATGTAGACAACAGAAAAGCATACACAGAGACTCTGAGGAAAGAGAATGCCTCGTGTGATGCTTAAGAAACAGCCAGTAGAAGAGTGTGATTAAATTACAATAATATTAAAAAAGCAGTAATTGAGATAAGGTTAGAGATGTAGAAGCCTGGGCAATGTGAACCATTGGAGAACTTGGGCTTTTGGTCTCAGTGGGTCCAGATGACACTGGATGACAGGAGAGGAGAAACATGCTTTGACATTCACTTTTAAAATATTACTGGGTGATCAGGTATACAATAGACTACAGAAGAGCAAGAGTCAAGCAGGGAGACCCATTAGGAGACATTGTTACAAATGAAGCAAACCACAATGGTGCTCACACTAAGGAGGTAAGGGTGGAAATTAGGGGAAGAACTCAAATTTTGGATTTATTTTAAAGTAGACCTGATAGTATTTACTGATAATTCAATGCCCAATGAGAAATAGGAAGTACAATAAAGACTTGAAAGTCTTGTCCCAGGCAGAAAGAGTGGTAGAGTCTCTATTAAGCAAAACAGGACAATTGTGTAGGAAATAGGCTTGGGGAGGGAGTATGAAAAGTCTAGTTCTGAAAACGTGAAACATGAGGAGGCTGTGAGACTTTCAAGTGGAAATTTTAATTCAGCTGCTTAATTGAGGAGTCGAAGGTTGAAGGTAGTAGTTATGGTTAGTGATCACAAATTTTTTTCCTTGCTGCATAAGTAGCAAATCTACATATTCACACGCGAACAGATAGACATCTATGCAATATGATAAATAACATGATAGCTATTTTTTACCTAACTTTGCTTCATCTTCTACAATTTTAATTTATATGTATACTCAGAACTAGAGAACTTCAGCAATGATAATATTTAGTTGGTTAATGAGGAAATTAAGAAAAACAGATGGCAGCCCACCTTACTCATTAATATTGTGTGTATGTGTGTGTGTTGGTGGTAATTCTATAAATAAGAAACCATTTGTAATAATAATAATTAAAAAAAATTAGAAGTGAAACTCCTCTGAAAATCTTAGTTCATACTCCAGTGGACTTTTTATTTCTCCAGGTAACTACCTAAATTTCTTTCATCTCTTTTAAAAATTTGTTTTATCTATAAGAAGTGTTTGAAAAGATGTGGAGAAAAAGGAACTCTCGTGCACTGCTGGTGGGAATGTAAATGGGTGCAGCAATTGTGGATAATAGTTTGGTGGTCCTTCAGGAAACTAAAAATAGAAATAGTAGTAATTCCACTACTGGGTATTTACCCAAAGAAAGCAAAAACACTAATTCAAAAAGTATATGCACTTATATGTTTATTGCAGCATTATTTACCAAGATATGGAAGCCATCTAAATGTCCATCAATAAATGAATGAGTAAAGAAGATATGGTGTGTGTGTGTGTGTGTATATATAAGTGCACATCAGAATATTACTCAGTGATAAAAAAAGAATGAGATCTTTTGGCATTTGCAGCAACACGGATGTACTTAGAGAGTATTACGCCAAGTGAGATGTCAGGTAGAGAAAGACAAATACCATATGATTTCACTTATACATAGAATCAAAAAAACAAAACAAGCAAACAAACAAATGGATTCTTTTTTTTTAAAAAGATTTTATTTATTTATTTGAGAGAGAGAGAATGACAGACAGAGAGCAGGAGAGGGAGGACGGTCAGAGGGAGGAGAAGCCGACTCCCACCGAGCAGGTAGCCCGATGCGGGACTCGATCCCGGGACTCTAGGATCGTGACCTGAGCTGAAGGTAGACGCTTAACCATCTGAGCCACCCAGGCGCCCAAACAAATGGATTCTTAAATACAGGGAACAAACTGGTGGTTACCAGAGGTGTGGTGCGGGGGTGGGTGAAATAAAGGAGATTAGGGGTATAAACTTCCAATTATAGAATAAATGAGTCACAGAGATGAAAAGTATAGCATAGGAAAAATAGTCAATAAGATTATAATAAACTTTTATGATGACAAATGGTGACTACACTTATCATGGTAAGCACTGAGTAATGTATACAACTGTTGAATCAATGTTGTACACCTGAAACTAATATAACATTGTATGTTAATTATACCTCAATTAAAAAAAATTAAATCTGTTTGTTATTGCCACTGATTTTCTTCTGTACCTCTTTTCATTTTCTCTATATTCTTTCAACAGATGATGAATAAACTGGAGCATATGTAATGGAGTGAATCCACTGAAATTAGTCATTGTATATGAAGTACCCACAATTCAAGCATGATGCTGACTTCTAGAAAAGTTACCTCCTTTATTCATTTCTATATTTAATTTAATTTTTATTTAATTTTTACTTTTTATTATTTTTTAAAAATCTTATTTATTAATTTGTCAGAGAGAGAGTGTGCACAAGCATGGGAAGTGGCAGGTAGAGGGAGAAGCAGGCTCCCCACTGAGCAAGGAGCCCCATGCAGGACTCGATCCCAGTACCCTGGGATCATGACCTGAGCGGAGACAGATGCTTAACTGACTGAGTCACCCAGACGTCCCTAATTTAATTTTTAAAAGATTTATTTATTTGTGAGAGAGAGAACATGCAGGTGGGGGAGCTGCAGAAGGAGAGGGAGAGAAAGAATCCTTAAGAAGAGTCCTTGCTGAGCATGGAGCCCAACATGGGGCTTGATATCATGACCAAAAATTAAGAGTCGAACACAACCAACTGAGCCACCCAGGAACACCTCTATATTTAAAGTTTAGTTTAAACTTAACAATTCCTTGTTATTTTATAAAACAGCAGCAATTGTTTTTTGGTGTTTAAACTATTTTTAAAAAAATTTATTATTTATTTATTTATTTTTGTTTCAAATTTTTCTTTAAATTCTAGTTAGTTAACATACTGTGTAATATTGGTTTCAGGAGTAGAATTTAGTGATTTATCATTTACATACAACACTCAGTGCTCATCACAAGCGCTGTTCTTAATATCCATCACCCATTTAGCTCACCCCCACACACCTCCCCCAAGGAAACTGAGGAGTTTGTTCTCTACAGTTATGGTTTGCCTTCCTCTCTTCCCCCCCTTCCCTATGTTCATCCTTTTTGTTTCTTAAATTCCACATATAAGTGAAATTATATGGTATTTGTCTTTCTCTGACTGACTTATTTCACTTAGCATAATACACTCTAGCTCCATCCACATATTGCCAATAGCAAGCTTTCATTCTTTTTGATGGCTGGGTAATATTTCATTGTATATATCTCATATATATGTGTGTGTGTATATATATATGTATATATATCTCACAAGTTCTCAATTCATCAGTTGATAGACACATTTGGGCTCTTTGCATAATTTCGCTATTGTTTGTAATGCTGCTATAAACATCGGAGTGCCTGTGCCCCTTCAAATCAATATTTTTGTATCCTCTTGCTTAATACCTAGTAGTGCAACTGCTGGGTCATAGGGTAGTTCTATTTTTAACTTTTTGAGGAACCTCCATACCATTCTCCAGAGTGGCTGCACCAGTTTGCATTCCCACCAAAAATGCAAGGGGGTTTCCTTTCCTCCACATCCTGGCCAACATCTGTCATTTCCTGATTTGTTAATTTTAGCCATTCTGACCATTGTGAGGTGGTATCACATCATGGCTTTGATTTGTATTTCTCTGATGATGATTGATGTTGAGCATCTCTTTGTCTGTTGGCCATCTGTATGTCTTCTTTGGAAAAATGTCTATCTGTGTTTTCTGCCCATTTCTTAACTGGATTATTTGTTTTTTGGGTGTTCAGTTTGGTAAGTTCTTTATAGATTTTGCATATTAATCCTTTATCAGATACATCATTTGCAAATATCTTCTCCCATTCTGTGGGCTACCTTTGTTTTGTTGTTTCCTTCATTATGCAGAAGCTTTTTTTCTTGATGATGAAGTCCCAGTGATTCATTTTTGCTTTTGTTTCCTTTGCCTCTGGAGACATGTCTAGTTAGACGGTGCTATGGCTGATGTCAAAGAGGTTGCCGCCTGTGTTCTTCTCTAGGATTTTGATGGTTTCCTGTCTCACCTTTAGGTCTTTCATTTGTTTTGAATTTATTTTTGTATATGGTGTAAGAAAGTGGTCCAGTTTCATTCTTTTGCAGAAACATCAGGATTTTAATTCCTGACTATATATTCCTGAATAGTTATAAATTTCGGCATCCCTAAGATATTTCTCTGGTATTCTGTAATTATACACATGTGCATCTGTGTGTATGTGTCACATGTACAAGCATCTGTACTTATAAACATGTTGACAAGCTTGGCTAAAGGGATAACAAATGAAGAATTAAATTTCAGGAATATTACGGATTTTAGTGTAGAACCACTAGAAACAAATTTTTCATAATATTCAATCCCATAGACCCTGACATATTACTGAAATCAGAAAAAGCTGTGAGAAATTGCAATTTATTCTTATATACATCCAGACAATGTGACTTATTTTCTTAAATTATATATAATCTTTTGGTATAAAATTCATCAATATAAATACGAATTTAGCTAATAAAATACAGCATTCTTATAAGGACATATTCATATAAACTTCAGAACAAGGGAAAACCTTTCTTAGCCTCATTAGGTCAAAAGTTGATTAGTTGCTTCCTTTTGCTATTTTCCTATTACTTCTCTGACATAATTCTGTTAATTGTTTTAATATATGTTTCCTTCCACACAACTGTGAGCACAGGGTAATAGACTGAATATTTTAATCACTTTGGTATTTCCTACTTTTATGATTGGACAGTGAACATTTGGTTCTTGATAAATTCTTAAATGAATAAAAGAAACTAGTACTCAATGTATTGTTGATTTACATTTTTATTTTTTCCAAACATTTAAAAAAATCAGCCTGTTAATATATATAGCTTTTCAGTTCCTTTGTTCTTAGTAATATTTACTTTAAAATCTAGCTTTTTCTGGGAAGCATTAAGTATATTCTTTATCATTATTTTGGGGCAAAATGGTTGAAAATAAATATATATTTTCTTCAGGTTGAGGTATATCTAAATTTTTTTCTCTCTTTTGCTCTTTTGCTATTTTTTTCTCTTTTGCTATTTTTTTTCTTTTTTTCTAGCTTTGAAGAGTAATTGAGAAAGAAAAATAGTATGTATTTAAGGTGTAGAGCATGATGATTTAGGTATACCTTAGAAAATGATTACTATAATCAAGCTAGTTAACATATTCGTCATCTTAAATAGTTGCATTTTTTTGTTTGTGGTCAGAATACTTAAGATCTACTCTTTTAGCAAATTTCAAGTGTATAATATTATTGACTATAGTCACCTTGCTGTACATTAGATTCCCAGAATTTATTCATCTTATAACTGAAAGTTTGTACCCTTTGAGCAACATCTCCCTATTTCCCATTTACAACAACATGGATAAACCTGGAACTATATCTAACTTTGTTTCTTTCTTTCTCTCCTCTTTTATATTATATTTATTTAAATTCCAGTACAGTCAACATACAGCGTTATATTCGTTTCAAGTGTATAGTACAGTGATTCAACAATTCCATACATCCCCCAGGGCTCATCATGGTAAGTGTACCCTTAATCCCCTTCACCTATTTCACCCATCCCCCCCGCCCCCATCTGTATGTTTTCTATAGTTAAGAGTCTGTTTTCTTGGTTTGTCTTTTTTTTCCTCTTTTATTCTTTTGTTTCTTAAATTCCACATATGAGTGAAATCATATGGTTTTTGTCTTTCTCTGACTGACTTATTTTGCTTAGCTTTTATACTTTCTAGATTCATCCATGTTGTTGCAGATGGCAAGATTACATTATTTTTATGGCTAAATAATATTCTATTCTGTGTATGTATATATGTATATATGTGTGTATATATATACCTATCTACATCATCTTTATCCATTCATCTCTCAATGGACACTTAGGTTGCTTCCATAATTTGGCTATTGTAAATAATGCTGTTGTAAACATAAGGGTAAGTGTATTCCTTTGAATTAGTGTTTTGTATTCTTTAGGTGAATATCCAGTAGTGTGATTATTGGATCACATGGTAGTTCTGTTTTTTAAGTTTTTGAGGAACCTCCATACAGTTTTTCACAGTAGCTGCACCAGTTTGTATTTCCACCAATGTGGTACAAGTGTTCCTTTATCTCCACCTCCTCATCAACACTTGTTTCTTCTTGTTTTGATTTTAGCCCTTTGGGCAGGTATGAATGATCTCATTATGGTTTTGATTTACAAATCCCTGAGTAATGTTGAGCATCTTCTTATGTGTCCTTTTGTCATCTGTATGTCTTCTTTGGAGAAATGTGTTTTCATGTCTTCTACCCATTTTTAATTAGATTATTTTTTGGTGTTGAGTTCTATAAGTTCTTTATATATTTTGGGTACTCTCCCTTTTTCAGATATGTCATTTTCAAATATATTCTCTAACTTTTAAAAAACAACCATTCCACTATTTCTTAAGCTACTCAGACTACAGAAAAAAGTATAAGAAACCTCAATTAGCTTTATGAAACTAATAAAAATGTTCACTATTAGCAATATATGAAAACAAACTCCGAGACTAAAAATCAGTCCAAAATTATATATCAGTCAATATTAGTGATTAGAATCCAGAAATGTAAAAAATACATAAATAAACCATCACAAAGTATGGTTCAGCATATGCATGTAAGTGTGATTTCATACTGGCAAATATAACAAATATAATTTGCTTTGTCACCAATTAGGTGACAGAAAAATGTGATATTTGACAAAAAGTTATTTAATACAATTCAGGCACTTTTCCCTAACAAAATAATGCAGAGTAACATAAAAGTAAAACTTTTCTTTAAAATATCCAGATCTTGGGCGCCTGGGTGGCTCAGTTGGTTAAGCGACTGCCTTCGGCTCAGGTCATGATCCTGGAGTCCCTGGATCCAGTCCCGCATCGGGCTCCCTGCTCGGCGGGGAGTCTGCTTCTCCCTCTGACCCTCCTCCCTCTCATGTGCTCTCTCTCTCTCTCTCATTCTCTCTGTCTCAAATGAATAAATAAAATCTTTAAAAAAAAATAAAATATCCAGATCTTTTACCAAGAAAGAAAAGAAAGCTGTACCATAAATGGAACAATATTAACAATATTTCAATTAAAATCACAAAAGAAAGAGAGTTTTTAAGACCATCATTATTGAGCTTTGTCTCAGAGAATCCCTGCAAGCATAATTTTAAAAAAAGAAATAATATTAATATAGAAATTTGGGAAATTTATATAACTAACATCTCTTATTGCTGATAATATAATTGTGTTCACTGAAAACCAGGAAGCTCAAGCAAAAAAAAAAAAAAAATATATATATATATATGTTTTATATATAAATATATATATTTAATAAGTGAATAGTGTAAGGTAGGGAGACACATGGGAAATATAGGAAAACTGATAATCCTTGTTATTAGTGCTACAAATATATAAAATAAAGTAATATAGACACAAGAGTAGTGAAAGCTAAAATTTGTGTGTGCCTTTAATGCAAATCCAATATACCTAATGTAATTCCAAAGGAGTACAGTTTTCAGAATCAGATAAATCTATATTGAAATATATATATCTATACAAGATGGGACTCCTGGGTGTCTCAGTCAGTTAAGCATCTGCCTTTGGCTCAGGTCATGATCCCATGGTCCTAGGATTGAGTCCCACATCAGGCTGCCTGCTTAGCGGGGAGCCTGCTTCTCCCTCTGCCTGTGGTTCTCCCCTACGTGTGCACTCTCCACCCCCCCAACAAATAAATACATAAAATCTTTAAAAAAAAGCAATACATATAGAAGAATAAGTGCCATTAAAAAGAACAAGAAAATATTTGAAAAAGAAGTACTAAAGTGGCCTATCATAGAACAATAAACAATACTACATAAAAGTTATTCTGATGTTGAGATATTTTAAGAACATCTAGAATTTTCATGGACAAGGCAAAGAAACTTCTTAGTATGACAGAAACACTAATGCTATAAAACAAATGTGAGAAATGTATTTTTAATTAAAATGACAAATTTCTTAATGGGAAAACAAATATTATAAAGTCAGTAAGTAAATAAATGACTAATTTAGGGGGGGAAGCTTAAGGCAGAAAGAGATGAGGTTAATATCTATATAGAGATCTCACAATTTAACAAGAATGGAATGAACAACCTAATAGAAAATAGGCAAAGGCTATAAAGAGGCAATTCACATAATTGAAACTCCAAATACTGCTAACAGTCCAAAGTCAAAAAAAAAAAAAAAAAGAGCATGAAAAGTTATATAAAATAGGTAGAGTTAAGAGAATTGCAGAGTTAAAGCAACTATGCACACTAATGAATAAATGAGATAAAGCTTATTGTTATTCAGTCCTAGTATTACAAAATTTACAAACAGCATCATGGTAACAAATTTAGTATTAAAATTGCAAATCTCCTGCAGCACCTGGGTGGCTCAATGGGTTAAGCACTGGACCCTTGATTTCTGCTCAGGTCATGGTTCCAGGGTCCTGGGATCGGTTCCATGTCAAGCTCCATGCTGGGTTGGAAGATTCCCTCTCTCTCCCTCTGCCTCGCCCCCACCCCCCTCTAAAAACACAACAACAACAACAAAAATTAAATCCCTATGAGAGGAGTCCAGAATCTTCCATGGACTAAAGACAAGTACCTGGCCTTGAACATTATGTTCCACTTAAACCTAAAAGTACCATTTCTTCATCGCCCTATGTTAATTTATAAAATGTGATTATAGGTGCACATTTTGAGGAAGAACATTCAAAATATGTTATTTATATATTTTAAATGTGAATATATACATGGTCACTTTGAAAAATAAAATATTCATAAATACAGATTGTTTACATTTTCTAAAATCAGAATGCAGCCATGAAGGAAGATAAAGAATAAAAACATGACATAATGACAAAATAGTTTATTTTTGGAAGTTTGTTAGGGAAATGATCATTTAAGCCAATGATTATGGGTATATGTGTAAGTGTGTGTGGTGGGGGGGGCATGAAAAAACATATGATCAGTTATATCAAACTATATTTGCACTCTATCCCAAATGACGTTGTCATTCACATGATGAATTCATATGAACTGAACTGCTCTCAGTCTTTTTTTTTTTTTAAGATTTTATTTATTTGACAGAAAGATAGAGAGCGCACAAGTAGGCAGAGTGGGAGGCAGAGGGAGAAGTAGACTCCCTGCTGAGCAGGGAGCCCGATGCAGGACTCAATCCCAGAACCCTGGGATAATGACCTGAGCTGAAGGCAGACACTTAACCGACTGAGCCACCCAGGCACCCTGAACTGCTATCAGTCTTATGAAGAAGAAAAAATTTATTGAAAATAATTGATTTTGATATGTAGTATGTCACATAAAAGTGATGATTACTATTGGAATGAAAAATTCAGAAAGAAACCATGAAGAAAATCAGAAATATTTTTTAAATAATTTTTGAACATCTAGCCTAGAAACATTTAGAATTTATAAATTCTGCCACAAAGGAACAAGAATTTTGATGTACAGAAATGTAAAACTTTCGAATGTCAAATATTATAAAACGATAAACTGAGGGACGCCTGGGTGGCTCAGCCTTCAGCTCAGGTCATGATCCCAGGGTCTTGGGATCAAGTCCCGCATCAGGCTCCTTACTCAGCGGGAAGCCTGCTTCTCCCTCTACCTCTGCCTGCCACTCCCCCAGCTTGTGCTCTCTCTCCCTCTCTCTGACAAATAAATAAATAAAATCTTAAAAAAAAAGTAAATAAAATGAGAAAATAGTCAAGGAACACAACAGATATTAGATTAAACTTTTAAAGGTGATGTAATGGTTGACTCGATGGCACTTGGCCGTTTCCTATTCTCTTTACTTTTTTCTTTCTCTGGTCTTCTTCTTGTACTTTCTGTTGCTGCAATACTACCTGCCTGGGAAAGCATCTTATTGAAAGTGCAGACAGCCAGGGTTGGGTACAGTGCTGCTCATTTGATGAAGCACCAACGTTGAGAAAACTAGTCGATATCACAGTGATACAGCTGTCTTCTCCAAGGGCACTGCTGAGGACAGAGAAAAATTAATGGCAAACATTTGCAGAAAACTTACTGGACTTACTGTATATCAGTCACTGTGTCCAACACTTTGCCAGGAGCTCCTAACAGCTGCCCTGGGAGGCAGATTCTATCATCAATTCATCATCAATGTATAGATGAAGAAACTGGGGCTTATCCAAGATCATACTGGTAACACGTGGTGGATCCAGGATTATGGGTCCAATTGATATGGGCTGAGCCTGCGCACTGTGCAGCTTTCAGAGCTGCTATACTTGCCAAATCTCTCCACCACTGAATGTATGTATATTTTGATAATTGATGAAGATACCAGTGTCTCTGTTGACACTTCCCTTCAGCTCTCTGAGCCATCCTTCTCCCCAGTTGTATAAGTTTCAATGCATTAAAACCTCAACACTTCCCTCATCCAGTAGCTTTTATCATGTGTCTTTAATGACCCATCTCCTTTGGTGTGACTTTTATTTTTAGTGTTTTTCCTTAAAACCTAGGCATCATAAAGGAGGCTAAGCTAATAACAAAAATGAGACAGGCACCATGCTATGCTCTTCTCAAAATTTCCTTCCTCTATTTTCTCCTTCTGAGGCAATCCCTGAGTCCTCCGTGAAAAGTGACTGGAAGACATCCCTCTCCTGATATTTCTGAATCCTGAAGTGAACTCAAGACATATGCAAGCTGGTAGTACAAAATTTCTAATGCAAACCCCTAAAATATTTTGTATTATAATATTCAACATAGTATTTGTACTAGTTATAATTAGTATCACGTGAGTTTAATTACCATTAATTTAGTTTAATATAGCATTTATACTAGCTTATGTATAAATTATTACTTTTGGTTGGATTATGACTTATTGCCTGATTTTCTTCATCTTTAATTTTTTAGTTCATAGCTAAATAAGTTGTCTAATTTCCACGCTCATGCCCAACATTTGAGAAGAATCTAAAGGGAATTTAAGAAACATTTGTTATAAAAAATTTGTTATTATTATTTTTCTAATACTTAGCTACATAATTCAGTTTTTCCGATACAATTGTGAAGGATATACTGCACAATGTTCTTGTGAAAAGCTTGAGTAAAATAAAGTACTGGAAACACCTTGCTGTTTGGTAAACTTTTAACGGAACTCTTCCTCTGCACATGATGTTCCTTTGGAAACCATTTATATTTCTCAATTTGATTTGATTGTATAATTCCTATAAATTATCTTTTGATTATTTTTGGTGCCATTCTTTGCATAACTCTTTGCAGATATGGAATTGCATGTAATAGTTGAAATGGGGAAAAAAAGATTTTTCTTTGTCTAATACTGAAGAAAGATTATACAAAGAATATGAACTTTTTTTTATTAGAATAAAGAGGACTGATGTGTGGAATGTGACCTGAGCTGTTTTGATCAAATTGCCCAGACTTATAGAATGCTTTGCTGATGATTCTTTTTTGGGGGGGTGATTGGGAATGGACTATATTCCTCTGGGAAAAGAGAGGTGATTTTCTCCAAAGGGAATAGACCTTCCAACTGACAGTCATTTGTGGAACATGAAAATTTAGAGCCTAAAATCCTACTTTGGGAGAGGGACCACACAGAGAAAAAAAAAATCCCCTTCCTCCTTCTTAGGGGGAGAGTTAGTTTGGTCCACATTGCTATGAAATGGCTGGGAAAACCCAAGATACTTCCATAATTGTGGTCTAAAGAGTAGCTCTCCTTTGTCAGGTGAAGAGATACAAAAAGCCAGTCAAGTGGCAGACTGGAAAGAGATCTGTGAAAAGTTTTCACCTATGCAGTGCTTGTAAGTATTTTCCATTGTAATTCCTTTCTGCTATTGGCAAGTCTTTAACATTGGCTGCCTAAATGAACTAACTTTGTTCCATTTTTTTTCTGAAAGAAATTAGGGATACTGTTGTACCTACATTTGGGGTGAAGTATAAGAGTATAGAAGAGTCCAGTGTTCTCTACTGCACTGTGACTACTCTTTGGGCACAGTTACTTGTCCATCTCACAAAGACCAGAGACGAAGGCAGGTGGAGGAGCAAGAATAGGAAATCCAACCATAGGACTTATTTCACGCATGAGTAAATCAGGATGCTGGTAAATTCTCAGAACTAGCTAACAGGTAAAACTAAGGGGGCCTAATTTTCTCAGATGAAAACAGGGTGAGTGCAGCACAACCATGACTTCATGATTTGGAGCATGTACATCTAAATTTCAACTTAGTAAAGAGGCCCAAATGAAAATTATATGCAATCATGTTCTATAGCAATTTCCTCCTAGCTTCACTGTTCTGAAAGGAAGCTAATGTAATGAAGTGCTTGAATTGAGACAGCATGAAGAGATGCTAAAGAATGGGATTGTAATAATGTACCATCCAATCATTTATAAGCTAGTTTTCTCTATATGTAAAGTAAATTGGGTAACAAAGTTACCTGGGGAAAAATAGTTTGAGCTAATGACTGAGGATGAAGGAATATCTACGGTAAAATTTCATTTCTGGCAAAGCAGAAATGTGGAGATTACATAACATGAGTTTTGAAGGGAACAGTTCACTATCTTTATTGACTTTGTCCATAATCTATAAACAGCCCAAGACATCCAACAGAAAAGAAAAAGGTTACTAAAAGGGAAAGAATGATAAAGAAAAAAAGACTCTATCAAGATTGAAGGAAATTAAACACCTATTTCAGTGGCTGATCAGAGAGCCCAGATTTTTTTCAGGAATAAACAAACCTGGAATATGCCTTTAATGAATGCACTGTCATGCTGTCTTGTTTATCAGCACTATTCCTTTAAAGAAATTTCTCCTCTCCAATTCCATGTGATTTGTTTGAGACAATCAATCAGGCCATCACAGCCTTCTACCCCAAATTCGCACACAGTAACAGAAGGGGGCATGCTTGCCAAGCTCATGGATGGAAATTTTCCACCTGAATTCTGAGTTAAAATAAACATGGGACTTTGAATGATTGTTTATAAGTGACCCAGTGAAAGTGTTTCCAAAAAGGCTTTGATGAGCTCTTGCATTTTCTGCGTCATTAGTTATACACGCAAATACATTCATATTCTTTCCAATAGCTGTTAACCACTTTATTTTGTTGGTTGAAAAGCTATTATTATGTCCTTCTAACAACAGCTTATTGTTTTCTTTTACTAGGATTTCCCATGGGCTAGTTCTATTGTTCAAAATCAAATAGCCTTATCTAATAAAGGACATGATACAAATGTTGCCAGAAACTCAGAAGGACAAACTTAGAATGTCAAATCTTTCATGCACTTCTTGTGAATGGTATACTATGGACCATATATTGTTATGTAGATACCTGCAAAATCATAGTTTAAGACCAAATATGAGATGATAGTTTATTGCAAACAAATTATATATCTATATGTGTGTGTGTGCATTGCGTGTATATATCATATTATATGTATACAAATAATCATCTCATTTTCCTTTAAGAATATAGCCATGTGGCAAAGTGGGAATGGGGAAGGAATTTATGATTGGAAATATTTGGTGGAATCTGAATAATCAGAGAAAGTGGCAAAGACTTGGAAAAGCCTGTTCCATTACCAGCTTGTTTATCCTGGATGACTGTTTGTGTGTAGTATATCTCATCTAAATACATTCTAATTAGTAAGATTTATAGTCCTCCTTAACAAAATATATTTGACCATGATTTATATTGAGACATTAATTTATACAGTAAAATATTAATTTACAACTGTGGAGGACTACGAGCAAGGGAATCATATTATGAAAATATTTCACCATTATGTTCTCCAATGCCTGGTCAAAATACATTATTTTTCCGAATTTAAAGAGGGCAAGTCTTTTCTTATATCACATTTTCTGAATCTCCCCATGTTTAGCTCCTCTCAAATTTCTTAAAGAGCTAATGTCATTATGGAAAAGTAGGATTTCCTTTTTCTTTCTTTCTTTCTTTCTTTCTTTCTTTCTTTCTTTCTTTCTTT